>NC_063372.1:7075415-7091350 GCF_021869965.1 Rhincodon typus
AGCTTCCAGCATCTTCTATTATCTGAATGGTGGCAGTTTAGGAGAAGGTGAGGTGCAATGAGATCTGGGTGCCATGGTGGAACACTCACTGAAGGTTGGCATGCAGGTACAGCAGGCGGTGAGGAAAACTAATGGCATGCTGGCCTTCATTGTGAGAGGATTTGAGTATCAGAGTAGGGATGTCTTGCTGTAGTTATACAGGGCCTTGGCGAGGCCACACTTTGAGTATTGTGTGCAGTTTTGGTCTCCCAGTCTGAGGAAGGACATTCTTGCTATTGAGGGAGTCCAGCGAAGGTTCACCAGACTGATTCCTAGGATGGCAGAACTGACAAATGAAGATGAACTGGTTGGACTGGGCCTGTATTCGCTGGAATTTAGAGGGATGAGGAGGGATCTCATAGAAACATAAAATTCTGATGGGACTGGCAGGCTAGGTACAGGAAGAATGTTCCCAACGTTGGGGAAGTCCAGAACCAGGGGTCACAGTCTAAGAATAAGGGGTAAGCCATTCAGGACTGAGAGGAGGAAGAATTTCTTCACTCAGAATTGTGTACCTTTGGAATTGTCTCCCATAGGAAGCTGTTGGGGCCAGTTCGTTAGATGCATTCAAGAGGGAGCTGCTCATGCCCCTTGCAGCTAACGGTATCAAAGGGTATGGACTGGGTGTGGAAATGGGATACTGAGATTGTATGATCAGCCATGATTGTATTGAATGGTGGTGCAGGCTCGAGGGCCAAATGGCCTACTCCTGCACTTAATCTCTATGTTTCTGTGACTTTAAACAGAAGATTACGGTCATACTTCAGCATGGACAATTTCATAAATCTTTAGTGGTAACTCATTAGAAACAGGTCTCTACAGTAGATGCATTACAAAATACAAGCATTCATCTGGATCCAGCACATTCTTTATTGGTGGCAAATTTACAGCACTTGTGGCTTCAGACTGGCTAAACTCCTAATGGGTGAAAGGTAATGTTCTTGCATTACACAAACTGTCAATGGAATGGATTCAGGAATTAAGCGTGCATCACTATGGATAGTGTCTGATCAAAACAAATTTCAGTATTGTGTAAAAACTATCACAAGACCCCACAGCCATTCTATGTACTCTAATAGTTCTGGTTAAAAATACCAATCTACTTTGTTAAATGTAAAATTTCCCACCGCTGCCTAGCTCAATTACAGTGTTGAGTAAAATGCAAGCAGAATTTAACACCAGTTTCCTACTGATCGAGTTCAGTTTAAATTCTATGAATCTTTACTTTGAGATCTCACCTGACAATAATTTGCCAAAGGGAGATAAGCACTTACCAGAAATGGTGCTTTGTCAGTTGCTGGTACCTTTCTCCAAATCTTAGTGATCTGCTTACAACGACTTGCCCAGTCTGGCAGGGGGAGAAATGAAAAAGAAATAAAAGAAACTTCGACATAGCCATTTGAGATTACTACCAAGAACTTATTCTTGTAATTTATATGATGGCCAAAACTGTAGTATGCAGCATGCTTCTCATCCATGAGCTAATCTTTAAATTGGAATTTATATCTAATATCATACCTGGATAATCATGTTTCAGGTTCGGGAAGTTGATATTTGCGTAGAGAACAGGTGATATGGTTGATAACTCCCCCAAAGCCTCATCTTTTTCCCATCTCAGTATACTTCGCTGGTTGTAGGACAGCCCATCTCCTTCTCCCTCTGTAGGAGTGGTCGGGGTAGTTGGAGTGGTTGGGGTAGCTGGGGTGGCAGGGGTTGTCCATGGGCTCTGTTGCTCCCCACTGTCTGGGCTGAAAGGTATACTCCTTTCCCTGTAAATTAATCAGAAGTGTCTAACAAAAACATAACTCATTTTCAATGGTTAGTATTTTGCAAGTTGTCCTAGACGCATCTTGCGTTATGCTGAAAAAAAATCAATTGTATAACCAGTAATGACTTAGAAATGACAGCTGCTGATAGACTGCATTATAAGAAAACATCTCATCCAGGATTGAGAACTTGCCATCAATTTACAAACAGTCACTGCTGTAGTTCTGCACTGCCAGTTGGTGAACCAGTTGTTAGATGGTGCTATTGTACATAGCCAACTGTGGTTAAGAGGTTTCTAGCAATGTAAGTTCTATGGTCAGTTGCATTTCTCATTACTGTATGTCAATCATGAGGAGCTCCTAGTGCTGCAATGCACACTGCAAAGACTAAACACCTACAGTGGACTGACTGAATGATCACTATCCTCCTGGAGTAAGGGGTTGAGATGAACAGTCTGTTTGGAGCTAATGTGGTTCCAAGATAACACATTGGAAAAGGAAAATCGATCCAATGCTTAGCAATGGATTCTACCCCAAGGTAGTACTGCTGACTAACCAAGCAACCATTTTAATTTTGGGTGCCTGGAGTGGTAAACTGGTTATGTGGATTTCTCCAGTCTGCTCAAAACAATCTTTAAATCCACTCAGAGATAGTATGAACTGCCGATACTGGAGTCAGAGATAACACAGTGTGGAGCTGGAGGAGCACCGTCGGCCAGGCAGCATCAGAGGAGTAGGAAAGTTGATGTTTCAGGTCAGGACCCTTCTTCAGAAATGGGGGAGGGGCAAGGGAGATCTGAAATAAATAGAGAGAGGAGGGGTGGGGCTGAGGAAGGTAGGTGGGATGGTGATAGGTGAGTGCAGGTAGGCAGTGGTGGGGATTGGTCAGTGAGGTGGGAGCAGTGGATAGGTGGGAGAGAAGATGGGCAGGTTGTGTCAGGTCAAGGAGGCGGGTTGGTCATGGGATGAGGAGATTTTGAAATTGGTAAATTCCACATTGAAACCTTTGGGTTGTAGGCTCCCAAGGCGGAATATGCAGTGCTGCTCTGCCAGTTTCTGGGTGGCGTCATTGTGACACTGGAGGCGGCCCAGGATGGACACGTCGTCAAAATGGTTCGCAACTGGAAGGTGTTGTCGTTCGTCACAAACAGAGTGCAGGTGCTCTACAAAGCGGTCTCTGCGCCTCTGGTTGGTCTCACCAATGTAGATGAGGCCACAGCGGGAGCGGCGGATGCAGTCGACCACATTGGCGGATGTGCAGATGAAGCTCTGTCTGATGCGAAAGGTGTTTTTGGTTCCATGCATGGAGGGTGTGTGTGCGCGCGCGTGCATGCGTAAAGGTGCCGGGGGTGGTGGGGTTAGTGGCAAGTGTGGAACGGATGAGGGAATCGCGGAGGGCGCGGTCCCTACGGAAGGAAAATAGGGGTGGTGAGGGAAGTACATCTTTGGTTGCCTCCCTGCACTCACCTATCACCATCCCACCTACCTTCCCCAGCCCCAACCCTCCTCTATTTATTTCAGAGCTCTCTTCCCCCTACCCCATTTCTGAAGAAGGGTCCTGACCCAAAACATCAACTTTCCTGCTCCTCTGATGCTGCCTGGCCTGCTGTCCTCCTCCAGCTCCACACTGTGTTATCTTTAAATCCACTGCTGTTAGGTAAAACAATAAACAGCAGGAAACGATCAGCATGCTGGGCTAGAGGCTGCACCTTTTAGGTTAATTTCCAGCAGTAGTCCTGCACGCACTTGGTCGTGGTGATCCTGCCTCAGCTTTTGAAAATCAGCAATTAATTACATTAAGACACAGTTATGGGGCTTATTAAATACTTAGACACTGGGACACTGGGGTATGAGGCAGCAAGCAGACAATATGCAATACGTAACATTGTATCCTGCAAAACAAAAATTGTTATTAAAAAAGGATCTCATTTCACAGTTCAACTCGTTTTGGGTCAACTTAATGTTTCTCTCATTATAGAGGAGGAGGAGTGTACATTCTGCATTGGGTGAACAAATTCAGCCTGCAGGAGTTCTTGTTAGTTTGGTTTAGAGACTCAAAAATAGCAGTATGTTCTTACATTTACATGACAGCTGGAAGGTTGAAAAAAAAATCAGCAACACCAAGATTGATTTGCAAATCATATTGTAAGTTTATTTTTCCATTAATTTAGCAATTTCTACCACCACATATCTAAGAATCACATCTTAGGTTGTTAAAAGAACTGGCTAAGATAGTAGATACGTAAGTTTTAATTTTATTAAGCCCAATAGATTCTGAAGAAGTCCCATCAGATTGGAAAACAGACATGACTCCTAGAGTATAGGAACAACAGCAGGCCATTTAGCCCCTTTAGACTTTCCACCAATGAGATTACCTCTGATCTGTATCCTATCTCCATATACCTGCCTTTGACCCATATCCCTTAATATCTTTGCTTAACAAAAAGTTTATCTGAGATTTAAAATTAACAAATGATCTAGGAACCACTGCAGTTTGTAGAAGAGTTGCAATCCTCTACAACCCTTTGTGCGTAGAAGTGCATCCCAACATCTCTCCTGAATGGTCTGGCCCTAATTCTCAGACTATGTCCCCCAGCTCTAGAATCCCCAACCAGTGGAAATAGTTTATCTTTGTCTACTCTATTTATTCTTGTTAATATTTTGAAGAATTCAATCAGATCACTAAAACTTCTAAATTCTAGAGAAAACAGGCCTAATTTGTATAATCTATCGTCATAGACTTAACCCCTTAAGTCTACTCAAGAGAGGAAAACGGAAAGCAGGAAACCATAAGCTGTTACGACCTAACATCTGTCATGGGGCAAATGCTGGAACCCACTATTAAAGAGGTGAACACAGGCGGTATAGTTACTAAGCTTGCGGATGACACCAAAATTGGAGGTGTAGTGGACAGCGAAGACGGTTACCTCACAGTACAACAGGATCTTGATTGGATGGAGTTTAATTTAGATAAACGTGAGGTGCTGCACTCTGGAAAGGCAAATCAGGGGAGGACTTATACACTTAATGGTAAGGTCCTAGGGAGTGTTGCTGAACAAAGAGACCTTGGAATGCAAGTTCATAGTTCCTTGAAAGTGAAGTCACAGGTAGATAGGATAGTGAAGGCGGCGTTTGGTATGCTTACCTGTATTGGTTAGTGCACTGAGTACAGGAGTTGGATGTCCTGTTGCGGCTGTACTGGACATTGGTTAGGCCACTTTTGGAATACAACATGCAAATCTGCTATAGGAAGGATGTTATGAAACTTGAAAGGATTCAGAAAAGATGTGCAAGGATGTTGCCAAGGTTGGAGGGTTTGAGCAAAAGGGAGAGGTTGAATAAGCTGGGGTTATTTTCCCTGGAGCGGGGGCTGAAGGGTGACCTTATAGAGGTTTATAAAATCATGAGGTGCATGGATAGGGTAAATAGACAAGGTCTTTTTTCCAGGGTGGGTTACTCCAAAATTAGAGGGCGTAGGTTTAAGGAGATAGGGCAAAGATATAAAAGGGACCTAAGGGGTAACTTTTTCACGCAAAGGGTGGTGCATGTATGGAATGAGCTGCCACAGGAAGTGGAGGAGGCTGGTACAATTACAACATTTAAAAGGCATCTGGATGGGTATATGAATAGGGAGTATTGAGGGATATGGGCCAAATGGGACTAGATTTATCTAGGATATCTGGTCGGCATGGATGAATAGGACCGAAAGGTCTGTTTCCATGCTGTACATCTCTGTGACTCTGAGGTTATAACAGAATATTCAGAAAACCTTTATGAAGAGTCAACATGTTAAAAGGAACTCGAATTTGACTAATTTATTAGACTTCTTTGAGGAAGGAGGGAAATCAATGGATATATTGCAGATTTCTGGGAGGCATTTGACAAGTCTACACAAAATAACAGTTTATGGATTAACGAGGTAATCTATCAGCACACAGTGAGAATTGATTGGTGAATAGGAAGCAGATGTTGTGCATTAAAAGGTCATTTGCAGGCTGGCAGGGCATGGTTGCTGCAAGAATCAGTGCTGGGGCCTCCATTATTTACCAATTACTTGGAAAGGTCTTGTGAGACAGTGGCATTGTATCTACATTTGAGCCAGACAACCGGGGTTCAAGTCCCACCTGCTCTCAGTGTATCATAACATTTCTAAACAGGTTGAATAAAAATATTCATAAATGACTTGGACGAAGGGACTGAAAGAACGGTTGCAAAATTTGCTGAGTGTGTCTGAAGTTGACTGTCATCACGGTTGAGGAAAAGAAATAACAAGTTGCCAAGATAGGCACTAAGAAAGCAATGAACAGGCTGCCAGTGAACAATGGCAAGAGGAGGAGAAAGTCCAGGAAAGAAAGTTACAAGTATAGACAGGAAAATAAGTTGTGAACAGGACACAAGTCTGCAAGGGATTATAGAGAAAAAGTGAGCAAAAAAAAATTGCTGTGGGAAAATTAGAATTTGTCCCCTTTGGAAGAATACAAAAAGCAGATTATTATTTAAATATACAGAGGTTGCAGAAAACTGCAGTACAAAGAGATTTGGGTACCCTGGTACATGAAACACAAAGTTGGTACGCAGGTACAGCAAATGAACTGTTTCAATTTATTGCATGGGCAATGGAATATAAAAGCAGGGCAATCAAAGTGAAGTACTGCAGATGCTGGATACCGGAAATGAAAACTAAGTGCTGAAAAAACTCAGGTCTGGCAGCATCTGAGAAGACAAATTCTCCACAGGTTATCCTAGGTGTGTAAAGACTGCATCTTTTTTATTTTGGTTTATTTTTGATTGTGGACTGAATTGGGAAATGGACTGTTTTACAACAAAGGACCAAGGAAGAAATTATTGTACTTTTAAAAAGCAAGTTACAAGTTAAAAAGCATGTTTACTCTGCAGCTTTGTAAGCAGTATGGGAAGATGGTACGGTATTGGGGCGTGTACAAAGGGAGATTCAGTCCACAACAAGTAGCTGATTAGTTTGTACGATTGTGACCAGTTGTCCATGCTAAAGCTCATCAGCCTAATGACAAGTTGTTCCTTGGTAGCTGAACAGCTTGTGGGTGTGAATGATACAGTGAGAAGCCCTTGGACATCTGGAAAGGAGATAGTATGTCCCTCTCTCCAGTAAAATACCTGAGGCTTTAAAAAAGCAGCTTTTTTTCCCTCACAACAGCTGTTGCAAGTTGTTGCTTTTAACAAAGTAGTCAGAGAGCTTTCATAATTTGTTAACCAGTCACTCTGACTCCTACAAAGAAGCAAAATAACCCACAGGAAAAGCTCAGAGAACCGCAAGACTTGGGAAACAATATAAACCCCTCCATCAAGCCTCGAGAACTGATTCCATTGAAGTGTTTCCCCAGTTTACTACCCCTTCCATTGATAACACAATTTATAAAAAAGTTGCGTGTGTCTGACAATAAGAGCTTTTAAAGGGGTTTGAGGCTTAATTAATAGAGTGATATGTTGATGGTCATAGCTGTTCAGCTGTGGTTAGAATCTATTTATTTGTAATAAATAATAGTTCTTGTTAAGTACATAAACTTAGTCCAGGTTTTCGATTAAACTCAGACATATACATTGAGGACTATCTACTTTGATACTTTAAAATCTCTGGTGAGGACTCCAAGAATAGCAGTATTTAATTTCCAACAGGAGAAAAGACCATAAGATATAGGAGCAGAACGAGGCCATTCGGCCCATCAATTCTGCTCTGCTATTCGATCATGGTTGACGTGTGTCTTAAATACATGCAATGACTTGGCCTCCACAGCCTTGTGCGGCAACGAATTCCACAGATTCACCACCCTCTGGTTGAAGAAATTCCTCTTCATCTCAGTTCTAAAGGGTCATCCCTTCACTCTGAACCTATGCTCTTGGATCCTAGTCTCTCCTACTAATGATAACATCTCCACGTCCACTCTATCGAGGTGTCTCAGCATTTTGTAAATTTCAATAACATTCCACCCCCCTCTCCATCCTTCTAAACTCTACTGAGTACAGACCCAGAATCCTCAAATGCTCCTCACATGACAAGCCCTTCATCCTCAGAATCATTCTTGTAAATCTCCTCTGGAACCCCTTGAAGGCCAGCACATCCATCCTTAGATATAGGGCTAAAAATTGCTCACAATATTCCAAATGTGGTCTGACCAGAGCCTTATAAACCCTCAGCAGTACATCCCTCTCCGTATCCTAGTCCCCTTGAAATTAATGATAACATTGTATTTGACTTCCTAATTGCCAAATGAATCTGCACGTTAGCCTTAAGAGAATCCTGAACTAGGACTCCCAAGTCCCCTTATGCTTCAGATTTCCAAAGTCTTTCCCAGTTTAGAAAATAGTCTACGCGTTTATTCTTCCCAAAGTGCATAATATGACGCATCCCCTCACTATATTCCAACTACAACTTCTTTGCTGAACCCTGGCCTGTCGAAGTCCTTCTGCAGCCTCTCTGCCTTCTCAACACTACCAGTCCCTTCACCTATCTTTGCGTCATCTGCAAACTTAGCAACAATGCCCTCCAGTTCCTACGTCCATATCGTCAACGTATAATTTGAATAGTTGTAGATTGACTGGGCTTGTATCCGATGGAATTTCGAAGAATAAGAGGTATCTTTATTGAAGTTGCAAGATCCTGAGACTTGACAGGGTGAATGTAGAACGGATGCTTTCTCCTTGCGGGAGAGATTGGGAGACACCATTAAAAAAATAACGCACCTCCCATTCAAGACAGGGACAAGAAGGATTTTATTCTTTCAGAGGGTTGCATCTCTTTGGAGTGCTCTTCTTCAGAAAGCAGTCAAGGGAGGGTCACTGAATACTTTTAAAGGTACAAAAAGTGTGTTGGGGGTTAGGAGGGGTCTGACTTTCAGGCCATGATTTATTCATTTGCAGAACAGGCTAGAGGGATTGAATGGCCTACTCCTGCTCCTAATTCATATACGATCCCTAAAATGTGGAAGCAGGCCATGAGGCCCATTGCGTCCACACCGACCCTCCGAAGAGCAGCCACCCAGATCCAACCCCCTCCTCCAACCTATCCCTATAACCCTGCACTTCCTGTGACCAATCCACCTAACCTGTACATCTCTAAACTGTGGGAGGAAACCAGAGCACCCGAAGGAAACCCACACTGATATGGGGAGAAGATGCAAACTCCACACAGACAGTTGCCTAAGGACGGAATCGAACCCTGGCGCCGCGAGGTAGCAGTGCTAAACTCTCAGCCACCATGTCACCCCCAAATATGTTCAAATATCAGGACTAAATACTGTGGTTGGGAGGGGAAAACAACTTTGCAAGACAGACCATTTGTTAACTTCAAACCTTTCAACAATAGCCTAAATCCAAACAAAGATTACAACAAGCTTACCTGTTTTCAAGAAATGGTGACTGACACACATTGGGAAATGATTCCCCTGTCGCACCCGAAGTCTGTGCCAGAGGACCACCAATAGCATGTTGTCCAACTGCCATTGTCCCTCCTGTAGCATCAAAGGAAAGGAAACAAAAACACTTTTTAGCTTCAAGGTCCATGACTCACGTAAGCAAATACAAGTCAAACGCCTTGATTAGAATGCAGTTATCACAACCATGGTTCAAGATTTTACTTTCATTCGCTAGCCTATCATGAACAAACAATGAAGCAGCAGGTTTTGATTAATATGACAAGCTCCGATAACAGTTCACATTCGCTTTAACCTGTTTGGTTTGAATTCCAAGATTGTCAATATGTCCCAGAATTTGAGTACTGGCAGGAATCCGATCATCCCTCAACTTCTGCATCACCAAAAGGATATAGCTCACTTTTTTTTTTTAAAAAGCACATTATAGCTCGGTCCCCTCACCCTCACTAACATCCTGACGAATTACCACTATATCTTTTCTAAGGTCAGCATTTCCACACTAAATTGGGTCACACAACAGAGAATAGAATATTCTACCTAAGGTCTGAGTAGAGCTTCAAATATCCACACCAATAGTTCATCAGAGTTTAAAATATAAAAGCAAGGATGGAGCCCAGTATCCCAACAGTGTTTCAATCACTTTTTTTTGCCTAAGCTATTTTTTGCGTACCATGATCCCAAAAAATATCTTGCGTCCAGCCCTATTTAAGTATTATTTCCATACGCCACTCTGGCATTGCCCACTTGAACAGTACCTAGTAATAATTTCAAGGGTGTAGTGTGGAGCATTGTGGACATATAACACTTTGGTAGTGCACTCGCTGAAGATTTTGGGAATAAAATGTTGCCATAGTCCTACAGGACCACAGGGCTACTCTCTCATTTGAGACATCCAACTGGTGATGATCTCTGAGAAACATTCACGATCATGGAACGACTTGATGGATGGTGTGAAGATGCAAATATGCATTGTTTTATTCCCCTGATGAACTTATGTGAAGTATGATTTATCTGGTTAGCGTGTAAAACAATACTTTTCACTGTATCTTGGTACATGTGACAATAATAAATCAAATCAATGAGATGGGGGCTGGTGCTTCAGAATATTTAGTAAGCAGGGAACAAGACATCCAAGAGCAATCAGAGAGGGGGCTTGGTGGTTAAAACAGGCAAAAATATAGTCCAAAGTCCCGGAACAGAATCCAAAAAACAACAGTAGTCAAAAGGCATTGCAGAGAAGGCCAGACTTCTCATTGGCGGTGCTCTTCAATTGCTATGGAAAATATTATCAATTACGAACAGATGAGTGTGCAAGATTAGAGGGAGCATGAAGCTGTTGCCACTATCCTTCTTGAGAGGGCGAGATGTGGAGGAAACTATTTTTGCTCAATATTTTTGAGTTCCCATTCTGCTGGTCTACACTTAATAATAACCAAAACCTATTTAATTCTGTACTTTGTATGTGGTTGATATCAGCACAAAAGAATAAGAGACTCCCTTGTACAATTCGAACTGAAATGAATGGCATTGATAAATGCAAAGCAATTGCTTTTGTCCCCCAAATGCTCCTCATCTGTGTAGTTCTTTTTGCTCACTTAAGTTTTCTTTAAGTCACTACAACAGTTCTCCAACTCCCCTCCTTCATATCCTGCTAGATGAGGAAGCACTCATGCAAACCAAACAGACGGCACTGACAGTCCAACACAACTCATGTTGGAGGTGCCCCATAACTAAATAAGGCACCCCAAGGTACTGCAGACGAGCATTATAAAACATGACACCAAGCCACATAAGGAGACATTACATCAGATGACCAACTATTTGTTAGGTTTTCAGGAGGGCCTTAAAGCAGAAAAGCAAGATAGAGGCACATAAGGAGAGAATTCAGAGCTCAGTGCCTAAGCAACCAAAGGCATAGCTGCCAATGATGGGGTAACTAAAATTGGAGATATTCAAGGATTAGTTGAGCACAGTTAGCTGAAGGCTGAGAGGCTAGGGAAGATGATAGAGTTCGGGGTTGGCCTTCTCTGCAATGCCTTTCTCTACTGCTGTTTTTTGGGTTCTGTTCCTAGACTTAGGACTATATTTTTGCCCCTTTTTAACCATCATGGCCCCTCACCGATTGCTCTTGGATGTCTTGTGCCCTGTTTACTAAATATTGAGGCACCAGCCCCCACCTCTTTGATTTGATAGATTATTGTCGCATGTACCAAAATACAATGACAAGTATTGTTTTACGTGCTGACCAGATAAATCATACTTTACATAAGTACATCAGGTAAGGCTGTGCAGAAGTGAGATAAAATGGATGAAAATTCTAAAAGCAAGAATTTTCTTAACTGTGACCCAGTGCAAACCAACAAGTACAGGGGTGATAGCGGGGATATGATTTAGTCCAAAACATGGGCGTCAGAGTTTTGGATCAAGGCAGGCAAAGTAGTATTCAGTGGAACTGTGCAATCCAACTCAGCCTGCCCAAACTCCCCCCTCCCTGGTCCAGCCCACCTGAAGCTATCTACATGTACCTATCCCATATCATCCAAACTAAGGGTCAGACGAAAGAATTGCAGAGGGGCTCTGCCACAATTTACATTTATGGCAGATAACTGGAAGAAGCCAAGTCA
Organism: Rhincodon typus; assembly: GCF_021869965.1. Lineage (NCBI taxonomy): Eukaryota > Metazoa > Chordata > Chondrichthyes > Orectolobiformes > Rhincodontidae > Rhincodon > Rhincodon typus. Next base: position 7,087,251 of record NC_063372.1, read on the forward strand.
TTTTATGAAAGGAACAAAGGATAGGAAAGCCCAGTCCAATAATTCAAGCTTCAGCCATGTACTCTTGTTGAACAGCCTGATACAATCTGCTAATTACAAGACGATTAACTATAAAAACTGAATATTCTCTTACCAGGAAGGAGAGACCGCTGACATATTGAAGGTCTGATAAGCTCTCCCAAGCCATGAGAAGTGAGAAGATGGCTTTCGGAGGCAGTTCTGATACTACCCAATGTTGATTCTGAAAGTGGAGGATTTCCCTGTGATCCCAAAACATCAGTGAAGAGTTGTTGTACGTCTTTACTCTCCATTTGCGCTAGCTCTAAATGAAGAAAGAACAGGTTATTGCTTAAACGATGAAACTAATTCTCAACATCAGCACACCAGAAGTTTAATGAGACACATCAGGAATGGAGTAAGCCATTTAGATCCTCAAGCCTGTTCCATCATTCAGTGAACACAACTGGCCTGAGAACTAACTCCATAAATCCATCTTTTCCCCATGCTCCTTAATACATTTAGATAACAAAAAGTTTTAACTTTGTTTTAAAATTGGTTCAGCATCAATTGCCATTTGCAGAAGAGACAAAACTTGTGTAGCATGTGTAGAGGTGCTTCCTAGTTAAATTCTTGAAAGGTCTGGTTCTCACTCTTAGGCCACGCGTTCCAGTCCAACACTCATCAACCAGAAGCACTACTCCTTAATATTTTGAAAACTTGGACCAAATCACTGCATAAAGGAAGGGAACATTGGTTTGTGTAATAGCTCCTGGTAATTTGACCTCAGGGCCCAGCGAGCAGTCAGATTATCCATGGTGCATTCTCCCCAAGGCCCTTCCTAACAAATCTTGTGTTAACTACATATTGTGTTTAATCATATGTAGGTGGTGGACATAAACTGGTTATTCCCTTGAAGTCCCCATACAGCAAGCCCTTGTTTTCCATTGTTCCTCTTTCACATTAATTTAATAGATTCTGTATTCTCACTTAGTGACAATTAGATTTTTTATAATGTTGTTTCTTGCAAGTCTGACACAGGGCCATGACACCTGATTGCCTCCAATTAGGAATGGTTTCTACTGCTTCCAGTTTTTTTCTCAGTGCTGACCCTCTGACTTGTGGTCTTCTCCTCTAGATGCCTACCTTCGGACTTAGGCTTCTACCAGTCTGGCTCTCTCACTGAAACCGCCTGCTCCCTGGTTCACACCTTCAGTTTCCCTCTCCTAAACTCTCGGTGTGAACGAGTGCTGTGGACAGGAGCATCAGGAGCAGCTGCTTTGATATGTAGGAGGCACATTATTTTCACTGAGTTTGTGATCAGCTTTGTCTACTTTTGATCAGAATTCACCTGGCAACATATCCTACAAGACAATCAATTCAACAGACCCAGCTGGAGTATGAGCTCTTTTCTTCCCCCCACAATAAAATCATCAGGGCAATGGCCTTGATTACTGAAGTACAACCTGGTCTCTGTGCGGGAGAGCTACTTTTTGGAGACGGATGGACGGACGGACGGGGGGGGGGGGGGGGGGGTGGTGGTGGTTAAAAAGGTTGAAAGCAAGGGCTCAAGAGACACATGTGACTAGAATAGTCAGGGAACAGGAGCCCGGACAATCAGCAGCAAGGATGGAAGGGGCTCCATTATCAGAGGGTCAGCTATGGGAAGGGTTCACAGAAGAGTGAGAGATCAGAATATGCGATAAGCAGGTGGTCTTCGAAATTAAAAATGACATTTCACCTACATTTTATGCTTATTTCATTTTAAAAATTTGTGCATTTACTATTAAAGGAATTAGGTCATGTGAAATACTTCAACAAAAAAATTTAGAATGTTTTCATGCCTTTTTATGATGAGAAAAGTTCTATAGAAACCAACTACAGCATTTACATTAATTTTAATGAGAAAGTGATCGCGCTTCAAGTTGTTGCAAAGTTTTCAGGAACACAATCATAATTTTAGGGCTTATGGTAAGTAGATATGGACTAAATCTATGATTTTTGCAAAGGTTGGTCATAAATTCTTTTGTTCACTAAATGGCTTTCTGGAAAAGAATGAAATGTGCTTCCCAGAACTGTTCGCAGTATCCCTTGAACTGTCTAACCAAGATTTTGAATAGTGTAACTTCTACCCACTATATTTAATAAGAGAACTAGAAAACATAAAAGGACAGCATTCCATTAACTCTCTTGACTTTTTTGTACCTGTTCACGACAGGTCTATGTGCCTGGATCCCAAGTCTCTTTGGGTTTCCACAATTTCTAGCTTTTCACCACTTAAAAAACACTCTGTATCCTTGAGGAAAACATAATGCATAAACGAATGCTGTTTGTAAGCCACAACCTCCCCATGGATTTCAATGCTTTCTCCAGCAGTCAAACCGTATGGCATAGGCATACATGATCTGCTTTCAGTTGATCAGGAAGCACAATAACACTGTGACATCCTATCAAATTATGGAAAAGCCCACTTTGGAATATCCCAAACAGTGTCAGCAGCTTTGAGAGATGACAACTTGCCAAAAAAAACTTAAAGGTTACAATGGCAAGTTCAGTAACAATAGAAATATGACTTTCACCGAAAGAAAAAACATCCAAAGCCCTTTAGGAGGTGCCATCAGACAAACATGCACACCACACTGAGGAGTAAGTACGAGCAAAGACGAAGAGATGGCTTTAAGCAAGGCCTTAAATGGAGTAAGGGAGATAGGAAGGCAGAGGAGTTTAAGGAGGAAATTGCTGAGCAAAGGACCTAGATGGCTGAAAGCACGGCCATGAGTACACAGCCAAAGAGGAGTGAGGCCATGAAAAGATTTAAACACAAGGTTAAGGCAGCAGAAACATTGTTGGACGAGGAGCCACTGGGAGTGAACAATCAAAGGTTTGATGATCAAACAATACAGAATAATATCTGGGCAGAGGTGTGCAAGAACTAAAGTTTACGGACCACCGAGAAGAGGAGAGATGAGGCAGAATTGCAATAATTGAATCTGCAACACAAAGATATTGATGAGGGCTTCAATAGCAGATGGGCTGAGACAGAGACAGAAGGAGAGGAAGGTGATGTTATGCAGATGGAAGTAGGCAGTCTTTTTGTGATGGGAGAGAATATGGGGTTGGTACCCAAGCTGGGGCTGATTCTGGAACCAAGGCTACAAACAGTCATGTTGAGGGGAATGGAATTTGCAACAAAATTATGGAGTTTATGGTAAGAAGTCAAGACAAACAAAAAAAAAAATCAGACTTCCCAATATTTGAGAGACAAGTCTTAAGGATGAGAGGGATATGGAATGATAACACACCAGTCACAGAGCATTATTTGTAACTTTGGTTAGGGCTGTTTTAGTATTTTTATGAGACAAACGATTTGGAGAGGTTCAAGCATGAAGTTGTGCAAAAGACTGAGATTGGGAAGTAATAACACTTTCAAAACTGTGAGGGGAGATGTAGATTAGAGCTGGAACAGTAGTTTTCTAAGACAGATGGTGCGGAAGCAGGTTTGTTTTTGAGAGCAACGGCTTTGAAGGGGAGGGCATACACGGTAACTAGAGGAAAGGAAACCATTTGTCTCACAGCATGGGAGCCAACAAGAGAACGTGAGTGATTAGTAACTGAGTGGAAACAATTGAGGTGCACATGGTGGATCTCACAGGCTGTGTGCACACGTACATGCGGAGAGGACGCAAGGAAAAGATGAAAGAAAAATTAAATATACAGGTTCCTGGCTGAATGGATAGACACAATATTGAGATAAGAATCCATGAATATTTTGCACTTGGAGGAATGAAGTAAAGTAGATTCATAAGGCAGTTGGAAATAGAGCAAATAAGCTGCGTGCGCACCGGTTGTTCGCTCTCTGGTATGATTCTGGACTAATGAGTGGCTTTGGCAGAGGAGGGCGAGGCCTGATCATGCTTGAAATTGTCCAGCCATATCTAACGATAGGTAGCCAAAGATGGTCAAGTATCTCTTGGACGTAAGGGAACACTGTCAAGGGACATGCCCTGAGAAAACCAAAATGGCATAATGCTACTGGGGAGAAAGGGAAATCGCCAGCTTTGAAGTGCAACTTTGGATGACTTAGGGCAGATTTACATCACGGA
>NC_063372.1:7091450-7103998 GCF_021869965.1 Rhincodon typus
CACAATTTTTGAATCGCAGCTTTATCAATCCCCAAAAGCAACTCTCACTATTTACCCTCCATGATCTTTTTCACACAACACTTTTAGACCTACCTTCCGTAACAATCTTGTCAAGATCTGAGCTGAGGGCACCATCCACTGGAACATCACTGAAAGGCTGATTTCGCTTTGAGCTCTCATTTGGATGATTGGCTGAAAGCTCATCCGTAACGGATGAGATGTCAATCCCAGCTTAAAGAAAGGAGCACTGTGATAAGTTACTGAACAAAATTTTTAGCAGTTGCGAAGTTGTGAAAATGGAGTGGAATTTAACAACACAAAAAGCAAGGAATGGAAAAAATTGCTGGTTGCCTACTCAAACTTCAGGTCTACATAACCAACTTCCTTTTCTTTCTCAAAGAAAAGGCAGAAAACAATTTTAAAGAAATATCTATTGGCAGGAAATTAATAAAACAACAAATACAGACTCAAAGCAGTCCAACATGACTAGTAGCGAGAACATTCACAACCAAGTAATGCCAACACACACAACTAAGTAGCAGTAGGTTTCTGTCCTCGACCCACTTATCTAATTCAACCAAATATTAGAGTTTTGCTCCTATTCAAATGCAAACTGGAGCACAACACATAGTAAGTCATCTTTTATTCATTGTTGAACAAAACACAGACCATGCCCAAATCACACTGCAATAAGCACTGCTTCTGGTTAGATACACTGCTGGTATTGGATGACTTAGTTGCTTCTGAATGTTATTTTCAGCTCACAAGAGAAAATTCAAGCTTCAGAACTTATAGTTCTCTGTGATTCTAAACATCAATCTAAAGAGAGTGAGCTAAAGCGCCTCTCAATGGCTCAGTTGGTAAAGGCGGTGGGTAACAGCTATGCAGATCAGAGGGCCTAAGCATTATTCCTGGTCTGATAGTGTTATAAGTGATGTCAGTGCTTGCAGACACCAACTATCAATAGAGTTTACTGCTAATGCCAATATCACGCTCCCAAATCAATGGAGGTCACTTGGATTAAGTACTGGAAAGCACTTGGCCCCCTTCAAACATTGCCTTCAGGAGATAAAAAAATACTAAAATTAGTTGGAGAATTCTATTTAAAATTATGGTCTTAATTTTAGTGAGCTTTCAACACCAGCGAAATCATCAGAAATGTAGAGTCCAAGGAGTCTCATTTCAATAATGATCGGTCCATTTTCTACATGGTAAGAACACAGAGCTAAGCATTTTCAATACTCCTGGAAAGCATGAATTAAATTTAAAGAATATTTGGGCTTTGAAAGAGAACTTTTTACCAATTCTAACACACTTGAGGATAGGAACATAGGTGTCGGAGTAGGCCATTCAGCCCCTTGAGCCTGCTCTGCCATTCAATAAGATCATGGCTGATCTGTGGCTCCATATGCCTGTATTAGGCCCATATCCCTCAATACTCTTTGATAAAAATACCACCGATTTAAACTTAACTTTAACAACTGAATTGGATTATCTTGTACCTGCCAGTGAGCAGTCAGAAATTATAAGGAGGGAGAATGTATTTGGTGTAGCATCTATAACACAGAACACCAGAGAGTGTTAAGAGCTGCAGTACTCGAACCAGATCGGTAAAAATGCATCAACAAAAAGCTAACAAATGGTGCATGTCAGGAAGCTGAACTTGACCATACTGGCAATGTGGCATGTCAATATTGAGTTAATCTAAAACATCTGCAGAGTACCAGCAGTTTCACACAGTTCCACTTGCATCTTGAATTTGTGGCATAATTTGGAACTTTGTTTGGTGTGCAAGTTTTAATATAGAACTGGCCATCACTTTCTGAAACAGCAATTCAATATCTCTGACCAAGCTCAGCACAAATCTTATCAACTTCAGGTGAAGTAATAGGTCAGGGTCAATTTTGTGGGCAAAGCTGCTTTACAGTTACAACAGAAAAATAGTACATGGAGGGGTGCACCATTAGTCACGATATTGGTAAAACCAAATTTATGATGGTAGAAAGACGCAGACATTATACAAGAAGACTTGGACACAATCTGTCCACACAAGAAAAAGCAATTTTTTTTTTTTTAAGGCAAGCAGTAAAAATAAGTATAAAATGTAAGCAGATAATCAATTTAACTTTGATTTTCCTGCACTTCCTTCCCTACTTAATCCTTGAGCTCTGTACATCCTCCTTGAGCTTGGAGCGCAGAGAATTACAGCTACCTGTTTCCACATTACTGGCTGTGGTTGCATTCTGTGAAGTACTTTACTTATGGGGTATCCCCAACTGAATTTAGCAGACCCAAGACATATGGTTGTCCTAAACCTGCTAGATTGCAAAACAAATAATACCTCACTATATTTTCATTTTAAAAAACTTTTGCTTTCCAAACTCTCCCAGGATTAGAATTATGAATAGATCATGGAGTCCAATTCTTTGTGCATGTACCTAATTGCCAGTGTTCAACAGTTCATCCCACTCTATGACTACCCTAGTTGTTTCGTATAGGCTGGGAAACCTTTGTGTGAAACTGTTCAAGGTTTTACAGCTTCCTCTGATGGGCAATGATTTGCAAAGCAAAAAGTCCACTTGCACTGGACCAGTGATAAAGATTTGAATAGAAAATATGCATTGTGCCACCATAATGTATAGAAAGCATTATCGGGCAACAGTCAACACAAGTTATATTGAAGGTCTGCAATAATCACTTTAATTGAGCTCCAGGTTTATTTTTACAATCTTGACAACATCTCATGGCTCAATACTGCAGGACACAACAAAATAAACAGATCATTAGCGGAGTGTCAACAATTTCAATTAACAGGAACCAATTCAGTTCCTTGTACATGGCTTGGCTGGGGTATGATTGAATCAAGTCTCCAGATCCATTAACATACTTAATTCTGTACAAATAATACTAAACACAATTGTATGGCCCTTTTAAAAAAAAAATCTCATTACTGAATTTTCACCCTCCTCTGTTAATGGAAAATTACAGTTGCTGAGATAGCTTTCTGAGTGCTGACAACCCTGCAGCAATTCATTCCAGGTAGCCATTTTCCACACTGAAGTTCTGCAGGTTATTCAACATTGCAGATTATAGCCAAGCCCAATGCTGGCCTCATTCAAAATCTGCACGTGCACACTTGATACGGGGGTGGGGAGTTGGGAGCAATGGACGGTGATTAGAAGTGAGAATATTGTGACAGCATACTGTAACAAAACTAAGGTCAACTTAGTCCATGCAGGCCAGAAATCATATTTGGAAGCCTTTGGGCTGTTAAGGCTCAGACATGTACCACATGTTTCACTTATCAATTTGGATATCAAGAACTCCTGTAAATTATTTTTTAAAACAGACTGGAAATCTTTTGAACAAATTATCAAATCAGTTGACAAATAAACATGGAGGTGCAAACAAAATTCATTGTTTGCAAATCTTGGCTTATTACCATAGGTGGAATTTGAACCAAGAATCAGTGACATGACTTATGCATGCTTAGACTACCAAGAGTCATTGGAAAAGCTCCTGTGCCTCAACATGGTTTATTCAAATTATTATACCTTTACAACAATACAAATATTTGATTAGGTATAAAATATTATGCAGGACAAGCCAAGATCACAATTGTTACTTCTGAGATAGTTTGTGGATGCAAACTGATTTTCACATGCATTTTACTGATAAAATTTCAAAAGAATTGAAAGGCAGGAAAGCAAAAAAAATCTTTATTGGCTTTTACGTTCACAATTGCTAAAACAAATTTTAGCACTTGCCCAGTAACCCACTGAATAGATTGGTGATATCATGTGAAGATCCTCTATGAAGACGCAAGCAGACATACAAGCACCCAGGTACAAACTACTGATGTTAACATGTGAACACGCAAAGAGTGGCGAGAGGGTCTGACTGCTTACCAAAGGGAGAGAGGGAGCTGTCTGCGTGGAAAGGACTGAGATCGAAACCTAAAAACCCAAAAGTACAATAAAAACAAAAAGGGAAAAAATTGAACAGTGGCAAGCAAAAGCCATTTAACCCTTTCCAACCTAAAAATTCCACAACCATCTCTACAACATAATAACACAGCCCAATCACTGTGCATGGCTCAAAGCAAACAAGAATTGTGACAAAGTTCAAAGTGACCCGTAATATTTCAGGGTCTCCACAGATATCATGTTAGCCAGAAAGCCTGGATTCTAAAAATTAGTTGGGTGGTCAGTGCGATGGACTGACCAAATTGTGTATGGACCAAATCCACAGATATACCTGTAAATGACACAATAAATGGACTATGTAAATAGTTCCTAGCCAAATCATCAATTAAGAATGCAATCACAAAGGTCCTGATGTGTTGCATGAACAAAGAAAGATAGCCTAGCTTTTACAATCAAAAAGACAGCATGGTAGTTTGATAACTTGAAACAATTCTGGAAAAATTCACCCAAGAAAAAAGGTTAAAAGAAATGTAAAGCATTCATGTGTAATGACGTGAAAGAGAAACACTACCAACTGAAGTAAATATTGACTAGAATATGGTTTCTAAACAAACCAAAGTTCAAGCATGAACAGAAAATGGGAATAAGTAGATATAATTAATATTACTTTCTTCTACTGTATAATATTACTGTTCCAACCTACTGACCTCAAACCATTACTGAGGTGGTACATATTCTAACCCATCACTCAAATTCAATTCTGAAGCAGAGTCATATTGGACTTTAAACTCTTTCTCTCTCCCCACAGATGATGCCAAACCTGCTGAGTTTCTCCAGCATTCTGTGTGTTTCGGATTTCCAGCATTCGTAGCATTTTGCTTTCACTCAAATTCAATTGGTGTGTTAAATTTTCAACTCAGCTCACCATGAGGATTGTACCATTGTGGGAGGAAGAGGGACTTTGATGTGTTTCACCACAAGCTTGTGCACTTTTCCAACTAAGTTAAACAACATAAAAAAGTGAGGGAGAAAATATGGTCCATTATCTAGCTCTCTCAATGTTCCAAATATGGGTGCATCTACACAACTAGGAATGAGACTTGTAACTATCAAATTAAATAGGTTTTTCTCCAACAGTCACCTCGAGTTAGATTACTGCAGGGATCTGTCATTTCATTTCATTTGAGTTTCATACCAAATTTTATGAAATTTGGGAAAAACTATAATTTTTCCTAGATCACCATTTCTGTATTTCTAGAACAGCATTTCTCAGAAAATGTGAATTAGCAGAGGCACACACAAGATACAGCATTTCAACGGCTTAAACAAATTACAAGGTGATCTCCTACGGCACTGCTTTAAGTAATCTACAGCACAGTTGCGATGGTTAGCTGCTAAGGTGGAGCTGTTACTAATTTGGCCTATCTTTTTCAAGTCAGTACCCACAAACACTGTGGGGAATTAGGCAGAACAGACAAATACATAAATAAACGCTTGTAAATTCTTGTAAGTCAATTACAGAATAGTTACAGTTGCTCCTAAGTTACTGTTCCAGAGCAGAAACTTCCAGAATGAAGGGACTGGCTTGCTTCCCTTGTTTTAAAAGAAATGTATTTAATAAAACAAAAATACAGTACTTTGCAGGATAGGCATGGGCTACCTGGTATTACATTTCATTAATTCCTCTTCATCTTCATTATTTATTGCTTTTACTTGATTGTAACCAAACCCTCTTTAAGATTGGATGAGCCGAAGAAAAACTTGGAAAGCTCTTCCAGATCAGGTTGTTAAAGGCATAAAAATCAATAGGTATTTGGATGACTTGATGCAATTTTTAATTCTTCTCAATGGACAAATGAAAATGAGCTGAACAAACTCCCTCAATTGTATTGCTGTGACATTAATATCATTTCTACCTTTTTTAAAAAACATGTCCTGAACATTCTTGATTCTATTTTGCTGTTCATCTAGTCAGTCACTAATTCTGACAATGACATTGATAGCAAGTACCAGAAAGCCAACACACTTTAGGAGTCTGCGCAAGGCAACAAATTACAGGTTGATCAAGAATTTTATTAAAAGGGCAGACAGATCAGTGTAAGTGCACCAGAAGCAGAGGAGAGATATGACAGAAATCAGCACGTGGATTGGAGACAGGCAAGCACACATTAAACAAGATAGTAGGCGGCAGGGAGAAATTTCTTTCCTATGTACCCTCCCCCATAAAAATACATCTACTGTGGCTTTGCTCACAAGACCAGTCAGAGGTATCAAGGGCAGACAATAACTCAAAGCACATGTCATAAATGGACTTTGTTTCACACAACACCGGGGTATACTTCCAACAGAGCTCGCAATTTTCAATAAAGATATATTTTTAAAATTACTTATCTCATATTTGCTACCCTGTATGTTAACTGGTTGACTGAAGAAGTTGGCAACCTTAAAGGGGTTACAGTATTTCCACTAGGCCCTTTTTAATACAGAAAAAAGGTAACAGCTGAAAAAATCATTTGTAGCCTGTTTATGACATGGTGGTATGTATGTTCGAAACCAGTTGTGAGACCGACATTTTTATAAAAGGATGTAACACAGGGAGCAGCCATCTAGTCCAACATGTCAAAAGTCACTTAGTCATTCCCCTGCACTTTTCCCATAGCTCTCATTTCAAGTATATACCCATTTTTCTATTTGTAAGTATGATTATATCTGCTTCTACCACCTCTTCAAGCAGAAGATTTCAGCTCACATGTTCAACTCTCAGAGAAATAAAATCCTCACTTCTCCCTGGTTCTTTAATGTAAAGTGCAAGTGCTATATCCACTTCCTGAAAAAGTTCCCAGTGTCATAGAATTACATATCACTAGAGGAGAATTTGACAGGAGATTTGCTAGCAAACACACACACCACACCCCTCCTGTTATGTTACTTACGTCAAGTCTGAGGATAAGCTATTTTATCTCTAATAATGCACAAGAATCGATGAGCAACATTGAATATATCAAATTGTGTCTTTATTGCAAAGTACTGTCAATGTTATTTTTAGTCTACAAATCCACAACTGAATGCTATTTTCACATGATGCGATTGAGAATGTAAATGAAGCAAAATTGAGTAATCAATTTAACTTATTGAAAAATGAATGCAAATTGAAAAGGTTATTTGTTTATAAAAATACAATTCCAATTGGAGAATCTCTTTATAGATGTAACGTCTAAATTTCTGAAAAATGTCAAGTACATACTGAAGAAATGCTATCTTTAATTTTGGTGTGCATCCGAGCAAACATGCCCAACTGAAAGACAGAGCCAGTGAAAATGGGAGCATGGGAAGAGTAATCAATAGAAAAGAGCACAAGAGTGAAGTAGAGAGAGAAAGATTGTTTTCATAATAGGGGCTTGACAGTTGGTGAGTAAAGATGTGCATGCAGAGAGGTGGCCACTTTTACACGGAGTGTCAGTGAGTGAGGGCATGAGCAGTAAGTTGAGGTGTTTCAGTCAAAGATTGTTTTTCATAGAGATGTTGGAGTTTCTCATGAACATACCATTTTCCACAACTCCCCTCTCCCTTTTAGCTTCCTCATTTCCTCACCCAGTTAACCCGGCCACTCAAAAACCCTTTACCCACTTGCAGCATCACCCATTATAGCTTTACTTATTTATGCACCAGCTTCTCTCCTTCGTCCTTTTACACATCTCTCTCTGCACAGCTAGCAGAGGATAGTGGTGGTGGTGGTGGTGGTGGTGGGGAGATGAACAATGGTCGGAGTGGTAGCAGCTGAGTAAACTGATTTGAGAGGTCTCAGAGCTAAGTATACAAAAACACCACCTAACAGAAACCAAAAGCGAAGACCTAATGAAAGGTAAGTAAAGTGTAATTACAACATGGAAAGCAAGCCAAATGGAAAAACTAAATGACAATTGCTGGTGATCAAGGCAAGTGATGTTACTTATGCAGAACAGAGCAATTGTTATGTCAGACGCCCAATGTCAGTGTCATGCACTCCCACAAAAAGTAATAGCAGAGGCAGAACAAAACTTCTTTCCTACTAACTTCACGTGTGCCTCAATTCCTTCTTCACAAGACTGCACTCATTGGGCACTCTACTGCCCGTCACCCTCCACACCAACCATCTGTAAGTTTGCCTGGGTAACACTTCCAATAAGTGCTAAATTCAGTGCAGCTTATTATGGCTGATGTATATGTACAGCAACAATAATTTTACATTCAGGTAGTTAAGCCAGACAATCGCATTAGTAAAAGAGAGTGTGTTGCTAAGCTGCTTCTTTCATATTTACGACTCATGAACTCACTCAATCATTTTTGTTGCCTGGTCTGTTCTAGATGACTAGTTGCAGGTCAGGGAGCTTTTAATTTTATATTTGTGCAAGTATCTACATCTGTTGCAGCTTTGAGACTGTGGATTTACGGTTGCCCGTGAGATTCCCGGAAATCAAAGTCAGGGAGTCTTCTACATCAAGTCATTCACAATTATTTGCGACTTTTTGTGAATCAGGATTGAAACTACAGAAACTTCTTTTTTGTTCAGTAGAGATTTCACTCAAATTATGCTGCTGAAACTCTATAACCACCTGTAGGGTTTCTGTTTGTCCAGTATGAATTATGTACAGTTCCTGCAGGGGTACAGCCCACTTACCTAAGACGAGAAAGCTAAGCACAGGTTGGCAGAGCCAAGGCTTCTTGACCTCCAAGTGTGCACAAGGGTACTGCAAGAGTATAACTGCATTAAATAGTAAAGCTAATTATACAGCATTACAACCTTCCACTGTTTATTCGGCTGGATGCTACAATGTTTTATAAAAGCAGCGTTGTGTTATACAAGTCACAATGTATCATTCAAAGGTTAAGTAGCATTCCTTCAAGGCCAAAAGGTCTAAATACTGTCAAGTAAACACTAGTTGGCTTAAACTTTAATTGCTCTTTAGGCTGTAGGTTATATGATTTGTAAGGTTCATTAGATTCCCATCAAATAAGCTATTTTCAACTGCTGGAGAAACTTGTACATATCAAGGCTTGCGTTTGGGTTTTTTGTACTTCTATTTGAAAAATAGGACACAACAATTTGTAGATTTGACAGTGGTAGCATGGACGAAAGGAAATAGGCATCCAGTATACTATTTTTAATTACATTAAAACAGATAACTGCCCTTTTAGATTTTTCTGTGCTATATGCTATGTTTAAACAGCTGCCTTGTTCAAAGTCTAGTAAAGACAAAATCATTCAATGACCAACTATGACAAACATATGGACGTAGACCTTTAGAAATAAATGTTTATTTCTAAATAAATATTTAGAAGCATGGTGGCACTATGGCTTTTCTTCCCATACCAGTGCGCACACCATACTCTGGCTGGATACCTTGTCCCACTATTCTACGGAACATTGAAATAGTGTAACAGCCCACTGGACTTTGTAATCAAAATTAGTTACCTTTGAATTTGGAATTTAAGTCAATAGAACAAGTGCACGATGTGCAAGCTATGAATTTTGAGCTGCTACTGGATTACAAACAGCCATTGGATTTATTTCAGGGTGTTACAAAAACCAAAGGATGGAGTTTGGTGTTGTAATAGTGCATTTGGTTAAGAATTTACCAAAATAACAGAATTTATAAACAGGTACATTTTCTCCTGCCCCCTACTCACCCATTCCATCTGGTTGTGTTTCTTCAGTTTTAGGCTGTTCATCAGGGATTGGATCTCCATTGTGTTCTGGGATGGCTTGGATTGTCTTTGCATCAGGGGCTGCCAGAATTAATGGAAAATAGTTATTGATAAAGGAAAATTACATTTTGGTAGCAGTCAGATACTAAAAGGAACTTTCACTGGCTTATTTTGCTTTAATCCATTGATTGTACTTCAGTGGCATCATTCAGAAAGTCATAATAAATTACCAATCAGTATTATTTTTCTGAATTGAAATAATTTACGTAAACTAGAAACATTAGTGGTCTCAACTGACCATTGGAGCAGTCAATAATCCAAACTCAACCTTCTAACTCCTCTCTAAGTCCATTAGTTATTTTACCACCTCAAAGTTTTACCCGGAATACTTACTGTCTTGAGCTAGTTTAGCCTTCTATTGGGAACTTTATTCTGCTAGTTAGTTACTGATATTAGGCTAATGGATCTATAAGACCTGAGATTGCTCCATCATCCTTTTTATTGTAAATAGGTATAAAATTAACTCAGGTCCAATTTAGCAGAATCTTGCTTTTTGTTCATGGATTCTTCAATGACAACAGGAAGAAGCACTTCGCAAATTTAATCTCTAATCACACTTTACAGCCTCAGGCATATGCCATTTGTCCTGACGGATTTGCAAGTGGTGCCAAAAATCATTTACATTTATTTATTCCTGTGATATGGATTACACCAAATCATCTGGGTTTACTGCTTGCGTATGCATATCTGCACTGAGCTGCTGGGTCTTCTCCTTGGATTGCTATAGTGCTCCTAAAATGGTATTAGGTAGTGAATGCAAGAACAGCTTTCCTGTTCTTAGCCTTCACAGTGAGATTATAAAAGAGTTAAGAGAGTTGCTCTTGTGCATCCTGAGCCAGTATACTGAAGACAACTGGGCCAATGATACTTCGCTGAGGAATGCCAGCAGAAAAGCACCCCAGACTGTAATGACTGATCTTCCACCAACCAAAATCTTCCTGTACGTCAGATGTTACTGGTCAATTTTTACTTTCCTGTTTTTATGCTGGTTCTAACAGATTACCCACACACCAGTGTTCCTTCACCTGTAGTCATTTTGAAGGCTGCATTCGATCTCTCCGCATATATTCAAGAACATAGCTACTATGGATGATAATGGAATAGTTTAGGTTAGATGGGCTTCAGATTGGTTTCACAGGTCGGCGCAACATCGAGGGCCGAAGGGCCTGTACTGCGCTGTAATGTTCTATGCTCTGTGTTCTATGTTCTATGTGTTCTTAGGCTGGGCTAATCAAAGTACTTTTCACATGATTACAGATTGCATCTCCCTAATCTGGCATTCTCTGGTCCAGCACCCACAAGTAGTTGGCCTGTATACATGACACAATAGATTGTCAAAAAAAGACAAAAAAGTTGGAAGACTGGCTCAAGAAGACAGACAAGAAGAATGATCACCAACACTCTACAATTGCCTGCACAGGTGCCACAACCCCACGGTTGGATAACCCACTGAGGATCATCATCAGAATTTGGCATTTGTACAACATCAGAAGAGGGGCAGAAGTACAGAAAGGAATTGTTTAAAAACTCACATGCTGACCCCAACATGTTATCTCCCAAAACCTGGCAAACTCTCATCTGGTAAGGCCTGGTGGCAAGGCTGAGGAGGATTCAGGAAGTACAACCCTGTGCTACATCCCATTCTTTCAAAAGTAGACCCAGATCAAACTCAATGTGAACAAAATACAAGCTCAGATTTATAGATTTTTGCTACACTGATCAGTTTTCATCTTTCACAATATGTGCATGGGCCCAAAATTGTTATATATATGCATAAAAAAATTAAATAAGCATCAATATTATTATGAAGTCCCTCACCCTTTCCATGGGCTCCATCACACTTTTCCTCAAGTAAATCCTTCTGCTGAGGTGCCGAGTCCGCTTGAGGCGTGGCTTGTGGAAACTCAGTGCTTTCACTGTCAGAGAAACCCTCTGAACTGAGGCAAACCTTCCGACTGCTGTCCAGCAGTGATTTTCCAAAGAACGCTTCCTGTCAGATATGGAAGGTTAAGAAAAAAAATCTCTGCTAACCTACAAATAATATGGAAAGTATAAATTTCGAAGTTTGCACACTTATAAAATTACTTTTAATTAAGTCAAATATCAGAATCTTCATTGCTAAAAGATGAAATTGAGACATAGCACAACAAATACCAATTACCTACCTCAGGTGCCATCATCCTCATTTTTTGAAGATAGCTCAAAATCCACATACAAATAAGTCCACGCTGAAATGAGGTGGTAAAAATACTATGACCGTGTATCTTTTAAAAGTTTGGCACCACACAAGGCCACGAGAATAACGTGACCTTTCCCCACTTCACTGCACATAAGGCCTCATTCTGGGAGCATATCTCAGTTCGCTCGAAAGAAAGTTGCAGCAAATTTAGAGAGTTGATAATCAGAAAATTAAATGCAAGACTTAAAATGAAATTCCAAGGCTCACTCTTATTAGATAAAGGGCATTTGGATATTGAGGCTGAACCACAATAGGATAAAAGGTACACCAAACTAAAGGGAAGTCAATGAAACAATACTCCCTCCTCATTGTTCAAATTCCACAAACAGATGAGTAAACATTGTATTGTAAACAAGAGATGACATTCTCACAGACTGAACACTGATACAAGCTTAAAACACAGCAGTCCCAGAGCACTCATTTCTTTAAGCAGTCTGATCAAGAAGTCACAAAAGCACGTGCACTGCTTCCTCATTAATCTTATTATATAAAAAAGACACAATTTTACAAATTGATGCATTGCAAAGCAGGAAAAAGACTAGAATGGAAAGTATTTAGGTTACAGTGAATATGATTTTGCAACGTGCACTATGGTGAGGGGCAGAATGTTATACTAACAAGAATTACAGATCAGCATG
>NC_063372.1:7104498-7104953 GCF_021869965.1 Rhincodon typus
ATCTAAGTTTCAACAGTGGAAGTTAAATGCCATAAGCCTACGGAAAATACATTACAGTCTTTTCAACCCAATCGTACAAAAATGCGTTATTTTTGACAAAAGTCTTTCAACAACCTGTTAAATTCCCTACCAGGTCTGTATGGCTTCCTCTTCCTCTTTTTCCCTTCCTCAGTTTCTTCACTTGTTTTTACAGGATCAGTCACTGGACACACCTCTCGCTCCTGGCTGACAGGTGCATCAAATTTTACTTCACACTCCCCTGGTTCCATGGCAACTTTAAAACAATTATAACCCAATTACAGATGATTATATTCAGTCCAATTCAAAAGTCATCAAAATCTACAACAAAAAGCAGCTCTGAGATTGCAACACTTTTTAATATTCTTCCTCCCCCTCCCCATTTCCACAGAAAATACATTCAACTTGAAGATTTCACATAAAGGCAAAGTTCTTAC
>NC_063372.1:7105053-7113687 GCF_021869965.1 Rhincodon typus
GTTTTTACTTGAAGTTTCAGCTTCTCCCAAAAGCTTGGGCATGACAGTTAATGTTCTTGCCCAGAGGTATGACACTGTGAGCTGAACTTACATTATGCAGCCTGACAACATGCAACGTATCTGATTTAACTGGGTCCATTAGTACTGTTGAGGTATACTATGAAATAAATATCTTCTGACTAGTCAATTAGTAATACAGAACCTGATTATGATTATAAAAAGAGATATGCAGTTAAAAGACTTTTTTATCCCCTTGCACTCATCAGGACAGACGCAAGAATACCACATTTCAAAGGGAGCATGAGAAAAGGGCGCTGGCCGATTGGCAAGTTGACTCTGTTCGGTTGAGGCATTGCTATTCAGAATACACAAAAGGAGATTGGTGGATAGTATCAAACAGCACATGCCCTTGGCTGCTCAGAACAGACAGAGCACTGACTATACTCAAGCAACCTGCATTTGTAAATCATGTAATATCTAACAATAATTGAGATCCCCATAGGATTATTCAGCAAGTACTGTCCAGTATGTGCTGAGAATTATACTGACCACCAATTTAAGGTCAGCCAAACTTGCTAGAAAATACACACTCATGTGCAGGGATCTAACCCCTGCAGACAAAAGAAATATGTTCAGGCATTGTGTCTTTTTCATTTTAAAAGAAAGGCTGGGAGACAGTAGCTCCCTCAATCATTCTCCATGTTAGTGCCTTGACCAGAGTTAAGGTGTCAGCCAAACACACTTTTTGCTCATGCAGAATAAAATTTTTGCTCCCTCTGAAACTGGTGCTGATGTCTGTCGTGATCAGTGAGAGCTGAAAAGTTTCGACAGCATTGGTCTTTTCTCAGCAATGCTCAAAATAGCCTCTAACTGTTGTTGCTCAAAACAAAATTCAAAATGGAAGAGGACAAATGTCAAAAAAAAAAGAAAATTTACTTTCTCACAAAAAAAGTGGTAGAGAAAAGAATGTTGTTCTAACTACATGTTAGTTGTAACCTGTGCATCAAGTTCCATAAATTGTAGGGCAAAACAGAACATCTCTCATGTAATGTTACTTCAAATTCCAAAAAATCGGTTGCTTAGAAAGATGAACTGCACAGCATTAATGTACAGTACAACTTAATCGTCCAGGTTTTTTTTTTTAAACAAGGTGTATGAAATTTTACTGCGGTACAACTTTAACAACATAAAATTAGATTTCAAGAAGATGGAAAAGCAGCATGCCTTTCACTATGGCTTTACAACCACTGTTCCTCACCTTTTTCCTCCTCCCCTTCACCTTCTTCTTTCTTTATTTCTATAGATGAGCCATCTACACTAACCATCATTGGCTCACTGCATGGAGTTGGAGGTTTGTTCTTTAGTTTGGGCTTTGGTCCTTTTTTGTGTGGCGGAGAAAGTAAGAGACTTCGGAACTGTGACATTCCCGACTCTGTCAGCCATACGCCGTCGTGATTATAAAACCGTGGTTCTACATATGGATAAATCAAATCTAAAATAAATTTAGCATACTACACGAAAAGGGGGAAGAATATAATAAATTTCCAATCAGTTTTCTAAAGAACTCACCTGGATCCTTGACTTTGACAATAGGTGCAATCACAGGGGATTCACTTCGAACTACAAATAAAAATTAGGAACCGTTATTTCAAATGCTAGAAACTACTAAATTTTAAAATATGTTAATGTATGTAGTCCTGATATATTAGACATTTGATTAATTTGGAGGCTTGGCTATTAAAGAGCCAAGAACTTTGTCACTATAATGCCCTATACGCTGAATATTATACACTCTAATGCAGGTCTCTGTCATCTTCAAAGCAAGAAGCCTGACTACCTTGTTGAGGTTGAAGAGAGTAGCAGTTGCAAACATAAATAAAACTAAGGTACAAATTAATAAAACAATATCTCATTTCTTTCAGAGTACAATTACTGTTATTTCTAAACTAACTGAAAGATTGTTGCTGCATTTCTTAACGTACGATTGTGGACTATGACTCACCAATTGGACGAACAACAAAGGGCTCACACGCAGTACAATCAAAGCCCTCATCTGCTGCTTGTTCCACTTCCTCTTCTGTGAAGAGATTTTCACAAATGGCGTGGACCCACCTGCAAGCATTAACATCTAATTTTATTCGTGAAAACATCACTCAGGCAACAGATGTACAAACTAATTACTTAAACCAGAGTAATTACTAACAGGTTTAAAGAATTTGAAGCCCAAATAAATTCTGTGTTTTTCAGCTCAGTGATACAGACATGTACTGGGAATAGCTTTGATCAGAAGTCCCCAAGTAGACTTTCACACCAATAATAACAAGCGATGTTGTTATCAGCACCAAGTCTGGCCTTTTACACAAGTAGACTGAAAGGATGACAATCATTCCATGGAAACTTTTATTACAAGCTTAATGTCGCTTCATTATCTTTCAAAAGGTTATCATAATAAAAGATACATCACAGAAAACCTGAGCTCTGAAAATAGTGTGCATCTAAATTAGTTATGTGAGCACAATCCAAGGAAAACTACAAATATTTGGCTTTAATGTAAAAAGATGGATCAAAACCATTGCTTGTCATGCAAAATACATTTCATAGGATTCAACATAAAACAAGTTAGGGACTTGAACCAATGAAATTCTTTAGTTGAGAACATCACAAAAGACTTGGTAAAACCACTGATAGACATTCCTCTACCCTACCGATCACAATGATGACACTGTATGAGAAGATCTTCTTCTTCATAGTCTTCATTGCAGCTAGGACAAGTAACAAGGCTGCCACAAGGTGCACAGTGAGTGTAGTTATTCTGCCACTCACAGTGAAAACCAGGTGTTGTGGCACCACACTGTGTACAGCAAACACACCTGAAAGACAAGTTTGGCTTCATATTATTGCAACATACAAAAAGTTATATATGTACTGCATTTATCATATAAAATTCATCAAGATTCCTCTGACAGCATCTTCAAACCTTTGATCACTACCATCTGGGAAAACAGCAACAGCAGGTGCATGGGCAAACAACCACTGCAAGTTCCCCTCTCAGCCATCCACCATCCTGACTTGGAAATACATCAGTGTTCCTTCAGTGTCACAGGCTCAAAACGCTGGAAGAACTCTGTCCCTAATAAAATTGTGGAGCTATCTACATTGGATGGGCTGCAAAAGTTCCAGGCAGCAGCTCGTCGTCAACTTCTGAAGCATAACTAGGGATGGGCAATAAATGCTGGCGCAGCCAACGACACCCACATCCCACAAATGAACGAAACTTAGAAATTAAAAAATTAAAGCTCAGTTTTTTCTCCCCCTTCGTCATAACACAAACTACAAGGTCCAAAGATTATCAAAGTTATGGAAATGTAGATCTTTCTCCACCACCACCTCCCCTCGGGTGAAAACGTTTTTTTCCTCAAATTCACTCTCAATCTCCTGCCCCTCATCCTAAAACCATAACACCTTGTGATTGACCCCTTGACTTTACACAAGATAACCCTTAATCTACTTGCAAAGTCATCGAATCAAAGAACAGTACAGCACAGGAACAAATTCAGTCCACTGAGCCTGCGCCAGCTCTTTTAAAGTACAATCCAGTTAGTCCCACTATTGCTCTTTCCCCATTCGCCTGCATGTTTTCTTTCCTCTTTTATCTTTTCACTAATACCCTTTTGAAGGCGATTGTTGAACATGTATCACCATCCAGGCAATGCAACCCAAATCCACTTGATTTGTAAAACAAAAGATTTTCCCTAATGCTGCCTCTGGTTCTTTTGCCAATTGTCTTAAACCTGTGCAATTCTTCAGCCATTGGAAACAGACACTCTTTATTAACTCTCATAATCCTTTGATTTTAAGCCTTTAACAAGTCTTCTCTTAGCCTTAAATGAATGCAGAAAATTGAAAAACTCAGATCTAGCTGCATTTCTGAACATACAAACAGATTTAATATTTTGAGTCTGGTATAATCATTACAGTCATACCAGATTATAAATCTTTATTCGGTTTCTCTCTCTACACAAGCTGCTAGACCTGCTGAGTTTTTTTCCAGCATCTGCAGTCTTTTGTCTTCCCTTAGCCTTGTATGCTCTAAGGAGAGCAACACCAGCTGATCCAGTCTATATGTTACTATAATGCGTCATCACTGGAACCACTCTTGCAGATCTTTGCTGTACTCTCTCCAAAGCTTTCATGTCTGTCCTAAAAAGCATGGTGTTCAAATTCAAACACTACATTCCAGTTGGGGGGCTACATTATTTTTGTTTAAAATAGGCCCAGCAGAATTTTACCTTTTATGTGTTATGCTGCTCTTTTGAAATCCTGTTTTGTTAACCTGTTCCTACTATAAATATGTACAAACATCCCCAGGTCACCTTCTGCTTGCACCCACTTTAAAATTCTCTCCATATTCTTCCCAAATTGTACCACCTCACAATTTCAAGAGCTTCTGGAAGAAAACTGCTTTGGAAACAACTGGAAGAATTGCAATTTTTTTTTAAAAAAACCAACCTGAAACACTTTGTTTCAGTTCTAAATCCTTGCAACAATATGTATGTTTACCATTACAATGTTTTTAATTGAACCTTCGAGCCATTTTTAGCTAAGCTAGCCAATTTAATAGAAGTTACTCCTACTTATAAAATGCCTCAAGAGCAAGGAGGAGGTGGTAAAATGATATAGTCTTAAAAATAGAAGAAATATATTAAAGTGAATATTACTTTTTCCAAGTATAAAAGACTTGCAGAAAAATGAAAAGGAAAGCAAACTGATTGCAAAAATGTTTTAGCTCCCCCAATAATTCAAAAATGTTCACTAAGAAAGTCAATCAAGTCACAGACAAGACGATACTCAGATACATCCAAAGTCAACATTGAGTTAGCCAACATAGCAATACGGGTGGAAAAAAAAACGACAACACTCCCGATCTTTTGGTCGGGTCAGGGATGGAGGACAACACGAATACTGCTCAACTAACCATTCTGGAAGGTATATGTTCATGCATCAAGTTAGAAGAATAACTAATTGGACGGTAAGCTGTCTGACTACACTAAAACTCAAATCAAGTGTAAACAATTGATCACTAGAGTGAGCTAATGGACAGTAACTTGGCATCACTAAAACCTTACTGTACAAAGGCACTGTGACTCTTGGAGAAGAGGAAAAGAACTTTTTGAAAAGAAAAAAAAAAAAAAAAAAAATCCCCTCCCCCACCCAAAAACACACAATTTCCCATTCCTGGTGTCTGGTCATACACAATTGAATTTTACACTCACCACTTGCATTTCCACCCACCCTTTGGAACAGTTTGCAATGGTGGATCCAGGCAATATGTGTGGTAACTTATATCACAGTCATCACATAACAATAATCGAGCAGGATCGGAAGCTTTTCCACATGCTTCACATACAATACATTCCAAACAACGCCACCCCTTGCTCAACATAACTTTTGTAATCTGCAAGACAAAGAACATAATCGAAAACCTAAAGATTTTCATCAATTTTCCAATAAGAGTTCAGATTTAGATCTAAATTGATTGATTAGTTTACAGGAGGTACTGCTCCTTTTAGCCACTGGAGGAAGATTGTCCACACTACAATATTAGCAGTAAGACTGTATGCATACTCCGCGTAAGGATTTTTATGGTTGCGAGACACACACAGGAAATGCTCTCGCTTTTATAAAGGGAGAGTACAAAACAGAACTCTGCTTTGTGTTATTATACATGGAATTGTTGGATGCTGATTCTGGGTGGGAAAAAAAGACAAAACTCCCTCATGTTGTTGAATGGATAAATTCAAGTCAGTTTTGTACAAGTAATATAAAGTAAACATGCCCCGCACAGTAGATCCAAGCAGCTCATGAAAAAGGTATAGCTTGCTGCACAGTATACTCATATGTTCTGTAACTGCTGAAGGTTTAAATTTTTTGCCTTCATTGCCTATTTATTTTGGGACTTAATTAACAATTATAAAAGCACTCTGGTCATGTAGGCAATTTGGGTGCTCTTTCACAGACATTTGCCAACGTTGCTCCACTGGTCCGTCACAAGTCAAGAGGAAGTATTTAGTTACAACCTCTGACTTGCTGTTGATTCTCCTTCATTTCCTTCTGTGCAAAGTCAGCAGGTCTGCATTCATCCATCATTGTTTAACCATAGGATCTTTACAAATTTAACTCGCATCTCCCTTTCCTATCTCCATACCTTACTGTTGACACAGTATGGGTGGTAGCATTGTCCACACTGTGAACAGGCCAACAGCTGTCCCTCCACCCCTCGTCCAAAGCTCCCACAAACCACACACATATCCTGAAAAATAAAAACAAAAGCAATATTACAAGTTATTCTTGAATATTGTCTGTTAACATGTACACTAGTTTATAATTTTCTAAGTACACTTTTTGAATCAAGATGCATGGTTTGCTATTTGATGCAAATGTTTTTCATCAAGTACAATGTTCCTAAACTATTTGGGTTGGATTCAGGGACAGGCAGCCCCCAAGTGAAAGGGTTCCTCTCTGGAGTCCACGCAAGTCGATTTGTGTGCAAGTCAGAACACAATATGGGGCAATATAAAGGAGCCAATTGTAAGTACTGGAAACGTTCAGATGTTGGGTCTTTGAAATTACGCCTCTGTATGAGATCACTTCAGAAGTCGGGAAGGCCCCATAATGAACAGCAACTGTAGAATTGCTCATTATCTACACATGTTAACAAAATATCGCACCGTGTGGCATGCTGGGATGCAAAACTGAATGCAAGTTTGGGCTCAAAACATAAACAAAACCTTCCAGACCAATATTTCAAAATACATTATATCAATCAGAACAAAGCCTGTATATTTCCACACAGCAAATCCATCTCCCTGCTCCCACCAAACCCCCATCCTCACCTAATCACACAAAAACCACACAAATCATATTCCAATAGTGATTCTAATAAGCTGATTTGCAGACCAGCTTGAAGACCAACTGCTCACCTTTCAATCTAATCATGGTATTCAGGACAAGTCAAATACCACGTGCCGCATGTCTAGGCCACCAGTTATTTAACTAGACCTTTAACTACACCTGGGTCACACACACTTAATCTGATTTGGAGTTACACTGTCATTGGAAATTGATAACATTGTAGCCCTCAGGAACACAGACTACCACCACCATGACACCAGTTAGCCCATTATTCAAAATTTACAGTTGAATACTGAAGAACCCCAGGAAAAGTCAATCAACCTGAAGCCTTCCTTTGCTGAAACTAAATTATCAGCTACATGGACAATAAATCAGACACCAAACATCTAGGTGACAGTTTGCCTTGCTGAATGAATGAAGAACGCAGAGTCTGCGAAAACTTAATCAAATGCATTTTACATATTCATTCAAAAATGAAGTCCAACTTCCAAGTAAATTATTGTGCATAACTTGAAGTGCGTAAGAACGCCAATAACCAATACAGGGGTCTACTGCATCTTTTGTTCACACTATTAAATGATTATAAACTGATCGAATCACCCTGGGAATAAGAAAGCCTACCTGCAGGAGAATAAATTTGTCTTCAGTGGAGAAGAGAACTACTGTGTTGTGCATTGTGTCATCGTCATCATCATCATCTTTACTTGGAGACGTATCCACTCCTGTAGACTGCGACAAGATATAAATAGTTCAGCACTAGAAAATCAGTCTGAACAGACATTGTTCAGTCAGTTTCCTTGCAATTAATTCCAGTTAAATGCCTGGACTTTTCTCAGGTGGTCGTATAACTTCGAAAAAAAAAGTTCTTTGAATTTGGCCATAAAAGTGCCCTTGTTTTAGCATGAAATATCAGGTCCAGCGGTCTTTGCACATCATCAATGACGCACCTACAATTGTGATGCTGATGCAATGCAAGTGATGCATGCACATGCTGGCTCAATTTTCAGCATGAAAAGTAATTAAGCATAGTGTGTTTCATTTTGGAGAAGATCTGGATGATTTTTGCGCACCACAATGAGGATTGCTTTTGTTACATTACAGCAAACCTGAGGTTTTCATTTCAAATTTGAAATGGAGAAAGCAAAACAGTGCACTGACATAGTTACAATACTGTTAACTCTTTGAAAACTAACTTTAGCGACACATCAAGGTGTTGATTAGTGAAAGGAGGATCACAACGATTCTCTTATTCATAATCAACAATTTTTATTGCATGGCATTAAGGGTAAAGTATTAGCATGGATAGAGGATTGGTTGACTAACAGGAAGCAAAGAGTGGGGATAAATGAGTGCTATTCTAGCTGGCAGTCAGTGACTAGTGGTGTGCCTCAGGGATCAGTGTTGGGACCGCAATTATTTACAATTTATATAGATGACTTGGAGCTGGGGACCACGTGTAGGGTGTCAAAGTTTGCAGATGACACTAAGATGAGTGGCAAAGCAAAGTGTGCAGAGGACCGTGAAACTTTGCAGAGGAACATAGATACATTGAGTGAGTGGGCAAAGGCCTGGCAGATGGAATACAATGTAAATAAATGTGAAGTCATACATTTTGGTAGGAGTAATAGTACAAAGGATTATTACTTGAATGGTAAAAAGTTGCAGCATGCTGCTCTGCAGAGGGACCTGGGTGTCCTTGTGCATGAATCACAGAAGGTAGGT
>NC_063372.1:7113787-7114198 GCF_021869965.1 Rhincodon typus
TGAAACTTTGCAGAGGAACATAGATACATTGAGTGAGTGGGCAAAGGTCTGGCAGATGGAATACAATGTAAATAAATGTGAAGTCATACATTTTGGTAGGAGTAATAGTACAAAGGATTATTACTTGAATGGTAAAAAGTTGCAGCATGCTGCTCTGCAGAGGGACCTGGGTGTCCTTGTGCATGAATCACAGAAGGTAGGTCTGCAGGTACAACAAGTAATTAGGAAGGCAAATGGAATTTTGTCCTTCATTGCTAAAGGGATTGAAATAAAAAGCAGAGAGGTTATGTTGCAGCTGTACAAGGTGCTGGTGAGGCCACACCTGGAGTACTGTGTGCAGTTTTGGTCTCCTTACTTGAGAAAGGACGTACTGGCACTGGAGGGGGTGCAAAGGAGGTTCACTAGGTTGAT
>NC_063372.1:7114298-7128087 GCF_021869965.1 Rhincodon typus
TGATTCGGAGTAAACATAAACAAATCTGCAAGCGATTAGGTTGCAACAATTTCCCAAAATAATCCAACTTCTGATACCCAAATCATTTAATTCTTACCCCTAGAGACTCCAAGATGCCAGATACAGACTTCAAACGTGATCGCCCTCGTCCTCGCCCAACGTGTCCACCACCACGGGGTCGTTTTTTGCCTGGAAAACTGTTGCAACGACCCTGAGGCAAAACAATGAATGTTTTAAATTCCACATTTTAAAAAAATTACTTACCTTCAGCTGCGAAATTCTGAATACATCAGTGTCATCCAAACTCGGTGGGGAGGGATAAAAAGGAATCATTGGGCAGTCCCAACAAGAACCATTGCCCTCACAATAGCCTTAAACCACATGATCATCCTCCTTCTCCTCCTCTACCCACTGGCCACCATCCCCAAAACCTCATCTCACATCCAGGACCTATACAGCTAACAGCAGCAGCAACTGCTCTTCACTTGTATTGCTTTACTATTAATATTGCTTTGCTATAGTCAAAGCATGAGAAGTATTGTCAAGACCAGTTTTTTTTTGTAATTTTGGTTGCGGGCTGAAATAGGAAAAGGACAATTTTGAAAACTTTTCAAAAGCAAGCTACTGGTCATTGAATGAAAGTGTCGCTTATACTACCGTTTGTGCAAGCAGTGCGGGATGTTTGCTACAGATGAGCTGGCGCCAGGGTGCAAACGAAGGGAGACGCAGCCAGGGACAAGGAGCTGATTGGTCTGTGGATGGTGACAAGTTGTTGACGACAAAGATCATTTGTCCG
The DNA here is from genome assembly GCF_021869965.1 of Rhincodon typus. Lineage (NCBI taxonomy): Eukaryota > Metazoa > Chordata > Chondrichthyes > Orectolobiformes > Rhincodontidae > Rhincodon > Rhincodon typus. Next base: position 7,115,095 of record NC_063372.1, read on the forward strand.
CCAACATAATTTGTTCCCAGGTAGCTGAACAGTGTGGTCAGAAAAAAGGCAGTAAATAAAAAATCCTCAAGTCTGACGGAAGTCAGTTATTTCACCTCTTAAGTTGCTGTAAACTGTGGCTCTTAACCATAAATCAAAGACTTTAAATGAGAACCAGTCATTGCCTGCAAACAAGCGAAAGGACCTGGAGAAGGAAGATCGAGCAGCAGCAAGTCCTGATGAGACAAAAGGACCATCTGAGCGAACCCTGTGGATGGCGACCATTGAACTGTCCTCCCGGTCTTTCCTTACACTCATAACAACCATGACTTTTTTTTTGAGTGTCTATTTGCATTGGACAGGGGGCTTTATAAAGCAGGTTAGAGTTTTAACTAGTAGAATTTATGTCGACAGTTCATAATTGTTTAGTTATAGATAGACTATTTGTTTGTGATTCTTGTTAAGTACAAAAATCTGGTCCATGCTCTCTGTCAACCTGGGTCTAAAAGACAGGTAAATTGGGGGAACTTTTAAGTACTTTTATAAGGTCTTTACATTTTGTGATGACCTTGGGAATAGCAGTGCCTCATTTCCAGTGCCTTAGTCCAGTGAAGTGTAAGTTTACACAACAACCAAATAAGTTTGAAGAAAAATAGACTTGAACTTATACAGCATACAATCAAGTGTCTAAGATGCACACCAAAGTAGTTAACATAGCCAACTTTGAAGTGCATTGGCTTCAATAAGGCAGCATGAATTTTGAACATTGACAAATTCTACAAGTAACAACAAGATGAATGACCAGCAGCTCATCCAACACTGGATGCCTGACAAGCACTTCTTCTACCTCTCCAAAGCCATCTCTCAACCCCTCCACTGTCTCTGTTGTCGATGTATTCTAAGTATACATGTGAAGGATAATCCTCTACCTGCAGGTCATGCTGCTGAAGGAGATCATATAGAAGAGCAGAGCTTTCAGAGGTAATGGGATTTGGAGAAGTTGAGCGAGTGGGCAAATGCATATCACACAAAGTATACTGTGGATAAATGTGAGGTTATTTACTCTGGCAGCAAAAATAGGGAGACAGATTATCTGAATGGTGATAGATTGAGAAAGAGAGAGGTGCAACATGAGCTGATTGTCCTTGTACACCAGCCTCTGCAAACAAGCAGGCAAAGAGTATGTTGGGGTTCGTGGTCAGGGAATTCGGGTACAAGAGCAAAGATGCTTTGCTGCCATTGTACAGAGCTCTGGTGAGACCACACCTGGAATGCAGTATGCAGTTGTGGTCTACTGATCTAATGCAATAAAGGGCTTACACACTGATTCTTAGGATGGTAGGACAGACGTAGAGAGCACGCGCGAGAAAGCAATTTACCAATTGAATTGCATCTGAACACAGTACCTGACATGTACCTTTAAAAACATAAGAAAAACTTAGGGTCTAGGCTACCTTAATATATTGTGAGGAGATCCGGGTCTGGCCCATAACAACTGAGAGAACCCGAGAGGTGCCAGATGATTCAATGTTTTCAAGAAGGAATTAGACATAGAGGGTATGGGGCGAAAGGAGGAACAGGGGACTGAGTTAGGTGATCAGCCACAATCATATTGAATGGCAGATCACAACAAGGGCAGAATGGCCTATTCCTGCCTCTATTTTCTACATGATGGTGCAAAGTAAAGATGAGAAATAGGTAGAACTGCTCTACTTACAATCTAGTACGTTAAGCGGTAAGGCAGACCCACTGAACAGTCATGGAGAAACAGCCATGAAGGAGTACAAAGTCAACAACTGCATCCATGACCAAAGTAGTTTTCAAAAAAAAAAAGAGGAAAACAACAATAAGAACAATAGATGTCATCCATTGGTCAATGAACAGTTTTCTGACCCAAGTTAGAAGATTGTGGACTGAAGACCCATTCTAAGAAATGGAGCACAAATTCTGGTTGAAACTGCAGTAATGAGGGAATGCTGCACCATCCTAGAATTGCATTTTTTGGGTGAGACATGTAAAAGATTCCACATCACATTTGGAAGAGAAGAGGAGATTTTTTGAAGTCTAATATGTAGTCTTCAACCATGCCAAAACAAATGATCTATTATTACCACACTGTTGTTTGCAGAATTTTGTTGCACAAAAATTATCCATTGCACTTCCCACATTACAACAGAAACTACACTTCTAAAAGCACTTCATTGATTAGAGTGCTTTAAGGCATCCTGAGGTCAGGAAAGGTACTGCATATGCACTAGTCTTAGTGGATGTCATTTCTGACTTGGATTAAGAGCATTTTGTTGCTGTGGAAGAAATGGAAAGCCAACTGGACAGATCAAAAGACAGTGGCAGGAAAGATGGACACAGATTTTGGAGGCAATATTTTCAAGCATGAGAAAGGGTGGTTGGAGATTGAGCAGCAGTTTGTGAGAACAGAAGGGCTGTGTGATAGTTGCTTCAAAAAGGGAAAAGGGGCAGTATGAAAGGTAAGGGAAACAATCAGCGTGCACATCATATTTCTAAAACCTAGCTGGTGAAGAATACCATTGCAGCAAACCTCTCATCAGTCCTACATTTATTTAGAATGAAATATTACATCGCCTAACTCAACCCCCACCAGAATTTCAATAAATGTCTCCTTATACTCTTTTGAAAACCCAAATTAAAATATACCAATGTGCTCAAGTGCAACCCCAGTTAATGCCCATCACCTGCATATACTATTCACAACATAGGAAGGAGGTTCAGAAAGGAAAACTGGCTGGCTAGCTGGTTATTGCAAATTGTATCAAGTGACTTAAGAAATGCGTTACATGAACAAGGTGAAAGGATATGAGCTGAGACAAAAGACAAACTAAAGACAGCCACTGATTTACGGAGAGAGCGTGGCACACACAAAGATTGCTGACAATAGAGCTGGCAAATTAGGTTAAAGGATAGATCAATAGAGATGCAGTGGCCAATATTTAAGGGGATAGTTCAGTATCTACAAAATAGATGAATAAAAAGAGCAAGAAGAATTCCAAGGGATAGACCCATTATCTGTGGTGAGCTTGAAAGGTGAAAGAGACAGTCTCAAACAAAGAAAAAACAATTGTGCAAAGACAGGTGGCAGGTGAGAAGATTTTTTTAAAAATAATCTGTCATAGGAATGACCAAAAATTTAAAGGAGGGAAGAAACTGAAGTACAATAAAAATGTAAAAATGGATGGCAAGACATTTCTATAAATATTTAGAAAAGAATTAACAAAGTGAGCCTTAAGAATTAACAATGGAAAATAAGAAAATGGTAAAATGAACTGAACAACCTAGAAGCAGTGATAAATCCGGAAATGAAAGGGAGGGACGGATAGAAAATCATAAAATCAGAGAAATGGTACTGAGTAAATTATTGGAGCTGCGTGCTGAGAAGCACCTGCGTCCTTATGGACTTCACCATATGGTCTTAAAAGATGTGACAAGTGAGATAGTTGATGCATTAGTTTTGACTTTCTAAAACTCTCTTGTTTCTGGATTGGAGGAGGATAGCAAATGTAACTCCTTTATTCAAAAAGGGAGGGTAACAGAACACAGGTAACCACAGGCCAGTTAGCTTAACATCTGCCATAGGGCTAACATCGAAAGCTATTATGAACGTAGTTGTAGCAGGACACTTAGATAAACTCAGGCTAATCAGGCCGAGTCAATGTGGTTTTATGAAAAGAAAATCATTTTTGACTGATCTATTGGAGGTCTTCGAAGAGGTCATTTGTGCTGTGGACTAAGGGGGGGACCGGCATATATAGCTTCTCGAAGACATTTGATAAAGTGCCTTAAAAAGTTACTGCTCATGGTATGGGGGTATCAGATCAGCATGGATTGAAGAATGACTAACTAAGCAGAGAACTGACAAGCTGCAATGAGTGGAAGGTATGGTTGCAAAAATTGCTGATGACGCAAAGATAGAGAGGAAAATAAGTTGCAATGGTAACATAAAGAGGCTACAGAAAGATACAGGTAGGTTAAATGAGTAGGCAAAGATCTGCAAGTGCAGTATAGGTGGGAAATATTTTTACTCAAAGGGTTGAGAATCTTTGACACTCTGCTTCTACCACCTTTTCAGGAAGAGAGTCCTTGATTATTTTTGTAAAAAAGGCAGAGGCGGATAGATTTTGGTTAAATAAGGAAGTGAAAGATTATCAGGGATAGATGGTAATGCAGATTTGAGGTTAAAAATCAGATCAACCATGATCCATATGAAGGCCAGGTCAGGCTCAAGGGTCTGAAAACCTACTCTTGCACCTGGTTTGTATGTACAATAGAAAGTGGATGATTAAACAGAAAGGAGCTCTGTAAAATACTTCAGGGTAACAGACAGGTTAGCAGAACGTATGACAGGTGATCGATGAAGTACTTGACTAAAAAAGGAAAAGAAACAGGAAACCTGGACATTCGAACATGTGATTCGCCCAAGGTTCAAATGTAACTAGACAGTTATTAAAAAGAAAAGTTTATTTTCAAAGAAAATCAGTAGAAACACAAGTAGGCATCTAAAAATAAGGATGAATTTCACAGTATACTGGTTAGGCCACAGTTTGCAAGTCATGTATACAGTACAGAAAGTGTACAGCAAAATTACGCCAGAGATGGGAAACTACAAGCATGAGTAAAAACTCGAGGCGAGTACGATTTGCACTATAATCAGAGAAGAAAGAAATTTAGCTCAGACATTTGGAAAGTTCTGAAGAGGTTTGATGCAGACCATGATGATTGACTGAAGGCAATTTAAATCGTCACAAAGTGATCGTGACGTGACACCTTAGATCAGGCAAGGGAAAATGAAAAAGAGTTTTTGAAGCAGGGCAGTAGGATTAGTTTTGGATTGTAAGAACAAACAGACAATATGCTGAATGGCTCTCCTTCGCTACTATAAACTTAATGCATTTGCACAGCCACTTGTCTGATCCACAATGGGCTTCAAAAGCCTTATGTTATGGTAGGAAGAGGAAAGAAGTATGCATATATCTGTGCACTCCTGCACAGAACTTTAAAAATATCCATTCATAGTTGTTGAATAAAGTGGACAATTTCCATTTGAATCACACCTAAAATCAAAAACCAGAGATGTTCTTGTGGTGTAGTGTAATTTCTTTAAAGTCTGAGCCAGGCAGCTTGGATTCAAGTTCAACTTGGCCAGAGGTGTGTAATAACATTGCTGAACAAGTGGATTATAAAATATATATCTTTCAAAAACAAAAACCCTCTTTTCCTCCTTTACCTGTTTGACTCGAGGGCGACCTGGTGAAAAGCGCCTCTTCATTATAGCAGGCTTGCCAGATTCACTCTTCATCATTCCAGAGTCAGCTGGGAGGGAATCTTCAGTTTCTGTTAACCGGAGGTCTGAATTTGACTTTTCGGTTTCTTCTTCCACTCTTGAAGAAATATCGTCTGCTACGGTCATACAAACATCCATGGAAGCCAGACTTGGATCACGGTCTAAAGTGACTGGATAATCTGGTTCTAAGCAGGTGCTGTTCGAGTCAGTTTGACTTTGATTTGATATTTCCTCTACAATCTCAGATTTAATGAACATGTTACAGACAGGGTCTGTGCTCCCAATATCTTGCACCTCCATTTGAGCATCTTGCTCAGTCTTTAGCTTATTTACTGCAGGTACAACCTCCATAGGGGTTACAATATCATTAACTTCCATTTCAACAGGATTATCCCTGGTCTCCATCCCATCCAACACTATATTAGAAACTTCACCCCTCTCCACAAAGCCACAGGCAGAGTCAGCAGGAATGTCACACAGTTCAGTTTTGTCTGTCTGGATTTTGTCAGTCTCCTGCTGAATCAAAACAGAGGCAGCAGAGTCTAATTGTGCTTCAGCAGAGTTACTAGCAGAGTCTATCAGGTCAGGATCTGCGACAAAGTGGTGGGGTTTCAACTCTTCTGAGATAGAACCAGTGGGGCTGACACCCATTTCTGCAGGAAGACTTGGCTCTACCTGGTCTAACGGAGAAACCGAGCTCTCCATTTTTACTTCTCTCTCCTGTATAAAATCTTCCAACTGGTCTGTTGCATCCAAACGAAAATGTTCTGGTAATTCTTTATCTGCAGACAAAGATTCCACTGAAGTGATTACTCCACTTTTAATGTTCTCAGAATGTGGAGCACCTACCTCAGTTTTAGAAGTCTGACAAAGCTCTGTATCTGGAGAAGAATGCAAACCTTCATCAGGTTTCTCATATTCAATCTCTTTCGCTGTAGTTAAGTCTTCAACCCCATCTTCCTCTGAAGAAACAAGAGATTGAGATTCCACCTGCTCCTTGGTGCCAACATCTGACGTTTGCTGTCTTTGAATTTCTGTTACCATGCTACTACTAGTAGTATCAATCGAACCTGTCAAAACAAAACGGTTAAATACTACCACTCCACCATTAGCCCTCTATCAACTACCTGCAATACCAATTTTGTTGATATTCCATTTCTTTCACAGAATATTTAGGAAAATCAGCAATGGTAAATTTCCAAAACAAACATCAAACTAAGATTAAAAGTAAAGATGACAAAACAGTTATTTGAAATCATGGCAAACATACTGTAAAATAGTTACTTTTTTAGCTTAATGAAGAAATAACAGACTCCGGGGTTGGATTACAAAAAGTGCAAGGCGACCTAGTGCAAAGAACACTTCACAGTATTCAAATATTTCACTTGTAAAGCTTCCTTACGCTAGTTCAGTGAAGGCAGAATTACAAATTTAAGGCAGTTGTTAGTCACCGCTCATGGTTTTTAGATCTTAAAAATCTTTTGCCTGACTCACTAACACCAGTTTCAGAGGCAAAAGAACTGTGGGTTCACGCTCCACTCCAGGAGTTGAGCTCGCAGAGCTGGCCTAAATTGTATACTTTTAGATGCATATTAGATGCTGTGCTTTGGATAAAAGTTTAAACCGAGGCCCCTTGTCTCTCAGGTGAATGTTAAATACCACAAGGCAATATTAAAAAGCCAGGGATGTACGCTTGATGCCCTGGTCAACATTCCCCCTTTAAATTAATCCCATTAATAAACGTAGGCCATTCCATTCACCTTTCATTGGGCATTGCTATTGCAGAACAGCTGCTGCAATCCATTCAGCTACATTACAGTTACTCCACAGAGCACTTTGAGGCAACTAGAGGATTTCCTGAAACAAACACAGTGTGCTGGAGAAACACAGCAGATCTAGCAGCATCTATTGAGATAAAAACAGTTTCAAGCCCAATGGCCCTTCTTCAGAATTCAGAGGATCTCCTACAGCAACACTAACAGGAAGCCAGCGGAGTCGTGGCGAGCACCGAGATAGTCACACTGTAAAGCATTAGGCTGGGTGGCTGGCAGGCCCTGCCAACAGACCAGATTCCTAAGAGAGGGAGCAGTGAACCCAGTTACCAAACTGTGGAGGTCATAACTTAAAAAATACCTACAATGTCACACAATGATAGAGATGGTGCTGTGGCGGAAATGCGCCACCCAAAAGTGGAACTGTTATAGATATGGCACAGCATATATTCTGGAAATCCTATCGGTGCTTCTAGGTGTTACATGGAAATGTAACACACAAATGTGGATATTTACATCGAGTGCATTGTTTTTTCAGGACAGCGCACACAGTATTTCAATATTCTCATCCCTACTTCTCTCAACAACCTAGGATGCATCTAATTCAGATAGGGTGACTTAAGTGCTGTCCAACCGTTAACTGCCTATTTTTATTCATTCACTTTACTGTGACTTTGACAACATAATCTTTTATGAAGACAGATACAAAGTACATTTTCCAACTATGTCCTCTGCCTGCACAAGATTTCCATTTACTCAGCTGCCTATCCTTTGAGAGTTGATTTGTATATTTCTAAAAGTCTTGAGTATTCTCTATTGTGTTATCAACTAATTTTTAAAAAATGTTTCTCCCCCCTCAAATCATCTCTGCATTTCTTATCTGCTTGATTCTTTATTGTATTATGAGGCTAGTGTTGATCGCAAGCTTATCTTTTCTGTTTCATTTGTATTGCATTTTCTTTAGTCACCCAGAAAGCATTCATTCTTCTTGGGAGCAGAAAGGTTGTATTCAGTTGACACTTTTCAACAAATTTAAAGATGCGAATATTACACAAAAATAAGTTACATATTTTGTTGACTCAGCAGAATATAAAATTTGGTTCAAACCAAATTTTATCTAGATTCCTCTCCCCTCCCACCCAGTCATCTGAAAGAGTTAACACTTCCTGGGTTGTGATTTCCATGGTGCTGGTGATCCTCCAATATTTCACTCAGGTGGTCAGAACAGCAAATATCAGTATGTTTTCAACTGTAATATGGACATGACAAGCAAGTTAGAAATTCTCTCTAAGCCATATTCCATCTTGTTCTTTCATTGTCACTGGGTCAATATCCATTTCTTACCCAACACTACAAAAGTGCAAATCACTATCAAGGCTATAGCAGTTTGAAAAAAAAAGCAGATTGGATATTTTGATCAGCAAAACGTTTTAAACTATTTATTTTTTCTAATGGGAATAATTAAATTTGTACAGATATTTTATTAGAAAATTAAGAGTTAAAAAATTCAGAGTACTGCAGCTCCAAGGCATGTGTCAAAATTGACAAACAGTTCCAGTTGAAAGCACACTTCTCACCCTCCTGTTTATGAAATGGGTCTCCAGCGACAGTCTCATTCAATTGTTTTTCTGGCTCAACATCCTTTCCCTGCTTTTCAGTCCATTCAGTTTCTTTTATGTTCTCTGCACAACAAAAAGCAACATTTTTTCATGCTGCTTGATTTTGTTTTAAATCTTGAGGACTCATCAGCTGTGAACTCTAGTTAGACAATGGTGCATTAAACCATGAATTTGCAGTGCCATAATTATTTACAGATACAAGTTCAATCCTCACATAACTGATATCCTGATCTCAGCAACATTGAAAAACTCATGCCAAAATCACCTTGTGGCCTCTGTCATTTGACTCATATTGACTACCTGTGAATGACCCGAAAAGCTGTCCAACATCCATACAAGGATGGAGGATTTTTTTCTCTTCGCAAAAAAGAAACGGAATCTTCCAAACACTCATTACTTATTTAAATAATTCATTTTCTCTCGTGCAATAGTAAATTTTAAGTGATCATGAGAAATAACTAGATACGAGTGCCAAACAATTGCAAAACTTTATTTTGTTACTTAATAATCGTGTTTCGGAGCTATAAGTGTCAGCAGGTCAAGTGGTCCCTTCTTCAGAACTTTCAGCATCTCCTACAGCGTCACTAACAGGACGTCAGTGGAGCCCAATCACAAATGACCGACAGAATTACTTTTGCAAGCCTGAAAAGGGCTATAAGAACAGGAGAAGACAACACATAGCAGACCAAATAACCAGGGTCAGTAACTGCACTTGTGACAAACTCTTATTGTGCCAGAGTTCAGATTAGTAGGTGGTCCACATGACACGAATTATTTTCACATGAAATTACCATTATAAATGTTTATACTCTAGATGGTGAATCAAAAATGTCACTCCAAGTTATGACACAGGAGGATACAGCACACCATATTCACGACTTAATAGGTTAGCTTGCTGAAACAAAAGTGAAATTAAAACAAAAGGTGTGCACAACAGGATCAGGATTGGGAACAGAATATCCAAGGATATACATCCTATCGAAAAGATAGGCAGATGGGCCAAGGGGGTGGGGTTGCCTTATTAGTGAGAAATGAAATTAAATCAATAGGAAGAAACAAAGTAGGGTCAGATGGTGTAGAATCTGTAGGGGTAGAATTGAGGAACTGCAAAAAGGTTAAAAAAAAACCATAGTTGGAGTTGTGTACAGGCCTCCAAACAGTAGTCAGGAGCTGGGGTGCAAGATACACCAGGAGATAGAAAAGGTGTAAGAAAGGCAAAGTCACAGTGATCATGGGAGATTTTAACATGCAGGTGGACTGGGAAAATCATGTCAGTAGTGGATTGCAGGAAAAGGAATTTGTGGAATGTCTACGAGATGGCTTTTTGGAGCAGCTCGTGGTGGAGCCCACAAGGGAACAGGCAATACTGGATTTAGTGTCGTGCAATGAGGCAGACTTGATAAGGGAGCTTTAAGGTAAAGGAACCCTTAGGAGGCAGTGATCATAAGATGATAGAATTTACTGTGCAGTTTGAGTGGGAGAAGACAGAATCAGAGGTAACGGTATTACAGCTGAATAAAGGCAACTACAGAGGTATGAGGGAGGAACTGGGCAGAATTGACTGGAAGAGGGGCCTAACAGGAAAGACAGTGGAACAGCAATGGCAGGAGTTTCTGGGAGTAATTCAGGAGATGCAGCAAAAATTCATCCCTCGGAAAAAGCAGCATGGTACTGGGAGGATGAGACAACCACGGCTTACTAAGGAAGTCAGGGATAGCATAAAAGCAAAAGAGAAAGCATATAATGTGGCGAAGGGCAGTGGGAAACCAGAAGACTGGGAAGCTTACAAAGGCCAACAGAGGGCAACAAAAAAAGAAATAAGGAGGGAGGAGGGAGAAGATTAAATATGAGGGTAAGCTAGCTAGTAATATAAATGAAGACTGTAAGAGTTTCTTTAGGTATATAAAAGGGCAAAAGAGGGGCAAAAGTGGACATTGGACCACTGGAAAATGACAGTGGAGAGATAGTGGTGGGGAACAAGGAAATGGCTGAGGAACTGAATAATTACGTTGCGTCAGTCTTCATGTGGAAGACGCGAGTAATCTACCAAAAATTCGAGAGAGAGTCAGAGGACAGAGCCGAGTATGGCCATCACCAAGGAAAAGGGGCTAGTAAAAGTGATTGGCCTGAAGGTGGATGAATAACCTGGACCAGATGGGCTACACCCCAGAGTTCTAAAGGAGATAGCTCAAGAGATATGGAAGCATTAGTGGTGATCTTTCAGGAATTGCTAGAGTCAGGGAGGGTCCCAGAGGACTGGAAAATCGCTAACGTGACACCCCTGTTTAAAAAGGGAGTAAGGCAAAAGACGGAAAATTACAGGCCGATTAGCCTAACCTCGATCATGGGTAAGATTTTGGAGTCCATTGAAAAGGATGAGATTTCTGAACATTTGGAAGCGTACAGTAAAATAGGGCAAAGTCAGCATGGTTTCATCAAGAGGTCGTCATGCCTGACAAATCTGCTAGAATTCTTTGAGGAAGTAACCAGCAGGGTAGACAAAGGAGAGCCAATGGATGTTATCTACCTGGACTTTAAGAAGGCCTTTGACAAGGTGCTGCACAGGAGGTTGCTGTGTAAGATAAGGGCCCATGGTGTTCGAGGTAAGGTCCTAGCATGGATAGAAGATTGGCTGTCTGGCAGAAAGCAGAGAATGGGGATAAAAGAGTCTTTCACAGGATGGCAGCTGGGGGCAAGTGGTGTTCTGCAAGGGTCAGTGTTGGGACCACAACTTTTCACTTTATACATTAATGATCTAGATGAAGGAACTGTGGGCATTCTGGCTAAGTTTTCAGATGATACAAAAACAGGTGGAAGGATAGGTAGTATTGAGGAGGTGGGGAAGCTGCAGAAGGATTTGGACAGGTTAGGAGAGTGGGCAAAGAAGTGGCAGATGGAGTACATCGTAGGTAAGTGTGTGGTCACGCACTTTGGTAAGAAGAATAAAAGCATGGACTATCTTCTAAATGGGGAGAAAATTCAGAAGTCTGAAGTGCAAAGAGACTTGGGAGTTCTAGTCCAGGATTCTCTCAAAGTAAACTTGCAGATTGAGTCAGTAGTCAGGAAGGCAAATGCAATGTTGGTATTTATTTTGAGAGGACTTGAATATAAAAGCAGAGATGTACTACTGAGGCTTTATAAGGCTCTGGTCAGGCCACAGTTAGAGTATTGTGCGCAGTTTTGGGCCCCATATCTCAGGAAGGATGTACTGGCCCTGGAGCGGGTTCAGAGGAAGTTCACGAGAACGGTCCCAGGAATGAAAAGCTTACCCTATGAGGAACGTTTGAGGACTCTGGGACTATACTCACTGGAGTTTAGAAGGATGAGGGGGGAATCTAATTGAAACTTACAAAATACGGAATAGCCTGGACAGAGTGGATGTCGGGAAGATATTTTCATTTGTAGGAGAGACTAGGACCCGAGGGCACAGCCTTAGAGTAAAGGAAAGACCCATGAGAACGGAGATAAGGAGAAACTTCTTCAGCCAGAGAGTGGCGAATCTATGGAATTCACTGCCACAGAAGGCTGTGGAGGCCAGGTAATTGAGTATTTTTAAGACAGAGATAGATAGGTTCTTAATTATCAAGGGTTACGGTGAGAAAGCAGGAGAATGGGGTTGAGGAACTTATCAGCTATGATTGAATGGCGGAGCAGACTCGATGGGCCGAATAGCCTAATTTTTGCTCCTGTGTCTTATGGTCTAACATTTTCACAATGGAATTTTCTTAGAGGGTGGTGATGGAGGGCTGTTTTTCATACTGGAGGCCTGTGACAGCTTATTGTCATTTACATAAACGATTTGCATGTAAATATAGGAGAAATGCTTAAAAAGTTTACAGATGACACCAAAATTCGTGATGTAGTGAACAGTGAAGGTCACCTCAGAGTACAATGGAACCTCGATCAAATGGGCCGAACAGGGGCAGATGGAGTTTAATTTAGGTAAATTGTGAGGTGCTGCAGTTTGGTAAGGCAAATCAGAGCAGCACTTATACATTTAACAGTAGGGCCCTGGGGCGTGTTGCCAAATAAAGAGACCTTGGGGTGCAGGTACATAGTTCCTTGAAGGTGGAGTCACAGGTAGACAGGGTAGCGAAGGAGATGCTTGGTACACTTGGCTTTATTGGTCAATGTTTTGAGTACAAGAGTTGGGATGTCATGTTGCAGCAGTACAGGATATTGGTTCGGTCACTTTTGGAATATTGCATTCAATTCTGGTCTCCCTGCTGTAGGAAAGATGTTGCGAAACTTGAAAGGGTTCAGAAAAGGTTTACAAGGATGTTGCCAGGGTTGGAGGTTTTGAGCTACA
>NC_063372.1:7128187-7135345 GCF_021869965.1 Rhincodon typus
AAAATCATGAGGGGCAAGGTTAGGGTGAATAGCCAAGGTCTTTTCCCCAGGGTGGGGATGCCCAAAACTGGAGGGCATAGGTTTAAGGTGAGGGGGGAGGGGGGAGATTTAAAAGGGGCCTAAAGGGAAACTTCTTCACGCAGAGGATGGTGCATGTTTGGAATTAGCTGCCAGAGGAAGTAGTGGAGGCTGGTACAATTACAACATTTAAAAGGCATCTGGATGGGTGTATGAATAAGAAGGGTTGACAGGGTTAGAGGCCAAATGGGACTAGATTTATCCAAGATATCTGGTCGGCATGGACGAATAGGACTGAAGGGTCTGTTTCTGTGCTGAACAACTATGACTCTATAACTGAACTGACATCACAGCATATTAAAATTCCAATAATCAAATTAAATGCGCATAGAATATTTAGCTATTTAAATTGCAAAAACATTTTCACTGCTCCAAGTGAGGGCCAAACACTTTTCAGAAAAACATAAATAAATCAATCTATTAATACATACCTGATTCCACTGAACGAAGCTTCAATCGCCTCTCAACAACATGCTCAGAAGGTGAAAGGCCAGAGTTTTGTGATGGGTTTTTACACATTGTACACATGTATTGTTGCCCTGATAAACTGAGAGACGAAGGGCCACAGTCTGCATGGATCCACCTGAGAGTAAAGGATGCAAGAAGCCAATGAGAAGTTGCTGTTTCTATTCTAAAAATTAAAATTGACAAGATGAAGTAGACAAGTACAATATAGTAAATTGTAATTTATTTCCTCCAAACACCTGAAATTCTTGGTAACATAATTTGAAATGAAATCAGGGTCCTCCTTGAAGGAAATGAAGCATGAAGCAAAGGTGGTCACACAAGACTGATTGTACACTCCATATAGCAGCATGCTTAAGAGCTACGTAGAAAAAAAGAGAGGGGGTATGATTGTCTATTAAGTCAGCTGGGTGTGCATGCTATGCAACACAATAAAATTATAAGTGGAAAATGCATAATATAAGACAGGTTCCTTGACTAAAACCCTTTGAGAAACAAGGTGGTGTGTATAAAAATGTTGACTTGGTAGAATTAGATGAAATGGAGCGGAAGGAGTCTAGTCCACAGCTTATATTTTGGCATAGTCCAATTGGGCCAAATAACCAGTTTCTATGTGGTAAATTCTACACAAAGCTACACATGAGTTCAGTCTACACGCTTGAAAAGCATTAAAATTTCACCCACACTGGTTTCGGTTCTATATGCATTGTTAGTAACAAATTATTAGGGGACAACTGAAGGGGTACTAATATTAGTCTTTAATTTGGTTATGCTCCAATCAACTACCATATACATATTGTGGTGCAATTTACTACAGATGCAATTGACTGTGATGGCTGCTGCCAACAGAAACATCTTTTCCAGGCCTGACAAATAATAATGGCAGAAGTCACTTACCTTTGGCAGATGTGGCAGTTTAGTGTGTCATCCATTTGTTCATTTGTTTTACCACATATTGTGCACACTGCAGTATCCCTGTTCCGTTGCCAGTAACATTTCTCACACACTGAATAGTTGTGATGCCACTGTGCATTTGGATGCTTCCCTGCAGACCTTGAACCACAATCACTGCACACCCGGCAGTTCTGCAGAAAGAAATTAGGAGTGAAGCTACCTTGAAAAGCACATTAGAGACGTCAAATGGTGTCTTTGATTCAATTGACTTAACATCTGATAGTGCAGCTTCATGATTAAAATGAACAAAAAAAAAAGCATTTTCACAATGTTGCACTGAAAATTTAGCCCAGTATGGGACTCTCAGCTCTTGCATGATTGGTCTAACGTTTGAGAAGCAAAAAGGAAACCACAAATCATATCAACCACAGTTGACCCCCCTCTTTCCTCCACACCCCATCATGCACGTACAGCAGCAAGTCACTATGCACACATTCTTATTTTAGAAAGCAGAGGAGTGGATTCTTAAATAGAGAAGATTTAAAATAATCTTCCCTTTCTGTTCTTTCCCTCCTTGGATCTTCCCATGCTACACATCATTCATTAACAAAGACTCAAATAAGTTGGCTGTTACCCAAACAGAAGCTTTTTCCTTTCCTCACTTGAAGCATTTCACAAGGCATTAGTAAACAAGGAGAATGTCATAATCCTTGTGACTGATTACTTGGTTGTTTTGACAGGTGGTGGCAGCAAAACTTAGATGTATATATGAGTAAACTAGCTTGTACTTGGTCAGGTTAAACAGCAAAGCTACTAACAGGCAGCTAAAGAGGGAGGAAATTTACAACAGTGTTGAGCAACAGTCAAAAGCAGAAGAAAAACTAAGCCCACAGAAGAGTAATCCAACTGTCTGCCCATTCAATCCTCGCAAATAAATGAACTATCCAAAAAGTATAAAAAGCATATGAATACCCCAGGGGAACGCGGAGGTCAGCTTGGAGACCAGCAAAATCAAAACAAACATTAATCATCTTGAGTTGTTAGATGATAGCAAATGTTTTATACAAGAGGAATGAGTCAATATGGTTCCATTATGATGTTGGTCTTCTCTTCCTCCACCCAGCTAAATATGGACAGTAACATTTCTATTGATAATTGGCAAGAACATTTTAAAAACATAGAAAAAGTGGTCAACCAAATGAATTCAAGGATAACAATCGTACTACTATAAATAAATTCCTAGCGACATATTATAACTTCAGCAGTACAATTTTAACCATCAGTTGAGAAAGCAATGAGACACATTCCAGTCCTCCTGATAGTTAAAAAGCAAGTGAATCTACAACACGAAGGTTTGCAAACTTTCAAACACCTCAGTGAAATTCAGGGAAAAAACCTATATGCAAGACTTTTCAGTATCATTCCTGGGGAACCAGCAGTGTAATGGTAATTGTCTAGTAATCCAGAATCCCAGGCTAATGTTCTGGGACATGGGTTTGAATCCCAACATGGCAGATGGCGAAATTTGAATTCAATAAAAATCTGGAATAAAAAGCTGGTGTGGTGACCGCTGTTTACTATTTTAAAAACTCATTATCACTTTAGGAAGGAAATCTGCCATGCTTACAACAACATAGTTGATTTTTAACTGCCCTCTAGTCAATTACGGATGGGCAGTGAATGCTGGCCCTAGCCAGTGACAACCACATCCCATGAATGAGCAAAATAA
This sequence comes from Rhincodon typus, assembly GCF_021869965.1. NCBI lineage: Eukaryota > Metazoa > Chordata > Chondrichthyes > Orectolobiformes > Rhincodontidae > Rhincodon > Rhincodon typus. The sequence goes on from NC_063372.1 coordinate 7,131,354, forward strand.
AAAGAAATTACATTAGAACTGGTGTTCCAAAGGTAAGAGACTAAAGCCATCGTGTACTCTTTGATACTAAATGACATCAATAGATCACTCATGCATGCATGCGCAAAGACACACACATACACAAAGCACCCACCTTGCATTTCCAGCTATCAGTAGGCAGTGACTCCATTGCTGGTTTTAAACAAAATGTGTGATAGCCCTTGTCACATGCATCACACACAAGCATCATTGTGTCGGCACCAGGCTGTCTGCATGGAATTCAACAGACATTACAATTTAGTAATTTTCACAAATTACAAAATAATCCAACACATTGGAAAACAAGGCCATTTGGTCCACTGTATCAGCTCTTCCAAAGAGCAATCCAGCTAACCCCATTCCCCCGTTCTTTCCCTTTATGCCTGTAATTTTTTTTTGCTTCTTCAAATATTGGGCCAATTCCCTTTCTACCAACATTCCGTGAATATATCAAGACAAAAATTAGCAAACCAATACAGTAAAACTATACAAACTACAGCACAAAAAAGGCAGCACAACAAAATATTTAGAAAGAGAATATGGACTACCTGCACTCATATTTGCATTATTTTCTATAACTATTAACATCCTAATAGTAAAACAGGTTACAGAGATTTTACATTCTTTCACTCTCTCCTTGACAAAGTACAGTTCATGCAGTGTCTACATGAAGTACAAACCTGCAAGTCTGGCATACTTTGCACTCAGGGCACTGCCAACCAGCACGTTTAACTGGGGTGATGGCAATTTCCAGACATGCACCATGATAATGCAATCCACAGCTGGTACAGAAGAGAAGGTCCAGGAGATCCCCTGGAGCATCACAGACACCACAATTTGCCTCATCCTTTGCTAAAATGGAATTAAAAAAAGCATTATATTAAAACTTGCGTGAAAACAATTTATTTCAGTTTACTGATCACTTTCAAATCAGAGACTGAAAAATTTCCATAGATGAATGACTTTTTAAAACATTTGATTTTGCCATCTTTTTAAACAGGTAAACCAAGGTATCCCAGCACTACTTTGCAGGGAGGTCTTTCTGGTTGCAATGGAAGAAAACAGAAGTCAATAACAGGCCCGAAAACCTGGGTTAAGTGCAGAGCTAGGACTTCACATTAGAAAAATTGAGCTCCATTAATCACTGTTCCAGTCATTAATAGTTTCCCAAATGAGACTCAACTTATGAATTAAGATATCTATTACACAATCAAAATCATCAGCTCAACTTAAAATCAGTTGTGTTAGTCAAAAGCAAAACAACGTATATACGGAAGTTAAGGTCAAAAATCACATGACACCAGGTTATAGTCCAACAGATTTATTTGAAAACACTAGCTTTTCTTAGCTCTGCTCCTTCCTCAGGTGTAGTATGGAAGAGGAGGTAGACCAAAACAGAATTTATAAGCAAAAAGGTAACAACCCTAAAAATGGCTTGCTGACCGCCTCCTCTTGAATCTTTAACCAGTTAGAAAGGAGACGCAGGTTTCTACTGATTAAAATGCAAATCCTAGAATTTCTTTCAAGTCACTGCCCAGAGATAAATAAAGGTTTTATCAGTGTATGCAAGAGGTGACATCTCAGGTCAGACTGTGCATTTTAGGTGCGAGGCCTTGTTTAGAATCTGTGTTTTAACCTAGAGTCAGGCTGGTTTTTTTTGGAACTGTATGCGCAAATACACAAACATCTTGGATGAAATAATTCACCCCATAGATTTATACGTATGTGCGTGTGTGTGCACGCGATAGACAGCATGAGTGAGAGTACTCCTAGCACTTCCCCAGAGCGGAGAAACTACGCCATGTTCTTCGCAGCCTTCAACACATTATTGACAACAATGAGCACCTTGCCACAATCTTCCCTATGCCTCCAAACAACCACCAACCCTTAAACAGACCATTATTCGCAGCAAACTACCCAGCCTTCAATACAACGTCGACCACAACACCACACAACCCTGCCACGGCAACCTCTGTAAGACATGTCAGATCATCAACATGGATACCACCATCACATGTGCATGACAGATACTCATGCGACTCGGCCAACGTTGTCTATTTCATACACTGCAGACAAGGATGCCCTGAGGCACGGTATATTGGCAAGATCATGCAGACGCTATGACAGTGGATGAATGAACACTGTGCAACAATCGCCAGACAGGGGTGCTCCCGCACAGTGGGGAACACTTCAGCGGTCAAGGGCATTTAGCCTCCAATCTTCAGGTAAGCGTCCCCCAAAGTGGACTTCGAGATACACAACAATGCAAAATTGCTGAGGACAGGCTGATTGCCAAGTTCTGTACCCACGAGGATGGCCTCAACCATGATCTTGGGTTCATGTCATCCTACAGATGACCCCCATCACAGAATATACTCTCACACATCGAACGAATCCCTTGGGTAGTATAAAAGCAGTAACAGGGAAATTAAGAGGGTTTTAACAAAAAAAAAGGGGGACACGAGATAGCTTTGGCAAATAATGTTAAGGAGAACCCAAAGAGATTCTGTAAGTATATTAACAGCAAAAGAGCAACTAAGGAGAGAATACGGCCCCTTAAATATTCACACGGCCATCTATGTGCGGAACCACAGAAGATGGATGAGATACTAAATTAATATTTTGCATCAGTATTTACTGTGGAGGAGGACGTGGAAGCTAGAGTACTTGGGGAAATAAACAGCGATGTCTTGAAGAGTCCCTTTGGACATGATTTACATGCATTTGGAAAGGCAAGGACTGATCAGGGATAGTCAACATGACTTTACACATGGGAAACTGTGCCTCAATAACTTGATTGAGTTTTTTGAAGAGGTGACAAAGATTGATGAAGGCAGAGTGGTAGACGTCGCCTATTATGGACATATGAACTTAAGCAAGGCATTCAACATGGTTTCGCATGGTAGACTGGTTAGAAAAGTTAGATCACATGGGATCTGGGGGAGCTAGACAACCGGATACAAAATTGACTTGAAGGTAGGAGGTAGAGGATGGTGGTAGAGGGTTGCTTTTCAGGCTGGAGGCCTGTGACCTGCCACAAGAATCGGTGCTGGGTCCACTGCTTTTGGTCACTTATATAAATGATTTGGATGGGAATATAGGAGGCAAGGTTGGTACGTTTCCAGATAAAGCCAAAATAACTGGTGTGATTATCTCAGAGTTCAACAGGACCTTGAACAGATGGGCCAAAGAATGACAGATGGAGTTTAATTTAGATTATTTGTAAAGTGCTGCATTTTGGAAAAGGCAAACCAGGTCAGGACTTATACAATTAATGGTAGGGCCCTGGACAGTGTTGCCAAAGAGATCTAGGGGTACAGGTACATAGTCCCTTGAAAGAGGAGTTGTAGGGAGACAGGGTGGTTAAGATGGTATTTGGCACACTTGCCTTCATTGGTCAGATTATTGAGTATAGGAGTTGGGAGGTCATGTTGTGGCTATACAGGACATTGGTGAGGCCACCTTTAGAATACTGCATACAATTCTGGTCACCTTTCAATAGGAAGGATGTTGTTAAACTTGAGAGGGTGCAGAAAAGATTTACAAGGATAATGCCAGGACTGGAGGGGTTGAGTTACAGGGAGAGGCTGAATAGGTTGAGGCTTTTTCCCCTAGAGCGTCAGAGGTTGAGGTGTGACCTTACAGAGGTTTATAAAATCATGAGGGGGACAAATACAGTGAATAGCCATGGTCTTTTTCTTGGGGGGGGGTGCAAAACTAGAGTGTGTGTAGGTTTAAGGTGGGAGGGGAAAGACTGAAAAGGATCGAGTGGTAACTTTTTCAGGAAGGGGGTGGTGCATGTATGGAACAAGCTGCCAGAAGTAGGGGAGGAGGTGGGTACAACTGCAACATTAAAAGTCATTTGGACAGGTATATGAATATGGGCCAAATGTTGGCAAATGGGACTAGGTCAGATTGGACTCGCCATGGACGAGTTGGACCAAAGAGTCTGTTTTCCACACTGTTATGAATCT
>NC_063372.1:7135445-7141891 GCF_021869965.1 Rhincodon typus
TGGGCTAAATGGCCTGCATCGGTGTTGTACATTGTAAGTAGTTCAGTATGAAGTCCAGTTGGGTAATGGTGCAACAGGAGTTAAAACAGTCTATTGTCATTGAAGTTAAACACACCCTGCATTACTCCCAACCCAAGACATACTTCAGGTAGTGAAAAAGTCCATGTTCAAATGCAGCAGGACCTGGACAATACCCAGATTTGGGCTGACAAGTGGCAAGCAACTTTAGTGCCACACAAGTGCCAGGCAATGACCATCTCCAACAAGAGAATCCAACCAACACCCCTTGACATTCAATGGCATTACTATTTCCAAATCCTCTACTATTGCCATCCTAGGGGTTATCATGGACTCGAAATTTAATTGGACCAGCCATAGAAAATCTGTGGTTACAAGAGAAGGTCAGAAGCTAGGAGCCCGACAGCAAGTATCTCCCCCTCCTGACTTCCTAAAGCCTGTTCACCATCTACAAGGCACAAGTCAGGAATGTGATGGAATACTCACCACTTGCTTGGATGAGAGCAGCTCTAACAACACTCAAGAAGCTTGACACTATCCAGAACTAAATAGCCTGCTTGATTGTTTGTGGATATGGTGCCACTCGCTCTCTCCACTACTGATGCTGAGTAGCAGCACTGTGTACCATCAACAAGATGCACTGTACAAATTCACCAAGGCTCCTTGGACAGCACCTCCGAAATCCACAATGACTACAATCTAGAATGACAAGGGCAGCAAATAGATGAGAACACCACCACCTGCAAGGTCCCCTCCAAGCCACTAACCATCGTGAATTGGAATTATATAGCAGTTTTTTTTTTAAAAAGAAAAGTGTTCCTGGGTCAAGATCCTGGAACTTTCTCCTTAACGGCAAGGTCAGTTCAGCTACACCAAATGGACTGCAGCAGTTCAAGGCAGCAGCTCACTACCACCCTTTCCAGGGAAATTAGGGATGAGCAATAAATGCTGGTTCACATCCCATGGACAAATAAAATACTTGCTCAACTCAATTTCACATTTTTAATTCTTCAGATTTACTTTCTGTCAATGCTCACTTTGTTAACTTATTCCTTTTCTAATTAATAGAAAATCCTACTACCTGTTTTTATATTTGTCTAGCTTTCTCTCACTCTAATTTTCCCTCCTTATTACTTTTTTGGTCATTCTTTACCATTTTTTAAATATCCTGTACAAACTTCTGATTTGCTACCTGTCTTTGCACAATTGTGTTTTTCTTTTCCTTTTTGTTTGATACCAACGTTAACATTTCTAGTTAACCAGGGATGGTGGGCCTGTTATTTAGAATTCTACTTACTCTTGGCAATGCATCTAATCAGTGCATTCTGAAATATCCCTTTAAAGGTCTGCCACTGTATCTCAATTGACCTATAATTTACTCTAGTTTGCCAATTCACTTTTGCCAGCTCTGCTTTCATGCCCTCATAATTCCCCTTATTTATTTATTGTGTGAACGGTCTTGGATCCACTCCTCCCTCCCTCAAAAAAATGCGAAATTCAATCATATTATGGCTCGTTACCTCAGGACACCTTCACAATGAGAAAATTGAACAATTGATCCTATGTCATTCAACAATATCAGGTCTAGATTAGCCTGCTCAGTGGCACCTCCATAACGTGCTGCTCTATCCACAAAATAACAAAAAAGTCAATGGCTAACTTTGCCTATCTGATGCTTCCAATCTATATGCAGATTAGAATCTCCCGAGATTATTGCCATGCCTCTCTACAAGCTCTCATTATTTCTTCCTTTAAGCTCCAACCTACTATGTGGTTACTGTTAGGGGGGCCTGTACACCACTCTCAAGTGGCTTCTTGCCTGTATCGTTTCTCGTTCCAAGCCAAATTGTTTCCACGCCATGACTTCCTGAATTTAGGTAATCTCTCTATTGCTAATACCATAGTTAAAAGAAAACTGAGCCACACCACACCCCACATTCTCCTAGTTTCCAGTCTTTTTAAATGCCCTATACCCTTAAAGATTCAAGTCTCAATTCATGGCATTATGAAGCCATGTCTCTGTAATAGCTACCAGATCATACATATTTATTTCTGTTTGATCAACCACCCCCTTTTCCAATTTCACATTGTTTCAGTTACTTCCCACAATTGATTTGACTGCCAGTGCAGTAAAGCAGAAGGGACAGACAGGCATTAAAATGTGGTTAAGAATGTAAACCCAGTTCAATGTTATAAAATATTTAGACCTACACAACTCAAATTGGTTACAGGATAAATGGAAGTTGTATCCAGCTTTTTTAAACAAATGTTCTTACCTCCTCCAACTATCAACCCCTCAAACTTTAAAGAAATTTCTCCAGCTGCAGATAAGATATGGTTCCACCTCTAACTCTCTCATCGAGCATCTGCATGCACTCATGAATTGCATTCAATGAACAGCAACCAGTGAAACTTGGTTGATTTTCATCTTCCCTCACCAGACCAGTTAAAGGCCCCTGCCAGTACTTTCTTCAAGACCAATCTTCTTCAAGGCAATCAGTGCCAGTGATCAAACCTGGGACCTTCTGTACATCTTAGTACAGAACCAGACCCAGCATTTACCCACAGATATTGAAGAGCCAGAGATTCCCAGTTTACAAAAAAAGACACTTCCATACACTTTTTGCCCTTACACCAGATTTAAGTATTTGCACCTCCCTATCAAGAATGACACATTTAACACAAGTTTATTTCAAGCATGTATTAGTACCTATTTCCACTGCTTTATCAATGTGTTCTGGACACAGTAGGGTTAATGATTTCATTGACTGAAAGGATCCAGATGCTGCTGCGCAGGGAAAGTGGTACGATCTTAAACATCCCTCCATCTGGCACTGGATGGTAGCTCCCAACCGTTTACAATACTCACATTTCTGCAAAATAAATATAAATAATATTACTATTATAAATTACCTTTAGCTTAACAATTAGCAAATCAAAAATCAGGCAGACGTTCAGACCAACAGGGAACTATGTTAAGATTAGGGGACTACACAACTACAGACTGCAAGAAAAAGAAACAGCCCTATATGTTGCTGGAAAAGTAAAATTACTACACATTTAATGTGCCATCATTCCAGCTTGCTGTAGTTTCTTTATTCTTTCATGGGATGTGAGTATTTGTTGTCCGTCCCTAAGTGCCTGGGAACTGAATGGTTTGCTGTGCCATTTCAAAGGGCAGTTAACCGTCACCACACTGCTGTGGATCTGGAGTCACATGTAGATCAGACAAGGTTCTAATGGACATAAATAAACTAGATGGATTTTCATGAATCTAGCTTTTAATTCCGGACTTAGCAATCAAATTCAAACTCCACACCTGCCATGGTAGGATTTGAACCATGTCTCCAGAGTATTAGCTTGAGCTTGTGGATCATCACCAGGTTACCACTTTCCCCACATCAGTTGCATGATCAACTGCAGAGTCAATTTGGGGAATGAGGTTTAATTGAGTCCTTCCTCGATCTCTAGGCACTCTTACAGTGAAGAGGCATTTGAAGTGCTAGCTTCAATCATTTTACTCATCCGCAAAACTAAACTGTTCTCATAATGAAAGAAAGAAAAGCAAAATCTTTTGCAGTCCCGTTATTGCAGCTTATGGAGCAAGAGATACACTCAAAATTACTTCAATGCCTTTGGGCTTTCCACGATGTTCTGGGATGTTGAATTTAACACTGTTCCCCACTTTCTTGGACTCCAGCAAAAAGTATAGATTTGCTACTTTTAAGACACAGGAACATCGTCATTTCCACAAATATTAAAATAGGACAGCTAGTATGACAGTCTCTCCTTCCAGAAAATACCATGCTTCCAGTTGTCAATGGTGAACACTAAAACTATGTTGTGCTTCAATACTCTAAGCTGTAACACTCAACATTTCTGAGAGTGGCCCTTAAGCAAGTTATCAATTGTGAATTCAGTAAACTTTTAAAAGGACAATTAATGTTTTGTCAATTGATATTCTCCAAGATTCTAAAAATTCAAAGAACCAAAAGTTACAAAATTTTGCATCTTACCTGTGAGATACCTGAGATTACAGCTTTGTCCACATTGACCAGTTTTTGTCCTTCACCCTGTTCAACACCATTTGACCAGGCTGCACACCAATGATGAGCCCAGAAATGTCCTATGGAGGAAAATATTAAGGATCAGAAACAAAAACTGTTCACAGAACAGCATGGTTTAAATTTCACAGTTGTAGTGATAGCAAAATCACCACAATTATTGCAATGTCTAGTGTCTGCTCATTCTTCCAAAATTCCCCAAAAATTGCTGTCATTAATTCCCCACTCCTCCACAAATAAGTTGAAGTTCTGCAGGTTGAAATCACTTAAATTGATGTGAACTTCTACATTTATGTGCAGTCTCATCAAAAACCATTGAAAAGAAGTACACATTATTGATGAAGATGTTATTGGATATTTAAACCATGCTGAATAGCACTATAAACCTGGTTCAAAGTTTCTGGATCCAAACAACTAACTTTATATTTATGGAATGTCAAATTTCTCATTTGACAGAAAAATGTCATTGTTTTTAAAAAGAAGTTGTATTGAAAACCAATGTTTATGATATTTCCGTTTCTACCTTTTTCCCTATGTGCATGTCCCAATCTATTCAACTTTCTACAAAATGAAAAAAAGTCAAGGATAAACATTGTATTTCACTTTCTGGTTTACTATGAAGACTCCAGTGTGATTGCCTACTTGATAACATCACAATAAACTTGATGCCAGAATCAAATTAATGGCAATAATGGTGAAACTTATCATACATAAAGTCAATTTTTGTGGGCAGCTTTCTTCAAGGTAGTTTACTTCTAACAATGAAATTAATTTCAGTTGCTGTCAGACAAAGTATTCATTTGTTGATCCATTTTTAAATTAACATTTACATAATAGAGAGAATAAGAGCAACTATTTTCATCCCATTTGATGATCTGACTATATCTAATACTGGCGCGAGAAATAAATCAAAAGTAAACCATCTCAGATCATCAGTGAATTATTTTAGATTATTGTAATGATCAGGCTGGACTGAGTTGTTCTGAAAATACTATTTTCATTCAGGACAGCAAATTAACCTCTCAAAAACTGAACAATTTTGTTCAAAATTTATTAACAGCCTGTTTTGAAAGCACTAAAGGATTTCTACACAAGGCATGGATGACAGCAAAATATGCTGTAGCCAAGATCAATGTTAGATTTTTTTCTACATTGTACATGTCAGGGTCAGATACACATCTGATCAGACATTTAACAGGTACGATGCAGAAGCAATGGTCATGTTACAACAATGTACCTTAATCCAAATTTCACCAAGGATTCTTCTTCTACTGGCATGACATTTAATTTTTGCCATCTTGTTCTGAATAATGAACCTTGTTTTCTTGAAGACTTGCATTTGAGCCAGTTAGAACTCATTCAACTGGGTCTCTATGGAAAGAAGACTTTCTTGTCTGAGCTAACTTGAAACCCATGTCCTGGACATAAAAGGCAGTATGCAAAACCGTTACACCACCTCCAAAGATACATTCATGAGTGCGCACAATTTGCAGATTATAAGTTTTCACCATGGTTTTGTCCTAACACAATCTATGATTACAGTAATGTTTCAGTATCAGAAAGCCAACTGAACCAGAATTTCCAGCATTAATCAAAAGTAACACCATGGAACTCATCTATATACAAAAATAAATAAGGCTGAAATATGTTTGCATTGTCATTATTATTTTTGGCAGCTGCACAGCACCTATCCACCATGTAAAGAAAAAAAAAATTCCCTTGCATTTAGCGCCTGGTCTCAAAACATCTCACAGCATTTCAATTACAATTCATTACTTTGAAGTACAGCAAAATTATGTAGAAAATGTGACAGTTATTTTGCGCACAGCAAGCTCCTCAAAACAGCAATGGGATTACTGGCTAATTAATTTTATTATTTGGTGCTGGCTAAGCGGCGAATGTTAGCCAAATATCAGGAAGAATTGATTGGAAGTGATAGACAAAATCTCAAGATCATATCTCAACTGAAAATCAATGGAACACCCCCTCAGCAATGTACTACAACTTCACTCTGAATTGTAAACTCAAGTGCTAGAGTGAGCTTTGAACCAACACAGTGCTGATTCAGGAAACAGTGAATTACCAACTGAGTCAAGCTGACAAATCATTGCTTATAGCAAAGGAATTTTCTGTTGAATCACCGCACAACAGAAAGTATCATGATGCCCAAGTGGGTCAATTATAATACAATGGTATGGTGCAGAGTCAGAGGCTAAAAAAGTCTCCAACTTTGATACCTAGTGTGCAAGAAGTTACACAAATGCAATCAAAGATAAAGAAGAAAAAAGAAAAGATAAAGGGAGGAGAAACTAGATACTTTACTTGGGTCTCTGCTGGTAGAGGAAGAGAAAAGTGGGTGTGGGT
>NC_063372.1:7141991-7160771 GCF_021869965.1 Rhincodon typus
ATGATTCAAGTTCACAGAGTAACTCAAGTGTTGGTTCAACTCTGCAGCTCAACGTGACTTTGTGTAAGCACAGAATTTGAGATAAAAGACAATAATGGAGCAACTATAAAGTAGTTTGAGGTCCTAGAGAGCATCTTCAATTTATTTTCTTCTGCTCTTTGTCTAGTTAACCAAAATTTATTTGCTTTCAATACACTGGCATGAAGTTTTTTTTTCCAAAAAGAAATTAAATCTGCACAAGAACAAGACCAAGATAATCTGTAAAGGACTCCATCGGCATATACAATTCTTGAGACTGAAGTTAAGGTCCTAGTGAAAGGGCATCATACACTAGCATTGTCATTACTGCTGAATTATTCCGGACTACTTGGAGATTTCATCATTTAAATTATTAAAAGATAAAAGATTTAACAGGACTAAAAATTAAAACCTTAAATGAATCCAAACTGTAATCGTTGCAACAAATTTATTGAGAGAAGTATCGTTAGAAACAATTTTATAAAAATTGTTAGTAGAAACACTTAATACAAGAAATGACACTCCTGAAATCCAATTTTTAGAACAGTTTTGGGAAATGTTGGACTCTTAAACAATAAAGAAAACAGTTTTTTTCACCTGTTGACTCAAAGAGAGCCATTGTTGTTGCACTTTTTTCAAAGCCAACTTGCACAAGTTCATCGGAGAGCCCCTCCATCCCTGAAACACTCATGTGCCTTGACGCTGGACTGCCTTCCTTTGTAGTTCTGTTTGTTTCTCCATTTCCAAATTCATCCAACACAGCCGATGGATCAAATTGCTTCAGCTCTCTTTGCCCATGTAAGCTCTGCTCTCCACAATTACAAAACACGCACAGCTTTTGCTCCGAGCTGGACAGAAAGATGGTTTAACTTTGAATTAAAAACATTGGAGACAAATCAATAATTTCACAGAAGAAAAGGCACTTGAAGGGAATAAATTTGTACAGTTGCAGTGGGGAATAGAACTGACAAAACTGCTCAATGGATAGCCAGTATTGACATGATGGGCCAAATGGCCTCCATCATTGCATTATGGCTAATTCAATTTGCTCACTTCATAACTGATCTTTTAATCATTCTCAACTGCTGTTGTCTTTATCATTTTCACTGCTTACATTAGCCAAGTTATACTTATCTTTAAAATATAAATTACCCAGAGTAATGCCGGGTAGTGGCCACAAGATCAGGAAAATACTTCGATTCATTTTCAACCCTTGCTCCATCGAAGTTAATAAGGCAAATTATCTGCAACTCAAACCAAATCACCAGTATGCAGCAAAATCTGCATCGTGAAAAAGTAATTTTCTGAAGAAGGTCTAGGCCCGAAACGTCAGCCTTCCTGCTCCTCTGATGCTGCTTGGCCTGCTGTGTTCATCCAGCTCGGCACCTTGTTATCTCGTGAAAAAGTAATGCTGGTTACAAATGTGAACTTAAGATATTTACATAACTTGACACAGGTGCATTTTTAGTGCAGTGCCAAGTTCATTAAAAATCTCTACCTTGGTAGAATTCAGAACATGTCTGTTTTTCCACTGTACACAGTATAAGGATTTAACGCCTTGGAATTATTAAAGTTAGACATTCTTCACATTATTCTCACTGCTAGAGTTTATTGTTGCTACCTATTTCCGTTCTACCTCTACTATTCACGGATGCTCGCTCCTATTTCTTCTAAGGTCACGTTTTCATCATGAAACTCAATTTTTTTTAAATGCAGAAAATTACTTTCCTACTTTGGTTGCAATCGTTCACTGGCAAACATTGGAGTTTAAACTTGCCACAACACACCAGTGGGACTCAAATTCATGCCAAATTCTAGATTTCATATGTGCTAGTGAGGGCAGAATACTAACACAGCCAAAAGCTTCCTCAATATCTTGCATTTTTGGATGGCAGAAGTGAATGATAAAACAGAAGTGAGCCAACTCAATGAAAACAACACGTTAGCACTACCAAGACACAGAAACATATCAAATGGGGAGTTAAAGAACACAGACCACAACAAAAGCTAAGGCTGCACCTATAAATTAATTAAAAGCAGATATAGACATCTGTAAGAAAGGAAAGTACAAATTTTTATATCACTACAGAATATCCTTCACCTTGCCCCAAATAAAATTATGAAATACTGCTACTTATCATAAATAATTAGTCCCTACTGAATTACGCAAATGCAAATTGTGGATTCTCCCGATTCTCCTGTCAAAAACTTCGAGTAATGCCCTCAGATTCCAAGACAGCTCCTGAACATTTCCACTTTTACCTGCACTGCTCCTTGTGCTGCTCTTTCAAAGCATGCTCTGATGTTTCTTCTCGTTTTGTGCAACCACAAGATGCAGACGGATCAGCTTCTTCATCTTCTCCTAAAGAACTATTTTCAGCAGAGTCAATGTTCATAGCTGCAACAGAAAATGAAATTGCTCTATTAACCCTAAATGCATTAAATTATTTTAGCATCCTTTCAGAAATATTTTTTGCAAAGTCATTATCTACTTTTTCATTACCTTTGGGCTTACAATTATATGACATTCGATTAGCAAATGTATCATCCAACAGAGTGTGGTTGCCACCGACACCAGGAATATACATACACGCCTGGGTCTGGAATAATTTTTATTTCTTTTAACATCAGTAGCAAACTTACCAAATGAACATGAAGTTTAGAATAAGAAATCTAAGTTCCTGCTCAGAAATAAAGTGTAAAAATCCAGACCAAGTCAAATTGAGAACAAAAATGCAGGAATGGGATTTAGACGGAGAAACTAAACTCAATTCAAAAGAAGCAGTCTATCTGCTATCTAAGCAGTTACTTACTTGCTGCAATTCTACATACAAAATTAACTGTAACCTGCTAACCAAACAACTCAGGTCTCTTAAACAAGGGCAGAAAATAAATCTGACAAGTGCAATTATACCAAATTGCCACAGAAAAATAATAGGATGTTGCAGCATTTATTAGAGAGGCCAATTTGCAGCCTAATCTTAGAGATCATGCCGAGTCTACCAATGCCTTGGGCCATGTTTAGGGTACCGTATACAACTCTGGTCAGAGCAATAAAAATGGCTAATCAGTACAGAAAAGAATAATGAAGAAACAAATCTCATGGAAATGTAGGAGATAGTAAATTCAAATGAAGACAATCCCACTGAATTCAATGATGGAGTGCATCATCTCGAAAAGCTGCAGTCATTGAGGAGGAGGAGGAGAAATAGTGCACCATGATCTTAATCATAAAAGGATGTGACTTTGATTGGGGCTTTTTAAGAGGCAGAAACCGGACTAAAAAAATCAAACAGGAAATTTCTGGAAACATGGTCCTGGTTGGAGGTGAGGAAAGGGACATGAGCAATGTGACAACAGTAAGCAAGACGGAATTTTTCAGAATGGGACGATAATGACGGTCTTAAGAAGAGAATATGAACTATATGGAGAGAGTACTATTCACAATGTCAGCTGGCTTGAAAACTAGGAATGAAAACTAAGTTGTGTCATTTTGAGTCTCATGGATAAAATGCATTTAGGAAAATAAGAGACAAACTAGAGGAAAATGAAGATTCAGAAATAGGGTGAGAGAAGTTTAGCTTGATGAGGAAAGGTAGGCTGGGAGGTAGAGGCAGGTGACAATCTTCAGTTAGTGAGATCCTCAAACTTACTGTTGGTGAAAATGGACAGGATAGGAATTCAAAAAGCAGTTGGTAGTGGTGAAAAAACTAGGTCATCTTCAGTCTGCAGAATGACTCTGGAATAAATGAGTTTTAATAAAGAGCAAGACAAGAGAGTGTCTGATGCAGTCCAGCAAATTGCAACATTGAGCTGCAGATACGTTTGCTTCTGCACTTCTGAGAGTATATGGCAGACTAAGAACCAAGATGTGTGCGTGAAGCTTTTATTGGGAACAGGACAAGGGTGACAGAGAGGAGTTGTTGAACAGATTGATAGCTGAATCAATACCACAGTGCATGAAGGGCCAAAAGCTATTCAGCGGGCAGTTTCAAAGTGCCAATCTAAGAGATTCGAAGAAGCAAATTTCCAGGGGCAGACAGAGGGGATTTTAAGATTGGAAGGAGGTGAGGGTTGTAGGTGAAGAAGAATACCACAAGTGGTCAGAATGGTCTCACCCAAGATCAAGAACATGAGAGTAGAGGCTTAGAGGTAAAAGGTCATGCGAGTGTCTACGCGAAGACAAAGCAGCAGTGAAATCACAGAAGAGAGGGTAAGGCGAGTAGATATGGATGATGATTTCACTTCGAGCAGAGGGAGGATATTTTTGACGCACTCTAGCTTTTTAGGATACGAACACATTCACCATGAGATTCTGCAACAAGGTCGAGAAGAGTCTATGAACAGTATTGTTACTACCCTCAACCTAACAGATACACAGAGCAATTAGCCAGAATCTTGACTGCTGAGGATAGTGGAGAAGAAAAAGAAAGCCGAGCACTCAAATAGCATAGGCCTGAAATGATTTGATACCAAAGCTATACCCAAATTTTCTCTCTTCCTAAGGTCTGTCCCTTGACATGGTGAAAAGGATTGCATGCACCCTTCCTGATTGAAATGCAAGACCGAGAACAGCCTTCCAAATCAGACAGTTCAAAAGGTTGGAACCACCCTAAAAATTGGGTATTGTGAAAATGATCGATCTGCCCACGTAAAAATGTCTTTTGTTATACAAGCACACTAAACAGACCTGTTCTGGGCTTGCAAACATAAGCATCAAATATGGAAAACCACAATCTGTCGGACATAAGACAATGTGATCCTCCAACTGAAGTCACATATCTTGATGTGGACAGAGCTTTGCTCGTGCTACTTGGAAGCCTCTAAAGGGATGTGTGTGCATGTGTCTCTCTAAGCAGTAGTGACAACACAGAGACAGATGAGGATGGTTCAGAAGTTAAAGAGAGCAAGTTAATTCGACAAGGCAGGCAACAGCAACTCTGAACAAGGTAACTCTGAATAATTAACTGCATTTATTTCAATGCAAGGGGTCTCAAAGATAAGGCAGGTGAACTTAGGGCATGGTTGGGAACATGGGAATAGGATATCATAGCTACTACAGAAAAATGGCTGAGGGAAGGACGGGACGGGACGATCTTCCCAGGTTTAGATGCCATAAGAAGGATAGAAAGGGAGGCGGGGTGGGAGAGAGTGGTGTTTTTGCTGAGAGAAAACAATACTATTGTACTTAGGGGATATTCCTGGAAGAAAATCGCCCAGTGAAGCTATATGGACGCAACTCAGAAATAAGAAGGGATGATCACCTTGATGGTATTATACAAGAGGTCCCCCAATAGACAGCGGGAAACTGAACAGCGAACATGTGCAGCGATCTCTGATATGTGCAAGAATACTAGAGTTGTAACAGTAGGGGATTTTGTTTTTCTAAACATAGACTGGGATATGGAGGAATTTGTTAAATGTGTTCAAGAAAATTTTTATCAATATATAGATGTACCTACTAGAGCAGGAGCAAAACTTGACCACCTCTTGGGAAATAAGGCAGGTAGTGACTGAAGTGTTAGTGGGGGAGCACTTTGGGGCTATGGATCATAATTTTTTTTAAACTAGTAGAATTAAGGATAGGCCTTATATAAAAGTTAAAGTTCTAAATTGGAGCAAGGCCAAATTTTGATGGTATAAGACAGGAACTTTCAAAAGTTGATTGGGAAGACTGATCACAGGTAAAGGAACAATTAGGAAGTGGGAGGCTTTCAAACATGAGATAACGAGAGTTCGGAGGCAGTATGTTCTTGTTAGTGAAGGGTAAGGCTGGTACAAGTCGGCAACAATGGATGAATAAAGATATTGAGGCTCATGTCATAAGGAGGAGGCATGTGTCAGGTATAGACAATTGGAATCAAGTGAATCTTTTGAAGAGTATAAGTGGAGTAGGGGCATTCTTAAGAGGGAAATCAGGAGGGCAAACAGGGGGTATGAGATAGCCTTGGCAGTTAAGATTAAGGATAATCCAAAGAGACTCCACAAGTACATTAAGAGCAAAACAGCAACTAGGGAGAGAATGGGGTCCCGTTAAAGATCAACATGATGATCTGTGTGGAACCACAGGAAATGGGAGAGATACTAAACAAATATTTCACGTCAGTATTTACTGCAGACAAAGACATGGAGGCTACGAAACTCGGAGAAATAAATATTGATGTCTTAAACAGTCCAGTAGAGGTGGTGCTGGAGGTCTTAAAATACAAAGGTGGGTAAATCTCTAGGACCTGATCAGGCATATCCCAGAATGTTGTCAGAAGCAAAGGAAGAAATTGCGGGGCCACTAACAAAGATATTTGTATCATCTACAGCCACAGGTGAGGTGCCGGGGAGGGTGGCTAATGTTGGGCTGCAAGGACATGCCTGACAACTATAAACTGATGAGTCTGACATCAGTGATGGATAAGCTGTTGGAGGGGATTTTGAGAGATTGCATTTACATGCACTTAGAGAGGCAAGGACTCATTAGGGATAGTCAGCGTGGCTTTGCACGTGGGAATTTGAGTCTCACCAACTTGACAGAGTTTTTTCCAGGACATGACCCAATAGCTGAGGGTACAGTGGTAGCTGTTGTCAACATGGACTTTAGTAAAGCCTTTGACAAGGTTCCGCATGGGAGACTGATTAGTGAAGTTACATCATACGGGATTCAAGGAAAGCTTGTCAATTGGATACAAAATTGGTTTGGTTTGATGGAAGGAGACAGGATGGTGGTGGAAGGTTTGTTTTTGGGACTGGAGGCCTGTGACCAGTGATGTTCCACAGGGATTTGAGCTCAGTCCACTGTTGTGTCATTTATAGAAATGATTTAGATGAGAATTTAGGAAGCATGGTAAGTTAGTTTGCGGATGACACCAAAATTGGTGGTATAGTCAACAGTGAAGAAAATTATCTAAGATTACAAAGGGGTCTTGATCAATTGGGTCAATGGGTCAATGGGCCAGGGAGTAGCAGATGAAATTTAATTTGGATAAATGCGAGGTGTTGCATTTTGATAAGATGAACAAGGGCAGGACTTATACAATTAACAGTAAGGCCCTGGGTAGTGTTGTCAAAAAAAGAGACCTAGAGGTTCAGGTACATAATTCTTTCAAAGTTGCATCACAGGTAGACAGGGTGGTTTAGGCGGTGTTTGGCACACTTGCCTTCATTGCTCAAGCCTTTGAGTATAGGAGTTGGGAAGTCATGTTGTGGTTGTACAGAACATAGGTGAGGCCATTTTAGGAGTACTGTGTACAGTTCTGGCTGCCATGCTATAGGAAGGATATTATTAAATCAGAGAGGATGCAGAAAAGATTTACAAGAATGTCAGTGGGACTGGAGGGTTTCTGTCCTAGGGACAGGCTGGATAGGGTGGAACATTTTCCACTGGACCGTAGGAGGTGGAGGGGTGACTTTATACAGGGATATAAAATCACGAGGGGCATAGATAAGGTGAAAAGCAAAAGCTCTTTTCCCTAGGGTAGGGATATTCAAAATTAGAGGGCTTTTCAAGGTGAGAGGAGAAAGATTTGATAGGGACCTGAGGGACAACTTTTTCACACAGAGGGGGATTCATATGTGGAATGAACTACCAGAGGAATGGTAGAGGTGAGTACAATTAAACATTTAAAAGACATTTGGACAGGTACATGGATTGGAAAGGTTTAGAGGGATAGGGGCCAAACATGGGTAAATGGGACCAGTTTAGTTTGGGAAACTTGGTTGGCATGGACAAGTTGGACTAAAGGGTCTGTTTCCCTGCTGTATAACTATGACTCTACAACAGCAGGTAGAAGAGACAAATCAACTAAACAGCCAGCTCAAGAGTCACTGATAGCAAAACGAGCTGACTCGTCCTCTTTGGTACTGCAATGGGTTTAGGACTCTACATTAGCATTTGTGCTTCATTTGAAAACATTTCAGAGAACAGGTTTGGCAATTAAAACTCTGCCAACACTAGCATAATGTTATTGAGACACCTTCTGAAGAGAACAATTATGTGCAAGCATTAATAAAATTAATAACAGAAGCAAACTTAAAAAGGATTTATCCTTGTTTCCCTAGATAGTTTAGCAAGTGAAAATCCCTTCTGGAATACAGGGGTTCACCTACAATTGAAATAAGACAGAAATCATAAGTACCTTGGATGAATTAAAGATCCAAATGTAACCTAGACTCTCAGTCTGCTCTCCACTGATTGTTCAACTTCAATCAGTTTATATACATTGCCACATATAAAATTACACAAATATAAACTTTAAGAGTAAAGTTAGAACATAGGAAGGTAGGACTTAGGACCACAATTAGACTATTCAGCCCTCCAAGACTGCTCGAGCATTGACGAAGATCGTGGCTGATCTAATTGTGGTCTCAACTCCATTTTCTTGTTTGCACCGCATAATCCTGGACTCCCCCACCTAGTACAAATCTGTCTAATTGAGCCTTGAATACAGGGAGAACGAGAGTCAGAGATGCACTGTTCTAAGTCCATTACGACTCTTAAAATGGTGGGAGAAACAAGCTGAGCAGAATGGAGGGACAGGGAACGCTACAGGATGAGGGAGATTTGAGATCATGTGTGAACAAAAAGCAAAAGGAGTTGGTGATGATTGTGAAGAGAGATCAGTCCAGAGTATGTTAACGACAGAATATCACCCAGCTCTGTTGAAAGTTAAACCAAGAAAACCAGACAAAAGTGGTGAACAGAGGTCATGGTCTGAAGTTCCTCGTTCTTAAACTGTGTACCCTAATTCCACAAAGTACAACCATCCTCTCAGAAGCCAACCTGTCAAGCCCCCTGAAGATCTTATATGCTTCAATAAGATCATCTCATTGTTCTAAACTGCAATGGGTACAGGCCCAAACTGTTCAACCTTTCTTCGTAAATCCTATATCCCAGGTAGGAGTCAAGTGAACCTTCTCTGAACTGCTTCTACACAATTATATCCTTTTCAAATAAAGGAGAGCAAAACAGTACACAGTACTCCAGAAGTGACTTCACCAAGGTCTTGTACATCTGGAGTCAAATTTCCCTACTTTCACATTCCATTCACCTTGCAATAAATAACATTTGATTTGCCTTCCTAATACATCATGGGAAAGTTTACAAAAGAAATAATTCAGATTCCTAAGGAAGCAGGTTGTAATTACTATAAATTGCAGCTTGGTATGCATTTATTAAGATGTTCAGCATTTAGCACTATAGATTACTATGCAGTACAACTTTCACACTACAAAAGCATTAATGTTATGGTTTTTTTAATGAGCAGAATAATCTGAAAATATTGGGCCAGTGCTTTGTTAATAATATTCAGCTTGCAAAGTCAAACCTGACTACATGATCCATTAACAAGAGGAAAGGAGCCATATCAGCATACTATTTTCCCTGCAAAAAAGTCCTACAGGAAGTGGATTACAGATATAATTTGGTCCTCACTCAAAGCTTGACAGTTGGATACAAAACGAGGCTCTGCATTATTGTGCTCAATATCAACATCCAGCTTTTAGGGTCTTCCAATGGTGCCTGATCAATGAGAGTTTTAGGAGAGCTGATCAAAGTTGCATTTGAAACAAAAACTTTGAAGATGAATTGTAAATATAGATAGAGGAATAGAAGTAGATGTGATCAGCAGGGCTCCCCAGAGTGTACAGCCAAGGTGACTGAAGCCTCTGCCACTAGTACTGACCTGAATGGTGGTGGATGTCCAACAGAGAAAAAGAACGTACAGAAAGCCAAAACAGGAGGATGGAAAGAAGAAGGTTGGAAGAGACAGAGCATTGGAGAGCTTAGATGAGGATTAAGTACTATATTCACTGCGGAGAGGGCACGATAGCCACAATGTCAAAGGGAAATTGGATATATACTTGAAAAGGAAATACTGAACTAAAATGACTTGGTAGTAGGGTTAATGGAATAACCCTTACAAAGAGATGGTCAAGGCACAATGACCTATGTGTGTTGTAAATTCCATGACTGTGAAGCCAATATAGATCAGGACAGGAGAGTAGTGGGTGAGCGGGACTTGGATGTTGGACAGTGGAAGACTGAGGAGACAGAGGTGAATAAGGTTTCAGTGTGACTGAAGGGATGGTATGCTGGAACCAAGTAATCCTGTCAATGGTAAGATGAGAGGTTTGGATAGCTACCAAAAGTTTTGCAAGGACAGATTCAGCCGGATTAGAAAGACAGTTAATGCCAAATGATAGGAGTTCACAAAATGATAGTTTCAATCTTTCTAGCGCTTAGCTTAAAGTAAAACTGACTTTCTAAAGCTGCAGAGAGCACAGAAACGGCATACAAAATATCACTTCAAAACATTATCACTAAGAAGAATTTCCTGTACCTAGATCGGCTTAGCTTTTGATCAGTTGAATATAGGCTGGCTGACAAATGTGTCTGAAGCTGTTCATTGGCAGTTCTATGCAAGTAAACAAACAATTTTGATTCACAGAAATAATTGACCACAGTATAGTTAGGAGATGATTTCATGGCTAATTTTTCTGTGCATCTTCCAAGGATACAAAATTGCATGTGTGACCCAGACTTTCCTCCAGTCAGGAGTCATTCTAATTAGGCAGGTTGGAAAAGCCATTCAAAGTCATACAAAACAATGTGAAGCATATTTCATGGGTTAATTCTATGTTACACATCAGTGTGAAAGCATGCCTTTGGCTATTCAAAAGAGGCTGAAAGAAATGACAATTATTTTGGGGAAGTAAAATCACACAATTAAAAGGCTTTTTGCAAGCACGCAAGGGGAGGGGCAAAAGGGGAGGGGCAAAAGGGGAGCCAAAAGTGAGGAGGCGGAATGCTGACAGATAAACTGCACCACAGTATTTCAATACTAATGCTGCTACTAAGTGGTCAGGTTTTCACGGACAATCACGAAGTACACACAGGCCTAGTACAGAATGCGCTTTGACAACACAAAATCAACAAACAGTAAGCCATACCTGTGGCACTTGAGCAATTATCTTCATTACTCGATTCCATTCCATCCATACTGCACTTTTTCCAGAATCCACACCCTTTACAGAAGCACCTGAAAAGCAAATTGGAGGCAGTGTTCTTAAATAACAAAAAGATACTATGCTGACATTGTTTTTTGAATTGGGGTGGGGGGGTGGGGAGGAACTGCACTTTGCTTGCCTCACAAATGAATACGTCCAGGGCTTCATAACAACCTTTACCAATCAAATGTACTTAATGTTCAGCAATGTTAATCAGACAGCCCTGAAAGTAGCCAAATAACTGGATGCAATAACTATTCTACCAAAAAAAAACACAAACTGATTCTTTTAATTTTAGCTTTCAGTACATTACAGAGGAACAGGATCAGGTAGTTCAGCCTTCAAGCCTGTTCAGTCATTCAGTTAGATCATGGTTGATCGAGAACTTAACTCCATCGTCCAGTCTTGGGTAGCTACTTAGTTTAGAGGGAAAGATTATATTACAATAGAATTTCTCAGTGATGTTAAGAGTTGCTACAAGTTTCACAAATTAGCTGCGAGAATTAGAAGAAAAGGTAATGGACTCAAGATGGAAAGAAGTCCACGAATATTATGTAACAATATTGTATTATATATGTTAATATTACAAATATTGCTGACACAAGTCAGCAAAATGCTTTGTTTCTCACCTTGTCAGTTCAAGAAAGCAACTTGCCCTAACTAGGTGGAGTGTGTGTGCAAATTACACAAAAGGAGGAAAATCAACCCATTCTGTCATTTAAGAGGATCGTAGCTGATCTGTGGGAACTACCAAGGAAACAGAAACATAAACATAGAAAATAGATGGAGTAGGCCATTCAGCCCTTCGAGCCTGCACCACCATTCAATACTATCACTGTTGATCATGCAATTTCAGTATCCCATTCCCGCTTTACCTCTATTCCCCTTGATCCCTTTCGCTGCAAGGGCCACATCCAGCTCCCCCATGAATACATCTAATCAACTGGCCCCAACAGCTTCCTATGGGAGAGAATTCCACAGGTTCACAATTCTGAGTGAAGAAATTCTTCCTCCTCTCAGTCCTGAATGGCTTACCCCTTATTCTTAGACTGTGACTCCTAGTTCTGGGCTTCCCCAACATCAGGAACATTCTTCCCAAATCGAGCCTGTCCAGTCCCATCAGGATTTTATATGTTTCTACGAGATCCCCCTCCATTCTTCTAAATTCCACAGAGTACAAGCCCAGTCAAGCCAGTTTATCTTCGTATGTCAGTCATGCCATCCTGGGAACCAGCTTGGTGGGAACCTTCACTGGACTCCCTCAATAGCAAGAATGTCTTTCCTCAGACTGGGAGACCAAAACTGCACACAATACTCAAGGTGTGGCCTCACCAAGGCCCTGTATAACTACAGCAAGACATCCCTACTCCGATACTCAAATCCTCTCACAATGAAAGCCAGCATGCCATTAGTTTTCCTCACCGCCTGCTGTACCTGCATGCCAACCTTCAGTGACTGTTCCACCATGACACCCAGGTCTCGTTGCACCTCACTTTTCCCTGAACTGCCACCACAGATAATAATAATCTGCCTTCTTGCTTTTGCAACCAAAAAGTGGATAACGCCCACTCAGCCAGCCCGTCTGTCCAGGTCACCCTACAGCCTCTGAGCATCCTCCTCTCAGTTCACACTGCCACTCAGCTTAGTGTCATCTGCAAATTTGGAGACATTGCATTCAATTCCTTCATCCAAATTGTTAATGTATATTGGGAACAGGGTCCCAACACTGAACTCTGCAGTACTCCACTCGCCACTGCCTGCCACTCTGCAAAGGACCCATTTATTCCAACTCTCTGCTTCCTGCTTGCCACTCGCCAACCAATTCTCTATCCACATCAATACATTACCTCTGATACCATGAGCTTTAATTTTGTTTACTAATCTAGTGTGGAACCTTGTCAGAAACCTTTTCAAAGTCCAGATACACAACATCCATTGATTCACCCTTGTCCACTCTACTGGTCACATCCTCAAAGATTTGTCAAGCATATTTTCCCTCTAGTGAAGTCATGCTGACTTGGACCAATCCTGTCACTGCTTTCCAAATGCTCAGTTATTACATCCTTAATAATCGACTCCAGCAAACTCCCTACTCTCTGTCACCGGGAAGATCATCGCCTGAATCCTCCAAGGCACATTCTCCCAGCCTGAGAGGATCCTTCCTGAAAGCCATCGTGGCTTCCAACCAAACCACAGAACTATGGGCATGATTTTCACTGCTCGGCAACTCCAAGAGAAGTTCCAGGAACAACACCAACCTCTCTACGTGCCTTTCATTGATCTGACCAAGGCTTCTGACTCAATCAGGAAGTGCTATGGAAGGCCCTGTCAAAGGCCAACTGTCCAGTGAAATTCATCAACATCCTCCATTCCCTACACAAGATGTTGGCAATGGTCCTCTGCAGCGGTAAATTTGACAGAATCCTGAGGTCAAGCGCAAATGTGCCATCATTCCCACCCTTTCCTCCATCTTCATTACCACCATTCTCCATCTTGTCAAGAACAAACTTCTCAGCGGTGTGGACATCGTCTACAGGATGGATGGAAAACTTTTCAACTTCAACCAGTTGCAATTTCACTTGTGGAACTTCAACATGTGGATGACAATGTCATCTCTGCTCTCTCGGAAGAGAGGAGTTTTCAAGCCTCACGTAACACCTTCATGGAAACATACCGAAGAAATGGCCTTGGCCTCAACCTCAAGATGACTCAAATCCTTCACATTAAGCCGCCCCAAGTCAAATCCCATTGAGATGAATGGAGAAGTGCTCCCAAATGTGGAACATTTCCCTTACCTGGCTACATCAATACAGAGATTCAACATCACGCCCAATCTGAAGCGTCGCCTTCAAACACCCAAGCGTTAGGGTCTTCGATAACTGACATCCGTGCTGATATGAAGATCCTTGCGAATAATCCTTCCAACTCTTCTACATGTCGCCGAAATGTAAACTTAATGCCATCTCAAGACCGTTGAGAAGTATCAATGATGTTGGAGAGGATGCTCCACGTCAGCTGGGAGGACAGGCATTAACAATATCAATGTCCTTGAAGCGGCTCATGGCACCAGCATCAAAACCAAGATCATCCGAAACCAACTCCACTGGACTGGCCACATGCTTAGGATGCCTGAATTCGAACTACAAAAGCAAATCTGCGGCCAGCTCAAGGAAGGGACTTGAGCAAGAGGCGACAAAGATCACCATGAAGGCTTCCCTGAAGAAAAGCAACATAGATGTCAATGCATGGCAGACCCTTATTCAAAAGAAACCGACTTGGAGGAAACTCCCATAAGAAGAGACAATTCTTTGAGAACTCCCATTAGCAAGAAGTACAAGAGGAGGAAGTACAAGAAAAGGAACCAGGAAAAGGCATGCCAATGATCTCAAAGCCAAGGAGCACTCCCACCTTCCAGAAACACTTGCCAAATGTGATACACCTGACCTGTATCTCAACACCATGGTTCTATATCCTTTAGTGCCTTTACCTAACAAAAGCATCAACTTCAGATTTGAAATATTCAATTAATCAAGCCTCAATCATTTTTAGGCAAATAGGTCCAAAATTCCACTTACCTTGTATGCGAAGCAGTACTTACTGCACAGTTTAGATCTGATTTTAAGGCTATTCCACTCATCTTACACCCCCATTCTTGACTCTCTTACCAGAAGACATTGTTATGTACGCCATCAAATGCTTTAATCATCCATAACACCTCAAATCAACTCACACTTAGCCTCCTATATACAAATGAATGCATGCCAAAGTTTGTGCAACTAATTCTTCATGCAAGCCAATAGACTGCCACAAATTCCATGTGCTTGCACTTGTGGGTGTGGAACTTCAAACACTTTCTGCTAGCCCATATAAACAATCCATCCCTAAACACTTCCCAAGCAGATCACTATTCAATTTTCCTGCCAATTGACCATAGAATACCAACAAAAAAGGTATTAAACAGAAAATAGACCGTTATGTGCCACAGAGAGCTAATTCAACATTCCTATTTGGAGAAGATGTTCAAACATCCCAAAATGATGCAAAAGTAAAGGAATGGCAAATAACCGGGTTTGGTGACTTAACGTGGCTGCAGTTTTCAACCAAAAGATCACATTACGTAACTGTAACATGACACAATATGGGGGATTTGCTCGGTTTCATATATCCTTAAAAAAAAATTCAAATATTTCTAGTCACCAGTGTGATCTACAACAGTTCAGGAATAATGCAACTATTTGTAAAGCTGTGTGTTTAGTAACCTAAACACCAACCTGCCCCACCATACTCAAATTTCATGCCAAATGAGACACTGTTCTCATACTAACTGATTTTTCAGGTAGCAGATTGGTTCACTACACAGTCTGGAAACTGAGTGCAGCTTCGTGGCAGGAAAGTAGATGGAAACCAAAGCCATGCAACAGGAGCCAAATCAAAGCACCTTGCAAAACTACATTCAGCTACTCAGGTCATTATTATGGGATTATTTTCTGAACTGCAGGTGCAGAAGGCTTCACTACAGTACAGATCAAGAGGGTGACATCAAAAGTTTTAAACAGGGCAGCAAGGATACAGGAGGATTGGAACAAAACATTTCAAACAGAAGGCATATTTACTGAAGTACAACATTAGAGCAATTAGTAGAGGGGCTAAAAGTGACCTCAAATTGGTCAACACAACACCTGGTCAATGCAGAGTGCAAACTAATTCAATAAACAGAATACTAAACTATGTTGCCACATCAGTGCACACCTAAGGGTGTCATGCTCAAAGTCTATACTGCTCTGGTCATGTCATTTATCAATTGCTGCAGATAGTTCAGATCATAAAGACAAAAGGGAAACATTCAAGTCCAGGCAACAGTCACAAGGTTGACCCCAAGCATTAGAATAGTATTTAAAACTGATGCTTTCAATGGAATGAAAAAAATGTGTTTTCTTTACAAAATCAAATGTAGACAAGGGGAGAGAAGTACAAACTAGCAAAAGTGAATTAAGCGTTGTTTGGAAGAATTTCACGCAACAATCAATAACTGGAATAGTCTTCCTTGTAGGGCAGTGAAGCACTAACTCAGATCAGTTAGATGCCATGATGATAGCACACTGTAGACTTTTCAGGTAGGGTAAGCTAGATATGTCAAGTGACTGTGCATCTACACTTTATAATGGTCTGTGTCACAACATTTTGGAATGCTTATGCTGAGTTCAGAAAGATCAGAGTGGCCAGTTATACCAACCAAATCAACTGGTACAATCATTGCTTGTTTTTAAAACTGGCCCTTTACAAATCACAACCATGTTGAGGTTGGTTGGCTCGCCGAGCTGGTTTGTTGTTCTGCAGACGTTTCGTTACCGTGCTTGGTAACATCCTCAGTGCAGCCTCTGATGAAGCGTCGGTGTGTTTTCCTGCCTGGTTTTTAAACTCTGGGGTCCGTTGCGATGGATTGCCTCACTTCCGGGTTTCCTCCGTAGTGGAATGTATATGGGGTCGAGTTCAATGTGTTTATTAATAGCATGCTTCGTGGAGTGCCATGCTTCCAGGAATTCTCGTGCTTGTCTCTGCCTAGCCTGTCCCAGGATCTTGGTGTTGTCCCAGTCGAAGTCGTGGTTCTCCTTGTCCATGTGGATTGAGATGTCTCAGTCTGAAGTAATAAAGCCTTCTTCTGCTAATTCGTACCAGTTACAATTGAAAACAAGTATTAGGGTAACAGACATTAAAGAAAAGTTTCCCAAAGTTCCCTGCATTTTCAGCTCCATTCTGAATCAATGTGTATACTTGGGGGTAAAAAGACATGATGCTTGGACAAGTACTTCACCCTTGGAATTTCAGTTCAAATGTAGTCAAGAATGACTGGACCAAAGTCCATTTCTCTACCGGCTGCAAGAGACCTATATTAAATGAATTTCGGCAAAATTACGAGAGGAAATGTCTGTACAAAGTTTCTGATGATCCAACATCAATTTGCAATCTTACTCAAAGATACAAAGGCAGTTGGAAGTTAATGTAAACATTACACCTGCACAGTTAGGACTGTTTGGAGGTCGGCATGAATGTGCTTAATCTCAGCATGAAATTCACAAAGGCAAAAGCAACAGTCAATATAACTATATAGACATCTCACCATCAGGAACACAAAAAAAAATAATGCATTGGAACATCACTTTGCAATGTCTTCAGAAAAGGACATAAGAGTTTTTTAAAAACCTATTCAACACATGAAATTGGAGGATAATTTGATAACCTTTCACTGAAACTGATGCATTATAAAATACATACACACAAGCACAAATATAGAAAACTGTTTGCATGCCGCTTGCACTGGCTCCCCAAACCCAAAAAGTTAACTCTGCCTAGCGGAAGTTTTTTTAAAGAAAAAAAGAACGTATGTCATGCAAAAATAAACTGTTCAACCCTGGGTAATTTAACAAGTAAATGAACGCCACTGGCAGCTACAGGGAAAACAGAGGACTAAGCAGGATCCTTGCTCCCAAACGCTATCTTTGTTTGTAATGTATATATTGCCTTTGCAGTAATTTCTTCAACCTGGTAATCAACTGTACTATGCATTCAAACAAGGCAAGAAGATGTTCAGTCTGCAACAATCCACAAGTAAATCCAGTACAATTATGACAGCTCCACTGAAACAGCCTTTTGCTTTAGACGGAGCCTATATTAGAGCACTTCAAGCAACCAGGTGAACTCCTACTGTTTCATCATTAGTTCACCACAAAAAAGTTGCACAAATACATTAATAAACAAAGACTTCAACTCCCAAATCCAAAACATCTCAGAACAATTCTGTCCAGAGGGGCCAAACAAAAAGAGCTCACTTTCTGCTCGGCCTGCTGTGTTCATCCAGCCCTGCACCTTGTTGTCTCGGATTCTCCAGCATCTGTAGTTCCTACTATCTCATATTCCCTATTTACAGCTTTTGCAATTGAGAGTTACTATAAAAGGCAAAGACATTTAAAGAAAAATCAAAGTGACCATAGGTTGCTGGTCTTTGCTCCTCTTGAATCAAAGTAGCACACTCCATATGCTTTAACCAAATAGCTTATTGTTGTCTAACATGCAGGCTCAGCGGTATGCAGTCCTGTATAACACTAAGCTTGGAAAAGAAACACATTTTAGTTTATATTTACAGGAATATGCTCTATCTTCATAATGGTGTCTGCTCTAATTTGAGAAGGGAAATATAGTTCCTATGCACTTGTGGTTGACAAAATATGAAGTTTGATCTCTTATTACATTAATTCCCATTATTTTGCAATGTTACGTTTTAATCAGATGACAACAATAGCAAAAGCAGAGCCAAAATTAATACCAAATTTACTCAAATGATATATTTTAAAATATAATCCACATTTAATAAAGTCTACTGATTGCAACATGAAATCTGAGTTTGTGCACATTCATACAATTAACAGCAATTCAGAGTCAAAGTCCTACAGCTTGGAAACAGACCTTTTGATCCAACCTGTCCATGCCAACCGTAAACCCAAACTAAAGTAATCCTACCTGTGTGCGCTTGGCCCATATCCCTCAAAACATTTCTTATTCATGTACTTATTCAAATGCCTTTTAAACATTGTAATTGTACCCGCATCCACTACTTCCTCTGGAAGTTCATTCCACACAGGAACCACTGTGTGTAAGAACAGTTGCCCCTCATGTCTTTTTTTAAAACCTTTCTCCTCTCACCTTAAACTATGCCCCTTAGTCTTGAAATCCCCCAATCTAAGCATAAGACACCTGCCATTCACCTTATTT
>NC_063372.1:7160871-7168529 GCF_021869965.1 Rhincodon typus
CATCATGTCTGCCTCGACAGCTAACTCCTCGAGATGTGTTTATAAATTTTAAATTAACGGATTATCTGATAGTGCCTGACAACAGGCTAGCTCTCAACCGGTTGCAAAGCCGAGCCGGAAAACAAAATGGTTTATTTGCACACACCTTACATACACTAAAGCTTTTTACTCCATTAAAGTCTTTTCCTCTTTCCCTGTGCTTTTATTAAACCTCGAAAACACTAATAACTGAAACCTTTCGATTCACTTCCTTCTTTGCACCTTAAAAAAACAATTTAAAAATAAAGCTTCCATGCAGTTAACTGTAATTCACTCACTTTCATTCCATCGTCGCTTGCTCCACTTTATAACTTGATGAGTTTATTGGGAATTGACGTGATTTTTCTCCGAAGAGTAGGGGCTTAATTTCTAACGTAATTTTATTTTTTATTTAAAAAAAAATCTATAAAATCCCTGTCGGGAAACAGAAATACTTGAAGCGAACGGCCATCTTGGAAACCCTGAGAAAGGAAAATAATCCCGCGCACTCATCTGCCTTGTTCTTCCGGGGTTTGATCCGAAGTTGCAAATGTTGATCACCTTTGGCTATTTTATTCATATTCTATTTTTAAAGATTAGTTTGAGATTTTAAAAAATAAATAAATATCGGATTGGCGGAGAGATATGCTTTTGGGCGGAGAGCAGGCTGAGCAATTCGCAGCAGCGTTTGGACGTGTAGTAATGCGCAGAGTTTAAAATCGCCCCTTTCACTCGGAGCGTATGTTTACAGATAGGAAACCTGGAGTTTGATGTCAGTTATCATGGTTAATAATACTTACTAAAGAAAAGCAGAAGCAGAAAGCATTTTTGGTGAAAAACATTGTTAAAACATCGACTCCTCCCCCAACAGTGGAATGTACAGTACGATGCCATGTTTTGTTATCAGACTGTAATCTGATGTTTGCTTGCAGCTATATTTTATCGGAGCTATCAACAAAGGGCGAGGGAAAGAGGGGGCAGGAATTGCATGTGTGGTTTTAAAAAGGAGTAAATACAGAGTATCAAACGGTCCTCCGGCACCTGCCCCTTTCGCATTTTTCTCCTTTGCTGATCTTTTGAAGTTGAAGTTGGTGTCTCGGTACTCAAAACGGTTCCACAAGTGCCCGCCGTTTTCCTGCACTTTGGCCAGTGAGTTAATCTTGTTTGATTATAATTTTACGATATAAAAGGAAACAATTTGTTACAATAGGCCAGTACCAACTGTCAAAGAACGCTGTTATCTCTTTACCCATACCCTTAAAAAAAAGGGAAGTGCATAAACATTCCATATCACGGCCATCACTATTTGTTATATAGTTTTCCAGCTCCTGAGGATCTACATTATAAAAGTTGTTTTGCTCTTTGTCCCCACAAATCTCATAATAACATCCCTTATAAATGCATTAACTAGGAGAAATAGCTTTCTCTTATTTACCTTACCAAAATCTTGAATTATGAACAGCATTCTTCACATTCTTCTAGTGAAGGCCTAGCTCATCTCACTTAAAGCCTCTCATCTGTTTGCGGATTTTACCTTTCCATGCTTTTGATAGCTATGCGGAAGCATGGTGCCTGAGGTTGGAGAAGTTCGTATAACTATCCCCACCATTTCCAACAACAGCAGACATACTCTTTGTAAAGAAGAATCCTAGCTATAATTTTTCCTGTTTACGAGGCTTGAATAAAAAGTATCAAAATTGAAATGGAGAGCAAACCAAACCAAACTAGTCATTTTCCCATCATGTAATTCAGTGCATCACCCTATTTTCTAGAGAGGCAGATAACCATTAAGTGCAGAAAATCATTGCTATGTTTGTTTAAGAGCTTCCAATTCATGCTACATCAATTAGAGTATCTGATAATGGTAACAGTTGGCATATGCTCTCCATAAAATCAGGTGACTAATGGCCCAGAAGCTTTTCTTAACCCTGGGAAGAAAGAGTTATGATTAAGAAAATTTTCTTAAAGACTTAGAATCCCTACAGTGTAGAAACAGGCCCTTCAGCCCAACAAGTCCACACTGTCCCTCAGAGCATCCCACCCAGACCCATCCCTCATAACCCACCTAACCTACAGGCAATTTAGCATCGCCAATCCACCTAGCTTACACATCTTTTAGACTGTGGGAGGAAACCCACGCATACACAGGGAGAATGTGCAAACTCCACACAGAGTCACCCGAGGGTGGAATCGAACCCAGGTCCCTGGCGCTTGAGGCAGCAGTGCTAATCACCGAGGCACGGTGCCTGGTGTAGCTCAATTTCTCTGGTAGCCTGGATCTAGGAAACCAAACAGCCAAGGCAAGAGCAGATTACTAACTTTTTTTTAAAAAAAAGCTTAGATATACAGGTATGGTAGCCCTAAAGCATTCACTTCCTTGGCAGTTTGGAGGAAGAATCGTAGTACAGTAATAATTCTGTACCTCATTTCCACCACCAACTCTGCCCTAGAACCAAATCCCATCTAGGAGAATGAGAGAACTAATAAGTAGACCGTAGATATGAAGAGCTCACAAACTGCACAACACACCATAAAAACATTGAATCTAATGCTACCCTCCTAACCACAGGTTAAGTACACATTCTACCCCATTGAATGGTTCTACCAGTTGAAAATGTAGAATTTTTTCAGTTACCACCTTTGTGCAATCCTATTGCTGTAAGCACTGAATCTTGGTTACACATGCACCTATTTTCATACATGGTCCCCTGGAAATATCTATCCCAAGTCATAGAACCTCTTCAAGATATCTACTAAATCAGTATGGTGGAAGAACTGATACAGGGTAAATCATGATATATTGGGATCTCAATTTTAACCTGTAGCACCACAGACCAGGCTTACTGTTATAACTTGCTCAAGTCTCAGATGATAAACAAATTTAAAGAAGCATGCCTGCCATGTGGCAGACCTCTTCGCTCTGGGATATTCAGCAACAGATTGGTATAAGCTGGAGCGCTCTCTCTCTGTGCAACCGTTTGTCCTTTTGGCCACAAACCCATCTCTCAGTTCAGTTCTGGATCTTGCACGTGAACTAAAGAAAGACCTTATGTTACATGTGGACTAGTTCCGGCCCATCGAGGGGGTCTGTTTGGACAAATGTCTTAAGCTATGTTTTATATTATTTTACCAGCATGCTAGTGTTGTTATAAAGTGCCACTTCTAAAATAAATTTAATGTATTTGCTACATCTAGCCATGGCAGAAAGACCAGGATTAAAAATGGTCTTCCCAGCCACTAGCCTTTCTGAATCAGTCCACCACCCAGTGGCACTTAACACAGCTCTCAACTCTACATAAAAGCAGCTTTATAAACTAAAAGCTTGAATTGAAGCAAGAATTCCAAATTGCTCTTTATTCCTTCAGCAAGCAACAGTGTCCAGGATGAGTGCACATCAACCCATAATATATTTACATAGATATATCAGCAAATTGCAAAGCTATTGCTTCAAACCCACTAATGAGAAATTACTTATTTTTATTCAAATGCAAAATATAGTGGATAGCAATTCTCTTTAAATTGTTAATAGTGTATTCTATCTTCCATTTTCCTTTTTGCCTCAATAAATTTGAGTTATAGTAGAATTTTTCCCAAAAGAACAGATGGGTGGGCAGAATGACACACTTTCACTTCATTCTACAAATTCCAAATCAATTTCTAGGATTTCTATTTAAATAATGAAGAACCCATAATTGCCTCAATTTTAATATTGGTGTGTACTAAAAGTCAATAAAGCAGTTGTCTTGGTAAAACATTTTCTTGGTATTATCACAGCAATGCTAAAAATTTTCCATGGTACGAGAAAAGTCAGGAACATAAAATTGGAGTGACACACACTTGTAGCCTTAACCTACATCCTTGCTTTCTACAAGCACCGTCAGATTTCAGAAAAAGGGGTTGTAGAGAAAAAAAAAATGGCAGAAACAGAACAGGAGAGAAATACAATATGCATTCAAATTACGACTATTCAGTACCAATAGTTCTAGACCACCAGCTTTAGAAATCAATTGCAGGGACCTATATTAAAATAATGAACCATGAGAAGTACGTTAACAATGCCAAACAAAACTTCAATAGTATCCATGATTCAACTTCACCTGGGTTTCAAAACTGTCATGACAGTTAAGAGCATAATTCAAGAGGCATTTCCAGTTTAAGAAGAAAATATGTTTGTATTTGGATTTGTGTGACTGGCCATGTATTTTTGTATTGATGCTGACCCTTTAAATTCTGTTTTAATAAGAACTACATTTAAGTTGGAAAAACTCTTTTATATTGCCCTCTATTGGACACACCACAATCTCTGCTAGGAAGTGGAAACACAAATTGCATTCAGGACAATCCTTAGCTCCCTCCAGCAACAATATGAAACACATACTAAGTTGCTTATGGTGTAGGGGTAGAGATAGTGGTACCTTTGTGCCCAGGAAGTCTGGATTCAAGTCCTACATGCTCCAAAAGTGTTATAACACGCCTGACAAACTGATTGAAATGGCTCATTCCAAGTGTTTATAGCTAATTTTATTAGACGTCTGTTACACAAAAAAAATTAATTATTTTTAATTCAAAATTCATATCCTTGATCACTATATTTCATATGAATCCCCAGCCCATTTTCTAACAAAAAAAAAACTTGTATATGCAGTGCAGTTTGTTGGAAAGATGGAACGAGTACGAGGTAGAGCTTTTATTCCAAGAAACACTTGGCACAATGTTGCTGGGATTTTCCCCATGTTCATTCCAGGATCCAAGCCTAAATGCTTTGGTGAAAAAGAGTATCCATTCCAAAATCAGAAACAAACATTGTACTTAATTCACGAAATGGAAATGCTGATTAAGTATGATCGTTTTCTACACAACACCTCCCCTTTGGCCACGATGGCCATTTTTTGAAAATTACCACCACCCACCCTGATCTTCTGATGTCACTTGCTTCAATTAGGATATGCTTCCACATGGGAGCCTGGGTAGTGCAGTCAGTAGAGCAACAGACTTGTTCTTCCATATGGTCCAGCAGCCTTCAAACATCTCACAAAACAGCTTTTTAATCTTGCATGGATGAAGGAACTTGCTCTTCATGGCAAAGCATCATCTTCTTGGATGTCATCAACACATCTGTAAGTTCCAGCAGGTGTCACTTGATAGCAAGCTGGGGCAAGAACACGGGCTGATTATTTTTCCTCCATGGTCCAGATATGCCTGCACTCATCAAAAGTATTATGACACATACTTTGTACATGGAAGATTTGCCAAGCATGGAATATGGGACCCTCCTGGCCTGGACATTGTAGTTATTATCTTGGCATTTTTCTACCACCCAGCTGAGCAGGAAAAACTACTATTTCTCCTCTTTAATGTTGAGCACATTTTGGATTTAAATCCAAAATATAAAACTAAACTTAGTTATAGTGATGCTAACCTGTTCCAACTTCAAGTTAAGAATCAATCTTTTGGAAATTCACAGCATGCTGAGAACATTCCCCTTTTCAAGGCCCTCACTGAAGGCATTGAAACCATCCAAAAACAAACTATAGGCTTGCCTTACAGGAGATTGGAGCTCTGAAACCACAGACTGAGTTAACCATAATTGTATTACTTTTACCTGTAAGCCAACCTTTGTGTTTGAGCGTGTGCTTGTGAGAACACACATTAAACGTGGAGCAAGTGTGTGAGAATTCTTTATTTTTAAACTCTCAAAAGCTTGCTCTAAAATTATTTAATTGGGATGCACACATCAAGGGTACAAAAAGACACTTCCTACATCAAGAA
Source organism: Rhincodon typus (assembly GCF_021869965.1). Taxonomy (NCBI): domain Eukaryota; kingdom Metazoa; phylum Chordata; class Chondrichthyes; order Orectolobiformes; family Rhincodontidae; genus Rhincodon; species Rhincodon typus. The sequence continues at coordinate 7,166,659 of NC_063372.1, forward strand.
CGTGAGATTACAGGAAGTAAAAAGAACACAAATTCTGTGACACAAGTAAAATATTCTAAAAACAATTACCCAGTTGAGCAATATTTCAAATTGCTAACAATTACCCACTGCCAATTTATTTAAATTAGTGTGGCCTAACAAATAAGAAATTGTCAACCATCTTACAAAGTTGTTTCAATGGAACAGTTTATCCATATACAAAAAAATGGCCCCTTTTTTTGTTGGGGCTTTTAAAAGAAGACGCAAGAAAAGAGACAGAGGGTGAGGGAAAGTATAATCAGAAGTTTTGCTTTCAACAACTATGTAACAATCCCCACTGAAAATACACATATGCCAAATGAGGGCAGTGTACAATCAAGCTGTTGATGCACAGTATCCAGATGCCAGAAGCAGAATACCTCAATGACACGGACCACAATACATTAGTGTCAGCTGACCATTTAGCCACAATACTGGATGATTCTTATATTGGTAAAGTGTAGCTAATAGCACAATCCAGCATGTGTTTGGACCTTTGTTATCCATATGCGTGTGTGTTTTGGGCACAGTATGTAGTAACATCACAAGATTGAGGTGCCAAATTCAAAACTACAAGACACTAGCAGGGGAATAGACAAGTGTGTGGCAAATGCAATTCAGAGTGAAAAAGGCAAATATTTTGCACAGTAAATATCAAATCTTTGAAAAAGAACACGGAATGGAAATATAACCCAAATTGCAAAATTCTCAATGAAAGGGAAAGACCTTGCATTTATACAATGCATTTCACTACTCAAGGATGGGTCAAGGTGCTTTACAATGAATGAGGTACATTAAAATGTAGTTACTTTTGTAATTCATTTTCTTTCATGGGATGTGGACATCTCTGGCAAGACAGCATTTGCTGCCTATCCCTAATTGCCCTTGATCAGAGTGGCTTCACCATTTCAGAGGGCTATTAAGAGTCATCCATGTTTCTGAGGGTCTAGAGCTTCATGTAGACCAAACAAGATAAGGGTGGCAAGTAGCATCAAGGCCTAATAAACAGCAAGGAGACAAATTATCAGGTAATCAGTTTTTCGTTGCATCCATTGATGAACGATCATAGGATTGGACACAATGAGAACCTGAACAGTGTGATCCAATCGCTTACGTGCACCTAAAAATTGTTAAACAGATTCAGTTTAACATCTCTTCTGAAAGGCAGTGACTCAGGCAATTTATGCCCCTTCAATACTGGAAAGTCAGCCTAGATTTTGTTCTCTAATCTCTGGAATGAGTTTGAGCCCATGGCAATTTGACTCAAATTAATTGAATCAGGTCCGGGCCAAAGGTCAAGGTGATGGTATGGGGAGAAGCAGGGAAGGTAAAAAAAAAAGGAGTTCTATAAATTCAGGTGCACAGATCTTATGCGCAATTTGGGAGTACTCACGTCTCATTATAGAAGAAAAGGTGCTGAAAGCATCCAAAAGTTGCAATATAAATTGGATTATACCAGGGGTGAAAAGGATAGTCATGATGAGAACAAAACAAGGAGTGAAGGGAAAAATTAGGACAATTGATCAGGAGCAGAGAATATCACATACCATCAAAAGACCACCAACTACTAGGCACAAACTAATATTATACACACAAAATTCAACATTCCCTAGCACCAAACAAATGGTTTGCTGATACGATCGAGATTCCTGAAAGGTAGTTACTTCACAACAGCACACACACAGTGTTCAAATGCCACCAAGCCTAGAAATTTCCATATTTCACTGCACTACCACATCGCTTAACATAAAATACCAAGAAAGTATGGCAGTCTCGGTACTACGTTTAAACCAAGTTGCCAAACTTAAAAACATTTAAAGCTACCATGCAATTTTCTCTACTACCACCTCCCC
>NC_063372.1:7168629-7172537 GCF_021869965.1 Rhincodon typus
ACATAAAAACCATCAAAGCTACATTCCAATTTTCTCTTCTTCCCCCTCCCCCCCCCCCCCCCCCCCCCCCCACCACACCTCCGTTTTTCTCCCTTCCTGAAGGCATTCACACAATTTGGGGTTCTATGGACATCATTCAACAATTCACCAAAATAGCCATAATTCGTATATCCTCAAATAAGAGAGTATAGAAGCTTATTCAACAATGGTAATCACAACTACATGCTAAATTTGACCAATGTAGTTTTCCTAATAGGCACCACCTCTGCAATCCAGTAACTCTGAACAGGGATTGTGGGTCTTCATGAAATGCATGCATTATATCACATCCATACAAATCTCAAGTTTCAAACACGAGCCTTTTTTCTGTGCTTTGATCAAACTTGTTTGGTTAAACATTTAAATCCATAATAGAATAATTGTGTGCCTTACACAGCAGGAAGATGGATGAGGAACAGGTAAATAATTAGAATATAAAAGGAAATAGCTACAAAGATGGAAGATTTCAGCTAGTGCATTCACTAAGCATCCTTACATTCTGGAAGAATCCCAGAGGATTGGGAAACTGCCAATGTGACATTCGTATTCAAAAAGGGAAGGAGACCCAAAAAAAAGAGGCAATGAGAGGCAAGTTAGCTTAACGTCTATCATTGGGAACATGTTAGAATCTATTGTAAAAAAAATAAATGCTCTGCTATTACAAAATACAACACAATCAAGCAGAGTGAGTATGGTTTCATGAGGGTAAAGACATGCCTGACAAATTTATTAGAATTCTTTGAGGTAAAAGCAGGATAGATAAAAAGGGAACCAACAGATGTACTATATTTGGATTTTCAAAAGGTGTTTAATAAGGCACAAGTTAGGTTACTTAAGGCAAGAACACTTGGTGTTGGAGCAAGTATATTAGCATAGCTGGAGGATTGCCTAATTAATAGCAGAGAACGCGTTGGAAGAGGGGACATTTTCAGGATAGCAACCTGTAATCTAGATTTCCTCTACGTTTTCCTGTGCTGCTCAGACTTCTGACGTCCATGTCCGGCAGCAGCTTCCAAAACTGAAAGTCACTGTGCCTGCACGCTGATTGGCACATAGACCCTCCAAGCACCTGCACAGCCATGCAGCTTAGAGGGAACATTGCCTATAACTTGTCATCAGGTGTTGGAGCCACAATTATTTACAATATACGTTAATGACTTGGACAAAGAAACGCATGTACTGTAGCTAAATTTATGGATGAGAAGAATAGGTGGGAAGGCAGGTGGTGAGGATGACAGTCTGCAGAGGGATATAGACAGGTTAAAGGAGTAGGCAAAAACTTGGCAGATGGAATATAACCTAGGAAAGTAACCTAGGAAAATGTGAGGTTATGCACTTTGGCAGGATGAATAGAAGAATTGCACATTTTTAAATGGAGAAACACTGCAGAAAGCTATGGAACAGAAGGATTTGGCACTCCTCATGCATTAAATCACAAAAAGCAAGTACTCGAGTTCAGCGGGTAACAGGGAAGGCAAATGGAAAGTTGGCCTTTATTTCAAAGGGAACGGAGTTTAAAAGTAGGGGCATCTTGCTAAAACTATACAAGACACTAGTCAGCCTATAACTGGAATACAAAGAACGGTTTTGGCTTCTTATCCAAGGAAAGCTATACTGTGGAGACAGTAAGGACTGCAAATGCTTGCAGCTAGAATCAATAAGTGTGGAGCTGGAAAAGCACAGGTCAGACAGCATCCAAGGAGCAGGAAAGTCAACGTTTCAGGCCGATAACTGTCATTGGAGGCACTTCACAGCAGGTTCACTAGGTTAATCCTGGGTATGGAGAGATTTTCTTATAAAGGAGAGGTTCATTATGCTAGGCTTGTACTGTTCAGAGTTTAGGAGAACAAAAGGAGACCTTATTGAGACAAACAAGATTCTTAGGGCATTTGACAGGGTAAATGCAGAGAGGTTGTTTTGCCTTGTTGGAGTGTCTATGAACGGAGGGATTAATTTTAGGGTAAGTGGCCATCCATTTAAGACAGGGGAGGAATTTCTTTTCTCAAAGGAAATGAATCTGTGGAATTCTTTAACACAGAGGGTTGTAGACAATGGCTCATTTTTGTATTCATTATGGATGATGTATGTATTGAAATCAGGGACGAGGGCTGTGATGTACTTGAACAAATTACAACAGAGGTAGGAGGTATTAGCAGGCTTAATTTTTTTTTTAAATCCCTGGGATGTATGAGATTGCAGGGGTCCTGATGTTAACATTCAAATCCTGTCTAGCCACAGGGGATATGTCAGGGGACTGGAGGACAGCTAATGTGACACCATTATTCAAGAAGGGTGATAGCGATAAACCAGGGAACGACAGGGCAGTAAGTCTAACATCAGTGGTAGGGAAACATTTGGGAAAACTCAAAACAGACAGAATTAATCTCCATTTGGACAAGCAAATTTAAATTGAGGATACTTAGCATGGCTTTGTCAGGGGGAAGATCATGTCTGACAGGTTTGACTGATGGAGTTTTGAGAAAGTGACTAAACGGACTTTAGTAAGTCTTTTGACAAGGTATCACATGGAAGGCTGGTCGAGAAGGTAAAAGCCCACGGAATCCAAAATTGGCTTAATTGCAGGAAGCAAAGGGTGATGGTTGAAGGCTGTTTTTGTGACTGGAAGACTATGTCCAGTGGCGTACCACAGGGTTTGGTGCTGGGTCCTCTTTATGTATGTCATGTTCATTAAACAATCTAGACATAAATGTTAAGAGATTTGATCAGTAAGTTTACAGATAAAATGAAAATTGGTGGGGTTGTAAATAGTAAGGAGCCTTAAACTACAGGACAAATATAGACAGGCTAATTAGATGGACAGAACAATGGAAAATGTTTTTTTTTCCAGACAAGTAGGTGGTGATGCATTTTGGGAGGACTAAAAACACAAGGGAGTACACGATGAATGGTAGGACCCTGGGAAGTACAGAGGATCAGAGGGACCTTGGGTGTAGAGGTCTACAGATCCTTGAAAGGGCAAGGACAGGTGATTAAGATAGTTAAGACAGGTTATGTGATACTTTCCTTTATTGGTTGAGGCATTGAGGAAGACTTCTTTCACCCAGAGGGTGGTGGGTATCTGGAACTCACTGCCTGAATTTCAATGAACACTTGAAACACATATCATACAAGGCTATGCATTAAGTGCAAGAAAATGGGATAAGAGTAAATAGGTACTTGATATTCTCCATGGACAATATAGGCCAAAAGGGCCTCTTTCTGTACAATAAAATTGTGTGACCTTCAAATTCTACAAAGTGTATTCAAGGCTGAGATAGATAGATTTTTAATCAGTAAGGGAGTCAAGGGTTATGGGGGAAAATACAGCAAAGTGGAGTTGAGGATTATCAGATCAGCCATAACCTCACTGAATGGCAGAGCAGACTCAATGGGCTGAATGGCTTGCTTCTGGTCCTTCATCTAATGGTCCAGTACAACATACAGATGTAGTTACTTCTCCCATTATTTCATTAACCATAAATTCTTGTTCCTCTTTCCTATTTGATCAAAGCAAAAGCCATGGGGAAAACACTCAAAAAAAATTTAGTTTGGAGAAATATTTTATTCATTATTTGCTGAAGTTATGGCACTATTTTGCTAGGTATTTCTATTTCCATATCATCCACTAGGACCATGAAGGTACTCTAGATGCAGTTCTACGATGCTTAACATTGGATAGCTCACTTGTGCATTAATTATAAAAAAAAACTCAAAAAATCTCCAGAACCTCATAACACTCTGGAGTGAAAGCTAAGTGAAATAAGGGCAAATTGCAGGTACATTATTCAGATCTTTAAAACAAAAAGCCTTGAGATTTAAGAATTTTGCTTTCTGATTGTAAAACTGCAAACATTATTTTAGTGGGCAAA
>NC_063372.1:7173037-7186162 GCF_021869965.1 Rhincodon typus
TCGTCTAAATCCTGGCTGGGAAGATTTCTCATTTTGTTTGCCCCCGCCCTTGTACATGGTTTTGCGGTTGGCTTCAATGGGACGGTTTTTTAAAATAAAAATCCAGTTGTCGCATCGCGATACCTAAAATGTGGGTGAAAATTTGGGTCATTCTCCCGCAAGGTACAGGGACTTCACTCTTTTTGCTGTATTTGATATATCTTCAACCATATTTCTGAATCTTTACAGGCAATTTAATCTGTAAAACAATATTTGATAGATTAAAAAGTACTGTAAGCCTTCAGCATTATCACTTTTGTAAGGTCTCTGGATGATGAGACTAGGTTTTGATAAGTGTATTTAATAGCATTTGAATGAAATCGGGCCGATAAGCTTCAGTTTTCTTTGTTTTATTATTTGACTTTTTTAAAATCCCAATTTTTTGCGCAGCACGTTCAGATTTTGGAGAGTGAATAATTATGGCACTTGCATTCTGAGGATGTTTGCCTCGTATTTAATGTAAATAATTCCTTGCCATACCGTGGGTTTATTGAGAAGATTTGATCTGCTATGGGCAACTTCCCGTTGGCGGAGAAAGAAAAGTAACTGGTAAATCGGTTGAAAGGTTGTGATTTGTGAAAGTCCTGAAAGTTTGTAGTTGTGAGTATTTTGTTTGCAAGTCGGAAGTGGGGTTGGGGGTGTGTCTTCTTGGCCCTGGTTTTAGAGGCGCTACGTGGTTCACAACTGGAGGCGAACAAAAGGTTCGCTTGAACACTGGAATTGAAGCCATTCGAATAATCATGAAAAATGTCGTTTTAAACTGTTTATTTCAGACATTTCATTTCACATGATTCCAGAATCACAATCAAATAAACCCAGAGGCTTAATACATCTATTTTTGTCTAAAACTAGAAACTGTATTTGAATAAAAGGACTGGGTTTATTAAATCACTAACGGGCTAAATTTAATTAAAACATACACAGCCCCATTCCCTGACCGACATAAACTGGGGGATTATATTAGAAAATCATTTCATTTAACAGTCTTAAAACGAAGTGAATTCCCGTGAGATTTTCTTACTTTTATTGGATTCTGGATTATAGACACATTCCTAACCACTTTTAAGAAATTAATGGTCAAGACTATTTTTTTAAATTTAGAAATCCCTTAAATTTATGAGATTGGGGAGCTAATAATTTGAAAGCACTTGCATTTATAAGAATTTCTTATTTTCTTGAAGGAGGTCCAGCATTTTGAAAAAAAAAGAATGGACATTGGTGCCACTAACCCATTGTTTAAATCACTCTGATAAAGTAGTTTAATTGAATATGCTGAGACAAACTTGCAAGAAAGTCAACCCCAAAAATATGTGAAGAACCCTGTTGTAGGTTCAATGTTAGAGAAATGGGTTATCTATTAACTCCATTCAATAGCTCAATAATTACTAATTGGTTTCTGACACCCCTCCCCTATCTTGAAATAGAATACTATCTGTCAGAAACTGCATTTCTGTTGATGTTACCGGCACTACGAGCGCCTGCTGCATAATAGTAAGAAAAATACAAAACATACTTTCAATATCACTTAATTGTGTGTGGATAATGAATGGTGTGTGGATAATGAAAGCTGGATCAAAAACAGTTGCTGGAAAAGCTCAGCAGGTCTGGCAGCATCTGTGAAGGAAAAAACAGAATTAACGTTTCGGGTCCAGTGAACTTTCCTCAGAACAACAGTTAAAAGCTGTGGAGCTGGAGGAACACAGCAGGCCAGGCACCATCAGAGGAGCAGGAAAGCTGACGTTTCGGCCTGGACTGCTGTGTTCCTCCAGCTTCACACCTTGTTATCTCAGACTCCAGCATCAGCAGTTCCTACTATCTCTAACAGTTAAAAGCTGTTCACTCTGATCAACAGAAATTATGCTACTGTCCATAAACAACTTTGAGGTGTACCTTTGGGCTTTATTAACTTTGAATTGTACTCTAGTAATTCACTATGTTATTTAGGTGCTTTTATATCAGCACTTGTGGTTTACAGATTTTATGAGAGTAGATGTCATTTTGCTGGCTCCCTGCATTTGCATTCTTACAATGGACTTTCTATGCTCAAAGGTAGAATCATGGACCCACATATTCCTAGGTGGATGATTTTGTCTGGATAAGGGAGCTGGTGCATGGATGTCAATCTCCTGCAATCCACACTAAATAAGTACCAATGTTAAAAGCATCTCATTAATCTGGTGGGACAAATGTCAATGTGTTAAGAACCCGGAGATCTAGACTTTTTTACATCATAAACATTTTACACATTGTAAGTATGTGCTTTCTCTTCTCTCTTTAAATGTTACCCTATGACCATCATGAGTCATGCCCTCCCCTTCCCTGTCCAGAGAAAGTTCTCTCCTCTCAAGAATACATAAATTTATACTCTCTAATATGGTTCTATCAATAACAACAGCCCTCATGTTACCTTGCCTAAACGACTGGTCTTTACGTGCATCCAAGTATCGCAGACTATTTGATTTGGCTGAGTTGAATACGACTCGCATCTGATATCCAGTGGCCATTTGGAGTGCTTCTAGTATTATCATGGCTGAAAACTGAAATCATAGATGAGAGAACCTAGGACCCTTTCTAGTCGAGATCACTTAGCACTGCAGTGCCCCTGTTGCATTTGCTCTGTTGACTTCGAGTCATAAAGATGTACAGGGCAGAGAAACAGACCCTTCGGGTCCAACTTGTCCATGCTGACCAGATATCCTAAATTACTCTAGACCCATTTGACCCTTATCCCTTTAAGCCCTTGCTATTCATATACCCATCCAGATGCCTTTTAAATGTTGTAATTGTACCAGCCTCCTCCACTTCCTTGAGCAACTCATTCCATACACTCACGACCCTCTGCGTTTTTAAAAAAAAAAAGTTGCCCCTTAGGTCCCTTTTAAATCTTGCCCTTTCACCTTAAACCTATGCCCTCTAGTTTTCGACTCTCTCTTCCCCCAACCCCCCCCGGGGGAAAAGACCTTGACTATCCACCTTATCTATGCCCCTCATGATTTTATAAACCTCTATAAGGTCCCCCTTCAACCCCCGACACTCCAGGGAAAATAGCCCCAGCCTATTCGGCATCTCCCTATAGTTCAAACTCTCCCACCCTGGCATCATCTTCGTAAATCTTTTCTGAACCCTTTCATGTTTCACAATATCTTTCCTATAGCGGAAAACCAGAATTGAATGCAGTATTCCAATTGTGGCCTAACCAATGTCCTATACAGCTGCCACATGACCTTCCAACTCCTATACTCAATGCACTGACCAATAAAGGCAAGCATACCAAATACCTTCTTTGCTACCCTGTCAACCTGCGACTCCACTTTAAAGGAACTATGAACCTAGACTCCAAGATCTCTTTGTTTGGCAGCACTACCCAGGACCTTACCATTAAGTATATAAGTTCTGCCCTGATTTGCTTTACCAAAGTGTAGCACCTTGCATTTATCCAGTTAAATTCCATCTGTCACTCTTCGGCCCATTGGCCCATCTGATCAAGGTCCCATTGTACTCTGAGGTAACCTCCTTCGTTGTCCACTACACCAGTAATTTTACTGTCATTTGCAAACTTGCTAATCATTCCTCCTATGTTCACATTCAAATCATTTATATAAATGACAAAAAAGAACAGTGGACTCAGCATGGATCCCTGCGGCACACTACTGGTCGTAGGCCTCCAGACTGAAAAGCAACCCTCCACCACCCTCTGTCTTCTGCCTTTGAGCCAATTTTGTATCCAAAAGGCTAGTTCTCCCTGTACCTAAATTATTTGGTGGGGCAGGGAGGATGGGCTGGTTGTGCAAAGGGGATAGGTAGGCTTACAAAGCAAAAAGGAGATGGTAGCATTGCAGGCCAGTTATTTAGGCAATGATACCCATAAAGTGCATGTACCAACATTTAGATAAATACTGCAGAAAATTAAGATCAAAAGAGGGGGGAAAATTATCAAAAAATTAATATATCTACTCAAATGCATATGATATTCAGAACAAAATAAATGAATTAAGAACACAATTATAAGACTATAAGACATAGGAGCAAAAATAGTCCGTTCAACCCATTGAGTCTGTTACACCATTCAATGAGATCATGCCAGATCTGATCATCCTTTAACTCTATTTTATTACCTTTTCTCCACAGACAGATTTTTAAATCAGAAAATCTGTCTACATCTCCCTTGAAAATATTAATGACCCAGCCTTGACCGTTCTCTGCAGTAAAGAGTTTCCAGATGCACCACCCTCAGAAGAAATTCCTCCTCATCTCGGTCATAAATGTGCAATCCCTTATTCTGAGATTATGCCCTCTGATCCTAGACTCTCCTAGAAGGGAAAACAACCTTTCCCTGTCACGTCGTTGAAGAATCATGTATATTTCAAAAAGGTCACCTCTCATTCTTCTATATTCCAACAGTACAGGCCCCAGCCGTTCAACCTCTCCTCATAAGACAGTGCCTCCATACTTGGTATCGGCGTAGTGAACCTTCTCTAGATTGCCTCCAATGTCAGTATATCTTTCCTTAGATAAGGGGCCCAGAGCTGTTCTCACTATTCCAGCTGTGGCCTGATCAGTGTCTGTATAGCTTTAGCAAAACCTCCCTACTTTTACATTTCATTCTCTTTGAAATAACGGCTAACGTTCCATTTGCCTTAAACAAACAATGAAACAGAAATTGCTGGATTCCAGCTTTCATTGCTTCTTTCAAAATTTATTTCTATTTTTTTTTCTGCCCATCTTTATTCCCACCTTTTTATTCCTTAAGTTATTGCTTTTGTGCTGAGATACAAGTGCTGATAATCCTCTGCTGGTTCAGCCAAGGAACTTCTTATTCATTTGACCATGATGTGAGTATTGATGGACTCGCCTATGTCAAAAACACCATAATTGAACAAGATTTTGTCTTTGTCCGTTGTCCACATACACAGATTTCGTGTAATGGTTGCTGTATCGCTAGCTCAAGCAAGAACATGTGTTTTTTATTCTCTTCTCCATGCTAGATGTGCTAAGGCCGATTTTGTAGTTATCTGCTTAACGGAGTTAGTCAGAAACTAGGTTTTAAACTTGGAATATTCTTGATTTATATGGCTCACCTAACTATAAGCTCACCCGTGGGAGCCTTTCTTTGGTTAATTGCTACAGATACACAAAGATAGCAATTTTAAATTTTAGAGGCATTACTATTGTCAAAGGCTTGCAATTTGGAATTTATGTTAAAGTGGTCAGCCTGAGACTATCATCAATGACAGTGGATAATAGAATGAAAATAATCTTGATATGCTCCTTTTGGCTCAGTTGCTACAGGCAGTGCATAACTAGGTATACAGGCTAGAGAGGCTCCAGGTGGTCAGATGCTTCCAGTCCTTGTCCTTGTGTTGTTGTCCTTTATGGCCTTGCTTTAATTCTTTTCTGTTACTTACTCCAGCCTGACAACCCTGTGAGAACAGTGTAGAGCTGGAGGAACACAGCAGGTCAGGCAGCATCAGAGGAGCAGGAAAGTCAACATTTCGGGTTTAGGGTGTAACGGTATTTAAATGGGGAAGTGATTTGATATGGTAGACACAGAGAAGCTGCCTAAGGCATAATCTTCACACAAATTTATTTGTAAATCTTTTATTCCCATGGCTTTGTACAATGTATGATTATGCATCAAAGGGACCCCATTCTTGGAGGCCTGTTAAAAACATCTAGATGCTTTCTTGAAGGAGCCTGACCCAGTCGTTAGTTGGTATTACAACATTAAGATTCGAAAGTAAACTCCTATTTGTTCAGTTTTATTTTCAAAATATAATGCCAACATGGTTATTAGTGTACAGAAGGATATATTATTTGGGTTTGTTGCTGAGTAGCAATTGTTTTTAAATAATGGCATGATTGGAGGAATGACTGGGTAATTCTATTGGTTAAGGAGCTCTTCCTCTTTTTGTTACACCCTCCCATTCTGAAAGCACTGATTTCAGATTTGAGAGAGTTAGAAACAGAAAATAGGAGCGTGAGTAGGCCATTCAGCCCTTCGAGCCTGCGCCAGCATTCAATATTATCACAGCTGATCATAGAAACCCTACAATGTGGAAACGGGTCATTCAGCCCGACAAGTCCACACCGCCCGTCTGAAGAGTATCACACCCACACCCATTTCCCCTACCCCTGCATTTCCCTTGTCTAACCCACCTAACCTAAACATCTCTGGGTACTATGGGCAATTTAGCATGGCCAATCCACCTACCCTGCACATCTTTGGACTGTGGAGGAAACCGGAGCACCCGGAGGAAACCCACACAGACACGGGGAGAACGTGAACTCCACACAGACAGTCGCCCGAGGCTGGAATCGAACCCGGGCCCCTGGTGCTGTGAGGCAGCAGTGCTAACCAGTGAGCTACCGTGCCACCCCGGTGATCATCCGCCTCAGTACCTTTGTTTTCGCTTTCTCCCCATACCTTGATATCCCTTTAGCCTTAAGAATGATATCTAGCTCCTTGAAAATATTCAATGTTTCAATCTCAACTGCTTTCTGTGACAGAGAATTCCACAGGCTCACCACTGTCTTTTCACCTTAGTCCTAAATGGCCTATCCTGTATTCTTAGACTGTGACTCCTGTTTCTGGACTCTCTGATCATTGGGAACATCCTTCCTACATTTACTGTATCTGGTCCTGTTAGCATTTCATAGCTTTCTATGAGATCACACCCTCATTCTTCTAAACCCCTGTGAATATAGTCCTCATGGTCCAGTCTTTCTTCACATATCAGTCCTGCCATCCCAGGAATCAGTCTGGTAAGCCTTTGTTGCACTCCCTCCATAGCCAGAACATCCTTTTTGAGGTAAGGGGACCAAAACTGCTTCAGCAGGTGTGGTCTCATCAGGGCCCTGTACAATTGTAACAAGACATCCTTGCTCCTGTACTCAATTTTTATTGCTATGAAGACCAACATACGATTTGCCTTCTTCACCGCCCGCTGTACCTACATGCTTGCTTTCATCGACTGTGTACAAGAACACCCAGGACTTGGTGCACCTCCTCCCTTTCCCAATCTATCACCATTCACATAATAATCTGCCTTCCTGTTTTGTTACCAAAGTGGATAATCTCACATTTATCTACATTACACTTCATGTGCTATGCATTTGCCCACTCACTCAACTTGTGCAAATCATACTGAAGCATCCCTGCGTCATTTTCACAGTTCAACCTCCCACCCAGTTCTATGTTGTCTGCAAACTTGGAGTTATTATGTGGGCACTTGTATCTTGACCAGGTGACCATTTTTTGAGAATGTTAGTAAGTTACTAGATTACAGGAGATGTTTGAGTTAAGTCAAATTTCTGCCCTTAGCACATATTCAAACACATGCTTTCTGAGAGACAATTGGCCATCATTTAGGAGTTGGAGCCCTGGTTGAATTTTCTTCCTCCTTATCACGGTGGCATTGATGCAGCCGTATGACAGCTGCTATCTCCTTTGCAGAGAATAAGCAACAGTATAAACTTCAATTGAATTTGGAACTTTCTTGATCTTTTATGGCATAGACCATTAGCTGGCAATGTATTACAGAAATGTCTTTTACGTGATGTTAATGTGTTGGTTTGGTGCCAATTTCATGTGAGGCACAGTTACAATAATACACTGCGTTATAAAAATAAGTGGGAGTTGCCTCTGTCAAAAAGTAAAATTTTGTTTTCACAAGAAATAGTCCAGTTGAATTCAAGGTCATTGTAACCCAGCCATAGACGTGGCCACAGACCAAGGTCCAGTAGGAAAATTGAGCGTGATTCGGCAGTTTGTCTCCACATTTTAGTACCCAAATGACAGGGGCACAGCTAACTTTTTTTCTAGTTTACAACTTGATCCCCATGTTTCTTTAATTTATGTTCTGACAGCATTGAACTTGGCAAGGATGATCTAATTCAGATATGAATAATTTCAGCATAAAGTACTACACTCTCAACTTTGTAATCAAGTAATAAGTAAATGTCTATTATGTTGTAGGAGCTGTTATTGAACACCATTTATTTGCAATTTTCTGCTCTCATCTTGAATACTTACTGTGCCACCTAAATTGGTATTGTCAACAAACTGATAAATATAGTGAAAAGATGAAACCCTGTGCAGTTTCCTGGGAGATATCATTTGTCATACCCTGTAAATATCCATTATTCCCTTACTTTGCCTCAGATTCCATGTGCTTTCATTTTTGCTAACAGTCCTTTGTATGGAACCTCATCAGATCCCTTCTGAAGGTCCTTATAAATAGCATCTGTAACACTCCCTTATTTATCACACCAGTAACCTGCTCAAAGAAGTTAAACTGTTAGTTTGACACAACTTGTCCTTAAATCTACGCTTGCTGTCTCTGATTAATTTACATATGCTGGAGTACTGTCAGTCAGTTTGTTCTTAATTACAGATTCTATTACCCTTTTTAAGCAATATTATGATTCCAGGTGGAAGGAGAAGATTAAAAAGGTTAATGTGTATAATGTGGGGAAGTGCAATAAAAGTAAGCTGAGAAATATTTCTCTGGTTTTAATCTATAGCTGGGAGAAAGCATTTTATGATGAATGTACTTTATGTTCCTAGGTAGTAAAAACAGTGCCTAATGTGGTTCTAATCTGTAGTGACAAGATCTAAAGTTCAATTTCTGGTCAGTGCCAATGTAGTGGGTCTCAGTTGGGCAAGCAATCTGAGGTATTAAATAGGCATGTGAACTATGAGCGAGGACTAATTAGTCATGGTTGATTCGCAAGTGGAAAAGCAATAGATTTGTATATGTGAATGTCTAGGAAGAACAAGATTAGGTTTGTTCGTGATGAACAGTTGAATAGCCTCTGAGCAGTCATTGTTCAACAACAATACAAATTAGCATTTATATAATATCTTTTAAAACACTTTGAGGCACTTTACAGAAGAATAATCAGATAAAATGTTATACTGAGCCAAAGCAGGAGATGATATGAAGGTTGACTGAAAGCTTGGTTGGGGGTGGTTTTTATGGAGGCTCTTAGTGGAAGAGAGGGAGATTCATTTTAAGGCCAGAGCTTGACTTTAGGGCCTAGATGACTGACTGCGCAGCTGCCAATGATGGGGGCAAAAAGTGGGGGGATGTACAGCAGTTAGAGCATGAGGAATGCAGAGTTTTACAAGGGTTGCAGGGCAAGAAGAATCATAGACTCTCTACGACGCAGAAAGAGGCCATTTGACCCATTGAGTCTGCGCCAGCCCTCTGAAGAGCATCCCATGCAGACCCAGTCCCCACCCTATTCTCATAACCCCGCATATGCCTTGGCTAATCCACCTAACCTGCACATCTTTGGAAGTTAGAGGTTAGGAGTGTTGAGGCCATAAAAAGAATTGAGCTCGAGGGTGAGCATTTTGAATTTGGGGGAATTGGGTCCAAGAAGCCAATATAAGTCATAATTCATCATTTGTGACTCTGATTAGGGCCATTTCGATGATGTTCTGAGAGAAAACCTGAGTGGAGATGTGGAGTTGTGGAGAGATGGACACTGATTTGAATGTTGACAACATGTTTTAGGACTTGGCAAAGGAACAGGCATTTGGAGATGGAACAGTAATTCGCAAGAAGAGGTGGGTGGAGAGTGGAGTTAATGAGGAAGGGAGAAAATGGTATTTGAGGAGAAGAAAACATATTTGCTTGTGCATGGATCAGGTTCAGGAGGGCTGTATTCCAGTGAGAATCTGCATTTGGGTGATGAGAGAAGATTATTTGAAGGTAATGAAAAAGAATTTTTATGTTCACTTTCTCCTTTTAAAAGACAAAGGAAGAAATTGTTTGCACGTAGCAAACAGGTGTATGAGTGAATGCTTTACATGATTGTTCACAATACCTATTTAAATTTAGAGCTGAATCAGCAATCAGTTAACAAAACCATTGTAAGCATTTAGGAAACATTGATGGCCTATCTATTCCTCTTCCTGATTTGTGAAACTACCTTGTAGTGTAGTCAATGAATTCAGTATGTGGTTAATCTGGATATGCAGGTTATATTATGGCCTTCAGTCTTCCCAAAATCGATAAATTGGTTTCATGTCATGGTGCGATTCCTCCAAATGTAACAAGTTTGGCAAATGACAGCATAATGATGCCTAAATACCTAATCTTGTCTGGTCTCTTGGTTATAGTGAATCCTATATAAATAAACCAACCTGATCTGCAGCTGTCTGTAACAAGGGTGAATAACCACCATTCAATGAGCGCAGACAGATCATGGTTTTATTTTTAATGAACTGTTAACACTGATGAGAAAGATTGTATTATTTGTCAGAGGCAGTATGGACCTGTGATAAGATAAATTATTTATTGGTGCTGTAGTGATTGGAACCAGGTGGACCTTGTTAACTGAGGTTCTTGATTGTCTCATAACAACCCCAATCAGGAAAGCCTTGGCTGACCAATATAACCAGGAGGTTAAAATCTCCTCAGTGGAGGACTGACTCCAAGCTGGCTGGCCACAGCAAGTATACTATACACTAGTAAATAAGGGTGATTTGGTGATGGGACACGGGCCTCTGTGCAGTTGTTTCAGTAGCAACGGGAGAAAACAGGACATGCCTGAAGAACGTTTGCTTGCAACTGTCATCTTGGAGTTGGGGTAAGCATTTCTGGCATCATGCCTCTATTTGGGGAGCTTGACTCATTTGACCCTGCTGTCGAAGACTGGGCCCAGTACGTCGAAAGAATGCGATATGTTTTCCGGGCAAATGACATTGGGGCAGATGAAAAGCACCGAGTAAACCTTCTGACTGTGTGTGGACCTGTGGCATTTTCAGTTATTAGGGGCTTAACTTTCCCAGAGGCACCAGACACTAAAACCTTCCAAGAGTTGACAGGGTTGGTTAAGGAATATTATGCCCCCAAACCACCTCTAATCGTGAGATGCTATCAGTTTTATTTGTCTGTTAGAGAACCGGGGCAATCCGTATCAGGATTTTTGACGAAGTTATGACGACTGGCAGAGGCATGCGATTTTGTGTTAACCCTGAATGAGATGCTGAGAGACTGTTTGGTATGTGGGATTAATGACGTAACCATGTCAGAAGCACCTACTACCTGAAGCCCAACTGGACTTCAAACAGGCACTGCAACTGGCCTTGTCATTAGAAAATGCAGCAAGTGGAGCATGGGAACTACAGGACATCCCAATGGAAGTGGACACCCTCACCTATCCAACTGAGCTTGGGAACACCACTTGAGTGTCGGCGATTGCAGAGCCTCATTGCAAGGCACGTCCCGAGCAAAGGGACCCTAGGCCAATGCACAGCAAAATACTACAGCAAAGTTGCCTTGGCCAAGTGGCTAAACAGTTCTTCGGGATCTAGGTCAATGAGCCATTATAGTTGCTGCTGGTATGTGGCCTTGAGACAACAAAGGAGACCTATGAGGCCTGACTTGAGTAGGAGAACACGGAGGCTGTTACCCAGGAGAGTGTGCACCCTGGAAAGTGCTACTACATATGGGTTGGAACAATTAAATTACTTAGTGACACCCAAATCAGAGCTATTTAAAATTAATGTTCAGTTAAATGGTCACCCAGTTCCCATGGAGGTCGATACCGGCATGGCTGTATCTGTGGTTGCAGAATCTATCTTTAACAAGATTTGCACGTGTGTCCGACTGTTAAGCTTGCGCAAGACCTCAGCCAGACTGATAACGTACACTGGGGAACTGTTGTAAATTAAGGGTACGACTTTGGTTCTGGTCTCCTATGAGAAGCAGTTGGTGCAGTTACCACTGATTGTAGTAAAAGGCTCGGGCCCAAGCTATTGGAGCAGAATTGGTTGAGAGAGATTCACCTTGGTTGGCTCAACATTTTTCGATTGGAAAATAGCTGTCTCAGTGAAGTCCTAGTGAAATACCCCGAGTTTTTCAAGAAGGGCTTGGGACTATCGGAGGGGTCAGAGCCACTTGACGTGTTGAGCAGGAAGCAATTCCAAGATTTTGCAAGGCCTGCCCGGTGCCATTTGCCTTGCGTGCAAAAGTAGAGGTAGAAGTCATGAGGCTGAAGAGAAAAAAAATCATCAAACTAGTGCAGTTTGCAGAATGGGCAGCACCAGTCATACCGATTGTGAAGCCTGATGGTTCACTTTGCCTTTGTGGGGATTTCAAGTGAATGGTAAACTGTTTCTGACAGCATAGAGGACTTGTACACAAAATTGGCAGTCGGGATGGCTGTCCTTTACGAAGCTGAACATGAGCCACGCCTACCTGCAATTGCAACTGGATGAGGAGTCCCAGAAGTATGCTACAATTAATACCCATAATGGTTTATATCAAGATACTAGACTGCTATTTGGGGTATCATCAGCCTGCGCCCTTTTCTGGCAGACCATGGAGAGCATTTTACAAGCGCCACCCCAGGTTTCCATTTATCTGGATGACATACTAATAACAGGGAAGACCAATAAAGAGCACTTGGAGAACTTGGACACAGTGCTTAAACATTTCTCCTAGGTGGGCGTACGCCTTAAATAGGAAAAATGTGTGTTCCAGACACCCCAGGTCACTCACTTGGGTTACAGAGTCAACAAAACCGGGGTTACACCTATTAGAAGAAAAAGTGAGGGCGATCAAAGGAGCTCTGGCTCCCACGTCTGTACCAGAGCTTAGGTCTTTCCTTGGATTAGTGAATTATTACAGAAAATTCATAAGTAACCTGGCCTCTATCTTGGCACCCTTACACCTGCTGTTGATAAAGGGTCAGCCTTGGTTGCAAAGCCAAGAAGTAGCCTTTAGGGAAGTGAGAAAGCAGCTATCGTCATCTAAGGTTTTGGCCCACTATGATCCAAAACAAGAAGTAGTGCTGACATGCGATGGCTCACCGGTGGTCTAACAGAGAGGAACGCCAATGGCGCAGGCTTTTGGATTTTGGTTGATGCTGAACACGAGTATGCCCAGATAGAGAAGGAACGTTTGGCGGTCATCTTTGGTGTGAGGAAGTTCCACCAGTACCTTTTAAGGACGGGAATTTGTCCCAGTAACAGATCACAAACCCCTGTTAGGGCTACTGAAAGAAGACAAGGCGGTGCCACCCATAGCTTCCAGTCGAATTCAGCGTTGGGCCCTTATTCTCAGCTCAAGC
>NC_063372.1:7186662-7202252 GCF_021869965.1 Rhincodon typus
ACTCCAAATGTGGTCTGACCAATGATTTGTAGAGGTATAGCATCACTTTGCTTTTATTCTCTGTGCCTCTATTCATAAACCCAAGGATCCTATAAGCCGCCTTAACAACTGTTTCATCTTGCTTGGCCACTTTCAGAGAATCATGCACATGAACCCTGAGGTTCCTCTTCTCTTGGACGCCCCTCAAGGTTGTACCATTGAGCCTGTATTTTTTTTCTGTATTTCTTCTACCAAAATGCATTACCACACGTTTCTCTGCATTGAAATTCATCTGCCAGGTTCTGCCCATTTGGCCAACTTGTCAATGTCTCTCTATAGTCACTCAGCATCATCCTCACCATTCATTATTCTCCCTAGTTTAGTATCATCTGAAAATTTAGAGATTCTGCCCTCAACACCCATCTCCAAATCATTCATATAAATCAGAAACACCTCCCAACACCAATCTCTGGGAATACCACTTTCAACCTGTCTCCAATCTGAGATATGCCAATCTATACCTACCCGCTTTTTCCTGTTTTCTAGCCAACTTCTAATCCTTGCCACCAATCCCAAACATTTCTAATTTGTTAACCAACCTTCAATGTGACACCATACCAAATGCTTTCTGAGGGTCCAAATATAGAACATCCACAGCACTAGCCTCGTCCACTGCCTGTGTCACCTCGTCAAAGAACTTGATTAAATTTGTGAGACGTGACCTGCCCTTGACAAAGCCATGTTAACTATGTAACCTATTTTTCCGTAAGTGTATATTTACCGTGTCCCGTATTATGGCCAACATCATTTTTCCCACTATTGATGTCAAGCTGATAGGTCTGTAGTTTCCTGGGTTATCCTTTGACCCTTTCTTAAATAATGGTGTCATATTTGCAATCCTCCAGTCCCTGGGACTAATCCTATGTTCAGAGAGGCCTGGAAAATTTCTGTCAACGGCTCTGTGATTTGCTTCCTTAACTCTCTCAGCAATCTAGAATGTATCCCATCCGAGCCTGACGACTCCTCTACCTGGAGTGCTGCCACCCTTTTTCGTACCTCCTTTATCAATCACCATACAGTTTAGTTGGTCAACACCCATGTTCTCAACTAGGCCATTGTCACCATCTTCTAATTTGTTAAAGATCAAAGCAAAATATTCACTTGGTACCTCTGCTGTATCCTTTGCTTCAGTGAGCAGCTTACCCTGCTTGTTCCTTATGGGCCCCACTGTATCCTTCAGTAACCTTTTGTTATTAATATGTTTGAAGAACATTTTACAATTTGTTTTAGCGCAGCCTGCCATCCTTTCTTCCCGCTTCCTCTTAGTCTTACTTGTTCCAGCCTCAGCCTCCCTCCTGCATTTGAGATATTCTTCCTGATTTCAGTTGCTATTATTATTGCGGTATGCATCATATGCCTCGGGTCTAGGCCCGAAACGTCAGCCTTTCTGCTCCTATGATGCTGCTTGGCCTGCTGTGTTCATCCAGCTCTGCACCTTGTTGTCTCGGATTCTCCAGCATCTGCAGTTCCTACTATCTCTGCCTCCTTTTTCTTCCTTTTTTTCATCAATATCCTTGTTTATCCAGGGTACTCTAGTTTTGGATACCTCATGTTTATTTCTCATGGATATTTACCTAGTTTGCACTCTATTCATCTCCCTTTTGAAATTCTCCCTTTTTTTAACCACTGTTTTATCCACTAAAATGTAGTTCCAGTCAATTTGTTCCAGTTCAACTTTTAGACCATTAAAATCTGCCCTCTTCCAGTCTGGGATCTTAATCATTGACTTTTTTTTTTTTGTTTACCCTTTTCCAACCTAATATTGAACCTTATTATGTTATGAGCACTATTTCCCAAGTGCTTCCCCATTCTGATGTTCTCTACTTTTTGGCCTTCCTCATTTCCTAGGACCAGATCCAGCACAGCTCCATCCCTGGTAGCACTGCAAATGCACTGTTCTAGAAAGTTCTCCTGCAATAATTTCTCCCCTTCCATGCCCTATACTCTATCTGTTTTCCCAGTCTACCTGAGAGAAATTTAAATCACCAACTGTGACAACCCTACTTGTCCTGCAGATTTCCATAATCTGCCAACAAATGCTGTCTTCTACTTCCTCCCCACTATTTGGAGATCTATAACAAGTACCCAACAAGCTCACTGCTCCCTTCCTGTTTCTCACCTCCAACCATATAGACTCTAATTGAGGAACTGTATCTCATTCAAGGGCAAACATACTATTTTTGACCAAGACTGCTACACCTGCTCCCATTTTCCCCACCCTGTTTCTACTAAAAGCCTTATAACCCAGGATGTTAAGTAACCAGTCCTGTTCTAGCTTGAGCCATCGATCTGTCAATGCTACTATATCATTTTTCCACAGAGGAACTTCTGCTTCCATTTCCCCAGTTTTGTTCACTGTACTCCGTGCAGTTACATACCTACAATTTAACCCTGCCCTTAACTCTTTCTTGCCTGATCCTGAATCCTGGAAACCTGCCACTTGAAACATGGACTCAATCTTGTTTGTCCTTGTATTTCTTATTTGCTGAATTTTGTCCTATTAATTCAGTAGATGTCGAGATTTTGAAAGGCTATGGTTAATGCTGTTTCCTCATTAGTGGCAAAGTGCTAAATGATAGCATCAAGCACATTTTAAGTAATTTGTAAACTACCATAATGGGAAAATGGAGGTTAACTATGTTTGCATCTGTCACTGATCTTCCTTGGTACATTTGTGTAACTGAAAGTATTGCTTGCTGCATGGGTGTGCTATGACCGAGGCTAGAGGAGTGCACAGTTGTTCTAGTCACAGTGCTCCACAATTCGCAATATAAATTAAAATACTTTTTCCAGTTACAAAAATGGCCAATTAAATATCTTGTGTATACCAGGCTTTAAACAAAAGATGAACCAGGTTTCTTAAACACAATTAATGGTTTTATTATTAAAACAAAACTTATTCAATAAGGATGCAACATTTGGTTAATGTGCAGTCGTTAACAGAAGGAGAAGACCATAAAATATAGAAGCAGAAGTAGGCCATTCAGCTCATCGAGTCTGTTCTATCGTTGTGAGATCATGGCTGATCTGATAATCTTAAACTCAAAATGCTTATTCCTCTAAATATCCCCAAAGCGCACACACATGCACTCCTTTCTCTGCAGAAAATGGCTTTCTGAAAAAAAACACACTTTGGTCAATGGGTTACTCTTAAAAGCAAAAGGATAAAGCATAGGATATTTTGGAGTTTGTTGCTTGGATGTTCAGGCAAGTGTGGTCAAGTCACTAATAACTCACGATTCTCTCTGAAGTTTTGCATACATGGAGCTTGATTAGAAAATATAATTTTGCGATGTTCTTTGAATCACTCTTTCTTTCAAAAGAACAAATCGGTTTCACCCTGAACTGATGGAGAGGGCTTTCTTTTCTGAAATAGGAGAGATCAGCTTGCTTATAGTAAGCTTTCCTCCAACTTGGCTTGTTCTTAGCAGGCTTCCCTCCAACTCAACCAGATAAAACAAGAACCTCACCAAAACAGTTATCACCTGTCATTTGATTAACAGAAGCTTTGTTTCAAAAAAAATCCCCAATGTCCATAGTGAATGTTCAGTGACCTCTTTCTTTTGTGGACATACCTTGGATATTTTCTTTAACTGAGAATAAATTTGTTTTTCTAGAATCCATCAAAATTTCAGTTTTATCAACAATACTAAATACAAAAAGTTTCTGATTTCTCTCCACAGATGCTGCCAAATCTGCTGAGCTTTTCCAGCAATTTCTGTTTTGGTCCCCGATTTACAGCATCCGCAGTTCTTTTGGTTTTTGTTAAATACAAAGCATCTTCATAAGTGTACATTGACAGAATAGATTTGGACATTTTATCAATCTTAAAGACAGGGTATGATCACGTTGTTATATTGCTATTAGGAAAGGCTGCATTGACCTATATATCTTGCACTCTGAAATTGCAATAGGTTTTGAAATTTCGTCTTTCTGCTATTCATTGATTTGAGAATTGGTGGAAGTCAATCTTGGAAAAACAAGTAACTTACAACAGAATGTTATATGTGACTGAAAATTTTATAGTAAGACTGAATGTGGATTGCTTGGATGCAGACTTTGTATTGGGAGTTGGTTGTGTGACTCTGTCGCATAGTTTTGTGTCAATTGCAGTTCTATCTCTCAATTATATTTTGTACTTTGAGGAAAATTATTGTAAAGCAGTCCCCTCATTTAAGCAGCTAGAAGATGGATTTAAAAATCACCGGAGGTTTAGTACTTCCAGTAAGGTGAAGAGGTATTTTGAATCAATGTAAGAAGCTTGGCAATGACTCAGGACTGAAGATATATTTTGACTTCTTTGGAGCCCAATGCTATCACTGCACAAATGAAATTGGAGTTTTGCAAATACCCTCAAGAATTCCCGATTTCAATGCTCAGAAAGCTTTTAAGATGGAGGACACCAAGCTTTAGAGTCTATTCACCCATCAAGGGTGAACGCAGTCCAATTGACACCAATGTTGGAAATATGCTATAAACATTGTGGATTCTTAAAATACCAAAAAATGAAAACTTATACTTTTATGGCTACCCAGAACAAATGGAAGGCAAATGGTAAACTGTAAAAGTCTCTAGTAGCTGGATGGATACCTGTGTACATTTGGCAACAAATATACTCTGAAGACACCTTTTCAGTTGTTCACCTTGGTGCTATATCGGTGTAGATTGCCTGACTGTTTTGTTTCTCCTATCAAGCTGCTTACTCATGCTGGAGTACAGCAGCCCCCCTCTGCCATGTTCCTCAAATGTGCATCCTTCATGCGTAAGCCTAGATAATCAATATTGTTCATTTGTGAAGGGAATTACAGTGAATCCTGATCTTGCTCTCTCCTGGGCCTAATTAAATAGGAACCTTTGCTGAAGCCTGAGGGCCTGTTATTTTCATAATTTTCTAACTTTCTCCTCTCCTCTCCTCTCCTCTCCTCTCCTGAAGTCAATGGTTCCTAACTGATATACGGTGCCACAGATGTTGGTTCCCAGAAAGATGGACAGAATAACCAAACCCAATCCCAACAAACTGGTAAAAATCCCAGAATAAGATTTAATCCCAACTAATAAAAATGGGAATTTGATCCTTCCAGTTACACAAATCATTACTCCAATGGTCAACAGACCAGAGTCTTGGAATATGATGTCCAAAACATCAGTAAAAATCTTAGAATCACATTTACTAAAAGCAGAATTTAATTTGACCAGTCAACATAACTGAAGGTGCTTTCCAAATGCATGAGCTGTGAAGGTGGGCGTTGGCATGTTGACACAATCCGGGATAAGTCATTGTCCCATGTTTCTTTGTCTGTGCCAGAGACAGACACTGAAGCCTGAAATCAGCTGGTTTAGCACAGACTTGGGATTGAATCTGGGAACTTCATGGTGTCTTTTGTTTGATAATTGAGTAAAGTTGCTGCGTCCTTGAGGATTCTGAGGACTATTTCAATAATTCTTGTTTTGGGAGGTGAATCATGTTCTTGAGTACTTTCTATTTTGGATGCCAAGTATTAGTATTAGGCAATCCGAGTTCATAATTTGGATGGATAAATGCTCAATTAAACTTCCTTGACTTGCGCTTAGAAAAATCTGCTTCTACAATGTTAGTTTGAAATTTCCATTCCGCATTGTAGTATCTGCAAGTAACATTATCTGTCTGTACTGAATTTTGTGCTCTGCTACTTGTACTGAACAGGAATTGGGTTAAAATTGTCTAAAATTATTTTAGATAGGACTGTTAAAACCTGCAGATAACATTCTGAGGTAGATCCAAGCCCACATCCCTAAGGTTAAAAAAAAGCACTATGCAACCAACTCTGCCACACAGTTAATTTTATTTAATTAAATGATTAAAACAATTGCTGAGAGACTGAACCATGAGTGAAATTTAACTGTCTGCTGGGTCTGAAGGTGGAAGGAGGCTCATAAAATGCAGCTCATGGCTTGCATGATACCTAACTGCCCTCCCTTTTACGTGTCTCCTGTTTTAAAGGGAGTAAGGGGGTGGGTTTGGGCATTGGGCCTACTGAGGCACTTAAGAGGCCAATTCACAGAGGGTTGACCATCGAGGCACCCCACAACCTCTCCAACATCATCACACCCTTTGGTGCTCTGCCACCTGCCTCTTAAATCCAGCCCTATGAGTAGTTTGGACATTCCTTCAGTCTGGCCCACTCACACCAGCTTTAAGAAGTGATCATTGCTGCCATTAGACTGGTCAGTGGCTCTCAAAGGCAGGACTTCCTTCTAGATGGGTGTGGAAGTCTTGCCTTTTGCTAGTTCATAAGCCTGCTGAAGGTTAAGTAGGTGCAGGGTAGCCACTATCCGCAAGGATGTATTTGCCACCCACTCTTTGGGTAGTAGGACTGGAAACATCGTCATTCAACAAATTCTGCCCTGTGTTTCAGAAAAGATTTCTGTTCAACCATGTGTCTCTCTTTTCTCTAGAGTTGAAAAAGATTTTTAAAAACATGATACTTAAGGTTTTGTACCTCTGACCTTATTTTGCTGAGGTATTATGCAAGCAGTGTGTTGGGTGGGAGAGTGATGTATCAGTTGCTGAAAGCTATCCTGAGAATTGCAAAGATCTGCTGCGTGAGCTGTTGAATATGTTATTAATGTAGACTGTTTCTGTAATGTTCATTTGCTTAAAAATATTTGATTTAATTCGATTTTAATATTCTCAATTAAACAGCACAGGATCTGTTTTTAATTGAAAATATGCAATCTACAATTTAAATTAACATAGAAATAGGCTTAGGCTCAGATCTTCAAACCTGTTTCTCTGTTCATTTGAATCGTGCCTGATCGTATCTTAACTGTTTCTACTTCTGTAATGCCATAGAGTTGATTAGTGATATTGAGAGGAGTTGCAAATCATTTTCAACAATTAAAAGTATCCTTTAATACCCTCGTCTAAAGCCTTATCAATTTGGCTTTGGAAATAATTCAGTTGACTTAGCCTCAACCATTTCTTTTGGGGGGGAAGAAAGTTCCAGCTTTCCACTGACTTTTTTTGTGAAGAAGTGCATTAAGGACAAAAGGGTAACTAGGGAGAGAATAGGGCCCCTTAAAGATCAGCAAGGCCACCTATGTGTGGAACTGTAGGAGATGGGGGAAATACTAAACGAGTATTTTACATTGGTGGTTTACTGTGGAGAGGAATATGGAAGGTAGAGAATGTGGGGAAATAAATAGCAACGACTTGAAAAATGTCCATATTACAAAGGAGGAAGTGCTGGATGTCTTACAACACATAAAGGTGGATAAATCCCCAGGACCTGATCAGGTGTACCTTAGAACTCTGTAGGAAGCTGGGGAAGTGATTGCTGGGCCCTTTGCTGAGATATTTGTATCACCAATAGCTACAGGTGAGGCCCCTGAAGACTGGAGATTAGCTAACATGGTTCCACTATTTAAGGAAGGTGGTAAGGAAAAACCAGGGAACTATAGACTGGTGAGCCTGATGTCAGTGGTGGGCAAGTTGTTGGAGAGAATCCTGAGGGACAGGATTTACATGTGTTTGGAAAGGCAAGAACTGATTAGGGATAGTCAACATGGCTTTGTGCGTGGGAAGTCGTGTCTCACTAATTTAACTGAAGTTTTTGAAGAAGTAACGAAGAGGATTAATGAGGGTAGAGTGGTGGACATGATCTATATGGACTTCAGTAAGGCGTTTGACAAGGTTCCTCACGGTAGTCTGGTTAGCAAGGTTAGATCATACGGAATAGAGGGAGAACAAGCAATTTGAATTCAGAACTGGCTCAAAGGTAGAAGACAGAGGGTGGTGGTGGAGGGTTGCTTTTCAGACTGGAGGCCCGTGACCAGCGGTGTGCCACAAGGATCGGTGCTGGGTCCACTGCTTTTGGTCATTTCTATAAATGATTTGGATGTGAACGTAGGTGGTATGGTTGATAAGTTTTCAGATGACACCAAAATTGGAGGTGTATTGGACAGTGAAGAAGGTTACCTCAGAGTACGACGGGACTCTGATCAGATGGGCCTATAGGCCAAGGAGTGGTAGATGGAGTTTAATTTAGATAAATGCAAGGTGCTACATTTTGGAAAGGCAAATCAGGGCAGGACTTATACACTTAATAGTAAGGTCCCAGGGAGTGTTGCTGAACAAAGGGACCTTGGAGTGCAAGTTCATAGTTCCTTGAAAATGGAGTCACAGGTAGATAGGATAGTGAAGAAAGCGTTTGGTATGTTTGCCTTTTTTGGTCAGTGCATTGCATATAGGAGTTGGGAGGTCATTTTGTTACTGTACAGGACATTGGTTAGGCCACTGTTGGAAAACTGTGTGCAATTCTGGCCTCCCTGCTACAGGAAAGATGTTATGAAACTTGAAAGGGTTCAGAAAAGATTGATGAGGATGTTGCCAGGGTTGGAGGGTTTGAGCTATAGGGAGAGGCTGAATAGGCTGGGGCTATTTTCCCTGGAGCATCGGAGGCCGAAGAGTGACCTTTTATAGAGTTTTATAAAATCATGAAGGGCATGGATAGGGTGAATAGACAATTTCTTTTCCCCCAGGGTGGGGGAGTCCAAAACTAGAGGGCATAGGTTTAAGTGAGAGGGGATAGATTTTAAAAAAGACCCGAGGGACAACTTTTTCATGTGAGGGTGGTGAGTGTATGGGAATGAGTTGCCAAAAGAAGTGGTGGAGGCTGGTACAATTACAACATTTAAAAGGCATCTGGATGGGTATATGAAAAGAAAGGGTTTAGAGGGCTAGGGGCCAAATGCTGGCAAATGGGACTAGATTTATTTAGGATATCTGGTCGTCATGGACAAATTGGACCGAAGGATTTGTTTCTGTGCTGTATATCTCTATGACTCGAAGTGCTTCTTGACATCACCCTTGAGTGACTTGAATTCTGGGTAGAGGACTTCATTGTTTATCACCAAGAGTGGCTTGGTGGCACTAATACTGACCAAGCTGGTGCTTCTAAAGAACATAGTTGTGAGACTGGGCATATGGTAAATGGAGTTGACCAAGAAGAAGGAAAACATATTTTACCTTATCCCCACCATTCCACCTGTAGCCGATGCATCCATTGCATGATGACGGTACTGGTAAGAGTGGCCACTGTACAGTCTTTGTGGAGACAAAGTCCTTCCTTCACGTTTGAGGATACCCTTTATGAGGAGGTATTAGCAGGGTTAGCCACCTTAAAAAGAGGATAAATTCATGGGCCTGGATGAGATGTATCCTAGGCTGTTTAGGGAGGCAAAGGGGGAGATATCAGGGGCCCTGGCAGTCATTTTCACATCCTCCCTGGCAGGTACCAGAGCACTGGAGGACTGCTGGCATTGTCCCATTAATTTAAAATGGAGGAAGGAATAGACCAGGAAATTACGGGTCAGGCCAGTTAATCTTAATGGTGGGTAAGTTGTTAGAAAGAATTCTGAGGAACAGAATAAATCAGCACTTGGGGAACCACAGATTAATCAGTAATAGTCAGCATGGATTTGTGAAGCGAGGTCATTTTTGACAAATCTTTTGAGGAGGTTACCGGGAGTGTTGATGAGGGTAATGCATTCTGTGTCGTCCATGCGGACCTTAGCAAGTCATTTGATAAGGTCCTTCATGGCAGACTGGTTAATCCAAGGTAAATAAGCAGGTTAGATCCAAAATTGGCTGATAGGCAGGAAACAGAGGTGAAGGTGGAGGTGTGTTTCTGTGACTGCACTAGAGAGGTCACAGAGAGGGTCTGAGCTATGAGGAAAGATTGGATACTCTGGGATTTTGGAGCAGTGAAGGACTGAGAGGGGACCTGATAGAGCTGTATAAGATTGAGGACTGTAGGGTGGAAATGAAGTCACTTTTTCCATCAGTAGATGGGTCAATAACCGGGGGCATAGATTTAAGTGAGGGGTAGATGACTAAGAAGAGAGTTGGGTTTTTTTTCATTCAAAGAGTGGTGGGAGCCTGGAACTCCCTGCCTGAAAGGGTGTTTGAGTCAGAAACTCTCATAATGTTTTAAGCAGAATTTAGGTATTCACTTGTGTTGCCATAGCCTCCAGGGCTATAGGCCAAAAGCTGTAAAATGAGAGGAGTGTATGTAATTGGATATTTTCTGACTATCACAGACATTATGGGCTGAATTACTGCCTCCTGTGCTGTAAATGTCAGAGTCGCCTGCTACCTTGTTGAATGAAATAGATTTCAAACAGATCTAGCAATTCGTGACCGGACATCCCTTAGGCACTAAGGGCCAGCAGGAGCAGCAGAATAGTATTCATCCTTGATCTGGAAAGTTTATAACCCTGCACATCCCGCACTCCTCCCTGACCGACACACTAGGGGATTGACCCTGGTTCAATGAAGAGTTCAGGACAGTGTGCCAGATACAGAACTCAGAATATGTAAAGATGAGATGTCAACCTACTGAAGCTACAGTACAAAACTACTTGTGTGCCAAGCAGTGTAAGCAACATGTGATAGACAGGGCTAAGTGATCCCCCAACTAATGGATCAGACCTGGACTCTGCAGTCCTGCCACGTCAAGTTATGAATAATGTAGACAATTAAATAACTCACTGGAGGAAGAGGCTCTGCAAATACCTTGCTACTAGGGGAGCCCAGCATACTAATGCAATGCATCTTCAGCCAGAAGTACCAAGTGGACGATCCATTTTGGCACTAAAATAGAACAGAGAACTACAGATGCTGGAGATCTGAAACGAAAGCAGAAATTGCTGGTGAAACTCAGTGGCTGGCAGCATCTGTGGGAAGAGAGCAGACTTAACGTTTCGAGTCTGGTGACTCTATCAGAACTGTTATCAGCTAGGAAAGAGTAGTACTTACGCTGAAAATGAATTTGGGAGGGGTAGGGAGACCGAGACCGAGACCGGTGGAGATGGAGCCCAGAGAGAGACATATGAAAAGGGTAGGTAAACAAGGAGATTAAGGATAGCAGGCCAGGGCACTTACAACACTGGCATCTACCCAGCTGTAGAAAATTCCTCAGGTATGTCCTGTTCACAAAAAACAGGACAAATCCAATCCAGTCTACTCTCCCCTTCCATCACTTTGGTGATGATTATCATCCATAGTGCTATCAAGTGCCACTTACTTAATAGTAACCTGCTGACTTATGCTTAGTTTGGATTCCTCCAGGCTTACTCAGCTCCTGACCTTGTTTCAGCCTCGGTCCAAACATGGGCTAAGAGGGAAGTGAGATTGATCGCTCCTGACATCGAGGCAACATTTGCCTTAGTGTGGCATCAAGGAGCCCTAGCAAAACTGGAGCGTATGGGAATTCAGGGGAAATACTCTTTGCTGGTTGGAGTCATACCTTACACAAAGGAAGATGGTTGTGGTTGTTGAAGATCAATCATCTCAACCACAGGGCATCACTGCAGGGGTTTCTCTGGGTAATGTCCTGGGCCCAACCATCTTCAGAGGTGTGGATGTTTATTCACCATTGCATAGTGATTAGCAGCATCTGCAGCTACTCAGATACTGAAGTAGGCCGTGTCCAGATGGAGCAAGTCCTCGACAACATTCAGGTTTTGGCTGATTAAGTGGCAAATAACAGTTGTTGCAATCACAGAGAATGTTGGAGAAACTCAGTGGGTCTGGCAGCATCTGTGAAGAGAAATAGAATTAGTGTTTTGAGCTTGATAAGACTTCAAAACTGGAAGTGTTGGAAAATAGGGTTTTTAAAAATACTTTTGATAAGCAGTAGGGTAGATGGTATAGAGGCCCAGTGCAGAAGGCTGTCAATAATGGAGAAATTTAAAAACTGTAAAGAGGATGTAAATTGAGGTGTGAAAGAGGGAGAATTGATCCTGTATTAAGTGCAAGGTAAACAAGACACAAACATTACACAGGGGATTGGAAGAGAATGGAGAACAAATATAATGCGCAACAACCTTCTGAGGAAAGATAACTGGACCCGAAATGTTAACTCTGATCTTTTTTCTTCACTCATGCTGCCAGACCTGCTGAGCTTTTCCAGTAACTTCTGTTTTTGTTCCTGATTTACAGCATTCACATTTCTTTCAGTTTTTTTTTAAACAAATATAATGCATTCAGTTTCTGAAGTTCTTGACATCAATGTTGACACTTTGAGGCTGTAAAGTGCCTAAGTGGAAAATGAAGTGGTGTTCATGGAGCTTAGTTTGTGCTTCATTGGAATGTTGTAGCAGGCCCAGGACAAAAAATGTTAATGTGAGAGAAAGGTGATTTATTGAAATGACAAGCAACTGGGAGGTCAGGGTCATTCCACCCTGCAAAGCACTCACTCGGTCTATGTTTGGCCGCGCCAGTGTAAAGGAGACTGCATTGTGAGTGGTGAATGCAGTAGACTAGATTGAAAGAAGTACAAGCGAAACACTGCTTGATTTGAAGGTGTGTTTTGAGGCCTTGGACGGTGAGGCAGTTGGAGGTGAATGGGCATGTGTTACACCTTCTGCAACTGCATGGGGAAGTGCCATGGAGGAATGAGGAATCGTTAGACATGATAGAGTTATGGACCAGGGTGTTTAAGGAGGGAATGATCCCTGCAGAATGCCAACAGTGGATTGGAGGGGAACTTGCCTTTGGTGGTGGCATCCAGCTGGAGGTAGTGGAAATGGAGGAGGATAATCCTTTGAGTGCGGAGACAGTAGGGAGGCAAGTAAGGACCAGTAGAATGCTGTTGTTGTCCACAACATTGTGCCACACAAGTGCCATCACTGAACATCTCCAACAAGAGAGAATCTAACCATCAATCCTCGACATTTAATGGCATTATGGTCTCTGAATCTCCCCTAGCAACATCTTGGGGGTTACCATTGACCTGAAATTGAATTGGACTAGCCATATAAATACTGCAGTTACAAGAGCAGATCAGAGGGAGGGAATCCTGAGGAGAGTAACTCACTTCCTGACTCCCCAAAGCCTGTTTACCATCTCTAAACCACAAGTCATTAACTTCTCTGCTGCTGAAATCATCATGTACATCTTTTTCACGTTTGAGGATTGATTCCCGTATTTGTCTCTTAATTGGCACCCCCTGTTCTGCCCTGTGTAAACTTCAGCAAAACCAGAATTCTTCAACTGGTGCCATTTTCCAACAGTGTTCTTCTTGTCATCTCTGACGTTGTACAATATTTTAGGATATTTTCCCCTGCATTTTCAAATCTTTCCACTATTTCATCCCTTTTTTCTCCAGTCTTGTTTTCTTGTCTGCACTCACTGTTCTTCTGACTTCAAATTATAGCTTGTTCATTGATACCTCCAGTTGTTCATCAGAATCCGTGCCCCAACTAATGTGTTTCTGCTTATTGGAACTTCCTCCTGAAGTTATTTTCGCTTGATTGCTGTTAATCGGGCCACCAATGACAGTCGGGCCATCAATTTCTAAGTCCCTATGTTCTGTGCCACTCTTCCTTTTCTTTCTTCATTTAACATGTTCTTAAAACCTCGTTTTTTTTTTTATTCTACTTTTTGGTCATTTGCCTGAATAATCCTTATGTGGCTTTGTGTTAAATTATATATGATGATGCTTCTGTAAATCCTGTAAAACATTTAACTAAGTTAAATGCACAACACAAATGCAAGTTGCTATTGTGAATTCTTGGATTACATCTCTTTGACCACGTTTTCAGTATGTCTGTCTAGTCTCCCTTATCAAGATATTCAGATACTTATAGATTGTAGGACTTCAACACACATGCAAATGTCAGCCTAAATTATAATACCAAAGGCATCTATTTTCAATTAAATGTTGAGCCAAGAATGCATATTTCAGTTTCAATGGTTCAAGATCATATAGCAATGTTCCTTCCTCAACCAAAAACATTATCTCGTTCATCTCATCATTCTTACTGAATGGAAAATAATTGTCACATTGCTGACATGTCGGCATATTTCAAATTAATTCATTGTCTGAAATCCTTGTTTGGAAATGCTTGGAGATAAGGAACTATATAACACAAGTCTTTCTTTTAGTGTTGGCCATTAAAAAGCACATTACTTTTGTTCTAAATAAAGAAAACTGTGCCTTCCAAATGTTTTCTCTCTCTATCACCAAGTCCCTCCTTTTCTGAGTTGCAATGTTTGGAATGAGTGCTGAATTAAATGAATGGTAAGAGATGAGAATGGCTGTTGATTTAAAGAAACAGGAAGCCTTGCCACCTTCTCAACTCTCTGTAGTGTCACCTGGCAGCTGACTGATCTGAGAAGACAGGGAAGGTTGGAACAGATAGAAGTCATTTGAAGGTGCACTGTGCTAAAACATATTAATAAACTTTGCAACAGCAAAATCATGCACACTTTTAGAGTTATGTTACCATGAAACATGCCTAATAGCCTTGTGAAAAAGAAGATCAGAAAACAAACAGGATTGACCAGAGGTTCTAATACAGAAAATGTCTTATGGGGTTTCAGAATAGAATTTTTAGGCCCAAGTAGACGTATGGGAAGAGAATGTTATGAGCTGATCAACAAGGTTTGTTTTTGGGAAGTTTTTGAAGCTGGAGGGGAGAGAGGAGGAAAATCAAGTTGGGAAGAAAATTCCAGAGTGCAGAAATGGGTTGGAAAGCAGTTTTCCACTGATATTGGAGTAGAGGTGGAGAAGGGAGCATACAGCAGACCAGTATCAGAAGTGTTATGCCAACAATATCGAGGACATTGTGTGAGTGGGGTAGTGCATTTGAGCCTGTGTTTCAGGATTGGAGTCACATAGATCAGTGTTTTACTGTGGAGCAGTGGGATGGGAGGCTGATAGATCAGTTGGGATTGACTGTGTCAAAAGTGCAGGTAAGGCAGCAGCGTAAGATAACAGTTGATGCTTTGTAAATCCTGGAATACCAGAAGAGTAGTCTGAGTAGCAAATGACTAGTGAAGGATTTGAGGGTAGTTTTGAAAAAGGCATGAGGGATGGTAGACATGGAGCATCTCAATGCTGAGGACTAAGGGGGATAAGTCTCTGGATCTCATCAAGGTCCATGTCACTGTCTTCATGGAGTTAATTATGGACTGTGCAGCGAGTTAGGCCACCTATAGGGTGTGTGGAAACCAGTTATCACTGGTGTGCTAGGCTTTTTGTCCAGCTTATCTTATCAATAGAGTCTTCCAAGTTGCTTTGTGAATGAGAAGGGCCTTATTAGCAAGGAATAGGGCATACTGCAGAACAATGCAAGAGTGCATGGAGATAACCTTTGGCAGAGCGAGTGAGAGTGGTTTAGTGGGAAGCAGGGTTGAAGGAATCAAATTCTGGCAGTGACTTGAGTAGGATGTGTGTCAGATTGTTGGGGGGAAAAAGTTGAGATTCCTGTTCTGAGAAACCTGCAGTAGCTGCTGCGAAGGATGGCGGGGTTAAAACAAAACAAAATGAAATCATGAGTGTCCAAGGAGTGACTTGAATCTGAAGCAGTGACAAGAAATGAGGTTATTTGTGTGGGAATGACAGATGAAACATGATGCAATAAAATGGAGGAGAGTTAGGAAGATATCGGGTTCTTTGGGGGTGACTGTGCAGATAGATACTAAGTGGCAATCTCAAGTTAAACATTTGAAAACTATGAATTACCTTAAATGTGGCTATCGGATTTTCTATAGCTTGACCCAG
>NC_063372.1:7202352-7205419 GCF_021869965.1 Rhincodon typus
AGGCAGAAGGATTTACTGAAGGATTTTGAGTGGGATAGTGGCAACTGAAAACTTTGCTCATGGACTGAGGAGAGGTGAATGTGCTGGAGATTGGAGTTGGAGAATCTAAGTGCAGGAGGAAGTTTTAGAGGTCAGCTGCAAAGCTGTGAATAGACAGATAGAAGAGGATGTTAACTTTATTATTTTGGGAGAGAAGAGAACCATTGTCAGTGGTGATGGCTGAGTGGAGTTTAATGCAAAACAGAATTGGAGTGGTTGCATTTTGCACATGCTGGACATCGTGGAGGGAGGATGATGGAAGACCCGTAATGATAGTATTGGAGTAATAAAGTCCGGAGGTATTAAGTATGCATAAGGGTTTTAGTTGTAGGGGTAGAGAAGTGCAATATAGTAAAAGAGATGAAATTAGACTTGATAAATATAGAGTATGTAGTATATGAAACTTGGCTCCAGATCAGCTAAATGACAACATTGTTCCTGTTTTTAAAACACGTAGTATATCCTCCATCTGAAATTCAGATATTACCAGAATAATGTCACTAGGTGATGAAGTGAGAAATTATAATTAATTACTAGCCAATCTCTAGTTGTTTTGATTACAGTTAAGTCGGATGTTGCTTCAGATGTACTCGGGTACTGAAAGGATTTGAAAAACCTTTTGTGAGTGATGTACTCAAGAAGGTGTTTTTTGGATACTAGAAAGTATTTTTGACAAATATAAAACATGATTTTGTTCTCATGCACAGCTTTATTTGTGCAATGGTATGTAACCTGCAGTTGTTGCACCTGTAGACAGCCTTTAAAATGCATCTAATTGCTTAATTTCTCCCGTCAGTTACTTACATGGATGATGTTGATGCAGAAGTTTCAGTTAGCTTCATAGTTATAGTTTATTGGCTGTCATTCCTCAAACAATTTCCATTACTGGTTAGTGGGCAGGGCTTTAAGAAAAAATGTTTGTTTAGTTTGATATGTGAATAGTCAGTTTTGCTGCTAATTTTATTAAAGAAGCATTGTGTATCTGCCTCCCCACTCCAAATTGTGCTGGTGGTCATCACTCTTAAAAAGAGGCAACATGGAAGTGCATCCTGATAAGTATGTATAATTGGATTGCAGAGAACTATACTGACGTATTTTCAGTTGTGTTCTGTTACTTTGTTAAGCCTCTTCATTCAGCTGCTAGAGTGACTGCTGTTGTAAGCCCCCAAACTCGAGCTTGGGTTTCTCGTTGAGAAACAGGGTTTTGCTGGAAAATATTTCAACCCACAGGCAGGGAGGTAAAACAAATGTTAAAATTTACATTACTCAAATGTTATAATGTAAAAATATTTTATTTTTAGCATTACATGCACAATTTAGTGAGACAAGATGATAGCAAAATATTTGTGGAAGCGTTTTGAGTGATTTAATTTGGTTCCTTTTGCTCTTTTTCTCTGATTAGCCAATTTTTGTTTGGTCATTCCTGCATCTCTCAATTTTTGTTTGCGAATTTCACAGTTGGAGAATGTACCAAAGTGGCCCATGAACTGTGACCAACAGTTGCCAAGCATGCCCAAAGTGACACTTCTAACAAATATGTACACTTATGGATTTGGGGATGGAGAGGCATACTTCAGCAATCTGTTGGATAGAGACATTAAATGTGAAGACTGTGGTTAACATTACTTGAATTGCAGAACAACAAGCATCACGAGGTGGGAAAGTCTATTTCTGCACAATGTGTGACAAATGTTAAGGGACCCTCGTTTTCAGAACTCATCAGTGTTAGGAGGATTATACTATTGTCACTAAACTTTGCAGGTACTAGAAAATCCTTCAGGAAAGGACTTCAAATGGACTGTGATAGAGTCATGTGACGTGAAAAATTGCTTCAAATTTTGCAAAGAGCCAGTGCCATCTACAGGTATAGTGAATGATTACAGCTAGGTGTGAATCCAGTTAATATAGTAAATGCCACAGGAATTGCCTGCAGCTGACTGGACAGACTTTAATACTTGATGTAAAATGATTTGTGGGGTTGTGCACCATTAGTTAAAGAATATAGTCAGATAGGCATGCGTCTGATCTCTTAGAATTGCTTTTTAAAAATACTTTGTGTCCCATAATTTATTTTTGCTTTTCTTTTGATTCTCCTCTTCTATTTCTGTTTTCACCTTTTGGTTTGCCTGGTGGAGAAATGAGTCACCAGTGGCTGCATGCTGCATTTATAAAGGGGATTAAAAATCACCAGTGGTTTCCTTCCCATTCCCCAAGCACTTGAAACTTTCTCATAGTTTTTCTTCTACCAATTCCCTTTGGTCCCAACACAACACATCTGCTATTCCTTCACCTTCCTACTATCTTCCAATTCCTTTCACCCCCTCACTTTCCATTGCTGCTTGACCCTGACCCCTTTAAACTACCTGTTCAATCCTCCTCCTTGTTCAACTGTCATGCAGCTGAAAAGGAAGAAAGAGTTTGTTTTTGTTTTGTTTAGTACATCCCAAAACATTTCACGGGCAATTCAGTAATTTTTGGTCAATCAGGTCCTAAAAACACTAAGAAGTAAATTGTTGACGATCGAATTACTGAGAGGAGAAATGGCAAAAGAAATGTTTTTAAAAAGAAAAATTGGTTTGTGGGAACCCGTTGCCTCGATTGTGCAATTACAGTGACGATTTTACACTTGTGCCCATGACAAATATGGACATAGATATTTACTAGCTTAAAAAGTTGAAACAAAATGCATGCCAAAAGCATTACAGCCAGAAGTCAAGTTATGCAGACTGGAGAGTAATAGTTTAGAACTCACCCAATCTCTCTCCCTCTCTTTGTCCGCCTCCAGTTCATCTCTCCGTCTCCCACCTTTGGTACAAGAACATGGTAGTTTCAGGCTGTAATTTGATTATCTGTCAATCAGTGTTTGGCCTCCACCATATACGAACAAGGAACAAGAGTAGGCCATTTGGCCCTTTTGAGTCTGTTAGCCATTCAAAACGATCATGACTGATCTGATTTTAACCTCAACTCTCGACAGTCCCGCATACCCCCAATAATCTTTCACCCCCTTGGTAACCAAGAATCTATT
>NC_063372.1:7205919-7216108 GCF_021869965.1 Rhincodon typus
CCAGCTCTACACCTGGTTATCTCAGATTCTCCAGCATCTGCAGTTCCTACTATCTCTGAAACAATTACAGACCTGTCAGTTTATCAAATTCTGGAGAAAACTTACCAGAATCCGACAAAGACAGGGACTATTCAGCAGTTATGAAACTGAAATGTCAGCGTAGCTGTGGAGAGAGAAACCGTCACCTGATCTAAGTGATTTTTTGTTGTTTGAGTTTTATTTTAGGTAGAGCATTGGAGAATTAGATTAGTAAACCCACACACAAGCAGCTGCTAAATCGTCACGTGTACATTATAAACTCCTGTTACATTTCTACATAAATCAGTATTTTGTGCACCTAAATCAGAGACTACACAGATGGAAGGGTTAGAAGATTACAAGAAACATATTCAACACAAAATAAGCTAAGTGCAACAATCAATAATGCCTTTTCACAATGCATGATAGCATTTTAACCACACCAGGCATGTCCTGGCAGTGGTCTGTAAACTGTGAATTTGTAGAATTCATTTAACTCTTCCCTTTCAGATTTTTGTCCCAATTTAAAAATAACTAGTAGTAAAGCTTGTCTTCAACAAGGTAAAGGTTAGTTTATTATGCTGAAAGAAACAGTGAAAAAAGTTATTACTTAAAATACAAAAGATACTTAAAAGTAGGTATTGATAAAAGATACTTAAAAGTTGAAAGAAGCAGGCAGACTGTTAACATTGCACGCCCATTACTTGCTTGAAAGATTCTCTCTGGAGGCGAAGAGTTGGGAATTAGAAGTCAGAGTGAAGGCTCGTTTAGTTTGCTTTCACAGCACCACAGGTTATGGTCATTGGTACCTTGGTTTTGTACAACAGTCGTTTAGCTGGGGTGCCTTTTTCAGTCTCCCTTTCTCTCACTGGTGTGCCTCAGAACTCGACGAAGAGTTCTGCTCAAGATGATATCTTGCAACCCATCTTATACAGATCAAAAGATTAGGGTCACCACAATATTAACTTTGATAGATCATGATTCCACAAAGCAAAGCCAATTGCGTTGGAATTTCCAGCGGTGTCCTTCCAGTCTCCTGTTTTCTCAGGAGTTTTGAATTCTCTCATCTTTAGAAGCACCCATTATGTTGTCCAAGGGTTAATCAATTTGAAAGGACTCCCTTGGTGGTTGATACTGAAACAACATGTCAGTCTGCCTGCCTTTTTGGGTGCGGTACATCAACAAAAACCAGTCATGGGACTTATGGAAGCCACTTTGTAAAAACTGACACCACAATCCTGCAGCAAGATCAGCCTTCTTTCTAAAATACTTAAAATTACTCAGTTGTGGCAATATCAAACCCTGAATCAAGAATTTGTTGTCCCTTCAAACAAGTTATTTCTGGATAAAGTCATTCACTTCCTCCTTTTCCATTCCTAATACTACAGTCACTTAGAATTGTTACAATTTCCAAAATTCAAAGCAGACTTGGTTTAAAATAATTATTTGCATGCCACCCAGGTTAATATACCAACATGCCATGGATTCAAATTTGATAAAAGCTAACAAATTAATACCTAGTATCAAAGTCATCCACAGCTACTTTCACACATCTCCTTTCAAAAAAAAAGGGTGAAAGCGTGTGCACACCTTACCTGCCAACGCCCTCAGGGAAGGAAAGTGGAACTAGAATTGAAGAAACCCTTCTCACACTTACTGCTGAGAGAAGTGTCCGCCCATGTAAGCTTTATGGTTAAAAATGCATTCATCACAATGTGGTGTACATATTGTGGTTGCTTCAGCATAAAATGGTCAGTCTAAACAATTTTGTTGGTAAAATTTTATATTCTAAGCTCTTAGAACAATTTCCTGGTTTCAAATGTTGTTCAAGAAAATTTACATGATAGAAGATTCCACAATATTTTAATAAATCAAAAAAGCAAATTCTACAAAATACTTCCACATAATACTTCATAGGCCATTTTTTAAACTGAAAATTTCACAAAAACAGTCAAAGAGGTGATGGTAATCCAACACAAAAGCAAATGATCCAGACAAGAAATATACTGACTACAGTAGGAGTGTAGTTAAGTGATAAACCATTCAATCGATCAGCCAACATTTCAAGATCCAAATGACATCTATGGAGGGCACAAGACAAGGAGGTCAAGTTAAGCAAAAGCAAATAATTCAAAGGCACAGTGTCGACAGCAATGTGAACAAGTACATCCACGTATATTTGGCCCCGATTTAAGAAAACAATATTTTACTCTTGAATTGAATTTCACTGGGCAAGTCATTGAACAGATGAGCCTCACCAGAATATCAATACTGCATCAATAGTCAGAAGGAGGACACAAGAAGAAAATGCAATTCACCCACTGACGTTCAATGATATATAATTTCTGACAGTTAACAGCACAATGTTAAGTTGTTTCTGACCAAATAGCAGCAATAGGGAGGCGAAATTCCTTTTCAAAAAAGATATTTTTGGTTTATTTAAATTTATTGGAAAATTTTTATTCCACAAGATGATTGCATAAATCAAACTAACAACAGGAAAGTCACCTAACAGATAAGTTATCAGAGAGAAATCTCTCCAGTTGTACTGATAAAGCTTGGCTGCTCTGCGACACTCACTCAGCTATTACATAACAGACACTAAATATGCCATTACGTGCAATGACTCAACCAATTGCTTAGTAAAGAAATATCAAAAACAAGACCAAACAATTTCTTCAAAAATAAGTAAATCTTAAATACAAATATAGAAAATCTTAATTTATCAGAAATTACAATTGCTTCTGCACACGGTGATTGGATCATGATCAT
This sequence comes from Rhincodon typus, assembly GCF_021869965.1. NCBI lineage: Eukaryota > Metazoa > Chordata > Chondrichthyes > Orectolobiformes > Rhincodontidae > Rhincodon > Rhincodon typus. The sequence continues at coordinate 7,208,710 of NC_063372.1, forward strand.
TAGTTTTGCATGAACATCCTGTGTGCCAAAGTTTACCATTTAAATAAGTAACTCAGCTTTATTTAAGTTAACAAAAAAAAATTCTTAAACTTTACAGTTGATCTAAATATTATACACCAAAATGTTTTGCAATAAGTTATCTTTCCTTAGCAGATAAAATTAACATTGCAGCATAATTCAGCTTAAAGCAGGTTACTATCTCAAACAGCAGCATTTTCTTGGTATTACCTTTGTTCAAAGTCAGTCAAAAGCATACTTCAGTAGGAAGCATGGGAAAAGGGGTGTCAAGTCACGGGCTTCTTCCCAAAGATCAGTCAGCAGAAAAATACTCATTTCAAAAAGGAGGCTTCAACATTATTCTAAACCAAAGTAAAAATATCTAATTGGAGGTGTTATAATTGGAGGTGTTATAATTGGCAGCTTTAGCAACCAACACATTACAAAATGTACTTTGTTTATAAATCCAGCTATTCAACGGAAATATTCAAAAAAAAACACACCAACTTTAATAAGCATAGACAAGGATTTTAGCAGTCCAAGACTCAGCTATCACAATCTAAACTTGACCCAATCACAAAATTTGAGATAGTATAGGCAGTACAAGATGCAAACATTAAAAAATTCATCAGAAAACTGAATCCACCTCATACGAGACTGCAACCATTGTATTCCAGTAGAGTGGCAATCTTTATCCAACTAAAAAGACCACAAGAGAGTGACACCACCACTGCCTCCTTCCCCCCTCCCCCTCCCCCTCCCCCCGCAATCAGGAACCAAATGATAAATACTTTCCCAAATAAAATTGCTTTATAATTATTTCTGCAGGGCAAAATTGCTACATTTCCCTCCTTTCATCTCATCTTTTGGAATCTATATTGATGTTAGGACTATTACAAACTATAAAAGAAGGCACAAATAACCGATATAATACTAATGTAACAATAAGTTGATTAGTGCAAAACAGTTCTAGTAGACTTCTGTGCTAGCAATTTGACTATAGGGTAACCAGTCGCCAAATGGTTAGGTTTGAAAACAAATTCATAGGTGCCTCTCTTCTTTGCTATCTAGAGAAATGTCATTTCCACAAACCACTACATCATATCACATTTCTTGTCTTGTGTACATCCATCGGCTTTTTCAATTTCTTGGATCATCATTTTGAAGATTTGTACTGTAGTCTGAAAGAGAAGCAATTCAATAAATATTCAACACTTTAATGAGGCATATTCTCAAAAGGTAAGTACTATGGCATACAGATGATGAACCTAGGACAGTAAAAGACTGGCCCCCACCATTTGATTTAAAAGTTAGTCTGTAGCTCTCAGCAAGTGTGCTAGTGGTCCACATCCAAAGCACAAGTTTTGAACTGTACGTGATTAGTGTTATCTACAGGTCATAGTGTAGGAACAGTTACAGGTTTGGGCCATTTCACATGCATCTATAAACAGTGGTGCTGTGAAACTACCTAAATCTAACACTAATTCATTTTTGTGCAAAAAATTTAACCCCTCAGTATCAGCAGTCACAAACAGCCAAATAAGTTCACCCGTGTTTTGCGCAGTGTTTGTTCAGCTCCCTTCAGGAAGTTCTGTACTCAAAATAAGTCTAAAAGTGATGTAAAAGCAGAAATTGCTGAAGAAACTCAGCAGGTCTGGCAGCATCTGTGGCAAGAAAGAAGATTCCACATTTCAGGTCTAGTGGCCCTTCTCCAGAACTGTTAGTACCTCAGAAAAGGTGATATAGGGACAGAGCCCAGAGAGAGAGTGAGAGAAAGACAGTTAGGGAGACAAAGGGATGGATAATGGCGAGCTGGGGAGAAAGAAAAGTTTACAATGGGGACGATACTAGGTGAAAATGGGTTAGCTGTGCTGAAAGAACCATGTGTCATGACAGGACCAGTGTGGGTAAATAACAGAGGAAGGTGTTCAGGTTCTAAAACTGTTGGACTCTATATAAAGGAGTCCTGAAGGCTGCAGGGCCCCAGAGTGGAAAATGAGGGACTGTTCTTCCAGCTTGTGCTGGGCCTCACTGAAGCACTGCAGCAGGCCAGAGATAGAAATGTTGATCAGGGAACATGGTCATGTGTTGAAGTGGCAGGCAACCGGAACTTGGTCATTTTTGTGGACAGAATGTAGGTGTTCCACAAAGTGTTTACCCAGTCTGTGTCTTGTCTCCCCAACATAGGGAACACCACATTCTTGCCTTCTGTTTGTCCTTTGCCCACCCCCACATCCCAGGTCCTGTCATGACATGGCCTGTTTTCAGCACAACAAACACATTTTCACGTATCATCCCCATTATCAGCTTTTCTGTCTCACTGGCTGACAATTATCCATCCTTTTTCTGCTAGCTATCTCTCTCTGTTTGAGCTCCGTCTCCACCTATTCACTTGTTTTCTCTCCTCACAAACCCCCACCCCACACCCCACACCCCACTTTCTCTCCGCAGGTGCTGCCAGGCCTGCTGAGTGTCTCCAGAAATTTCTGGTTTTGTTTCAGATTTCCAGCATCCACAGTTCTTAAATTTCATTTTATCCCAAAAACACATCCAGGAACTGCAGACACACATCAAGATGGGTAAACAAAAATACATTTTAAAAATAATATTCAAGGGATGGTACAGGGAGAGGCATACTGCATCTAGAATCAGAGAATCCCTCCAGTGTGGAAGCAGGCCATTCGGCCCATTAACTCCACACCAACTGCCAAAGAGCATCCCACCCCACCTACCCTATCCCCGTAACCTTGCACTTCCCATGGCTAATCCTGGACACTACTGGGCAATTTAGCATGGCCAATCCATCCTAACCTGCCCATCTTTGGACAGTGGGAGGAAACCAGGGCACCCGGAGGAAACCCACGCAGACACAGGGAGAACGTGCAAACTCCACACAGACAGTTGCCCGAGGCTGGAATTGAATCCAGGTCCCTGGTGCTGTGAAGCAGCAGTGCTAACCACTGAGCCACTGTGCTACCCCCATCTGCGTCTTCTGCATCTATGTTGTAGAAGTTTTACTCCATGTAGTCCATTACACTCCAGTTTCCCACTGCATTTAAATTTTGTATGCACTGTTGCAGTAACACTGTTAGCTCTGTACAACATATTTGGCAGCAGTAACACTTGGGGATCAGCAGTAAAAATCAAACCACACTACTAATATCATTGTGGTGCAACAAATTTAGACAGCCAAATTAAAGCTTTAACTAATATTCGTTTAAGTTAGGATTCCAGAACATAGTTCCTTTTGTGAATCTGTCTCAGGGTAGCAGATGAAATCAAATATGGGGAACAGTTCCACAAACCATGATCTAGAATCCAAGAATCCAAAACAAAACAACACTTGCATAAAATCAGTTTTAGAATTAAACACTGTTACTAATTTGATAATATATTGCTTCCTTTGGGGAGGAGAACATTTAGGTTATCAACTTTTCTCTCTAGTCACTTACATCATTCTGTTTTGCTGAGGATTCCAAGAAAGCAGCCCCCCAGGAATCTGCAAGCTTCTTCCCTTCTTCAGTCTGCACCACCCTATGGAAGCAGGAGTAAAGACCAACATAGATCTATGCAATTCTACTTCAGAAACAGATTTCAAAGTTTCGCCCAAATAGCTCATCCAGTTTATGCAAATAAAGAAAAACACCACAGATTTAAGTCCCAGTTGGAAGTAATTACTTCCTCCACCTCCAAAATGTCACCCCTCTATTCCAAGAGACTGAATACTGTTTGAGTACAGTTCTACAAGTTCAAATCAATATAACTGATTATTCACACAGACTCAGATGAATGTTAGGAAACTATGCTGGCGAAAAGGAAAAAAGAACACACACAGGCAAGTCACCCTGAGACACGCGTGCACACTGATCAACAAGGTTTACTTCATAGCTATCAGGAGCAGATCCCTGGGCAGATTCTGCCTTTCTCTAACCACGGAAACACAAAACGTCAGCTGTACACCGCTCCAACCCCTGCTAATTCAATGCAGACCAACTATAAAACCAGAGAAGTTCCCAGTCTAAATGGCTAGGAGCATCATTACATGATTACATATTGCTCTTATCAAATTACAGTTGTAGGTAACCACCATATATTCACAACAGTCCTACACCACAGGTGTTAGCTGGTTTAGAATCTATGTAAGACATCCTTCTGCCAACAATGATTGGAGGTTCAGTGTGTTCATGCTTGCTGACAAAAATTCAGTCCCCCCCCATGTTGTTTGTGTCCATTCCATCATTGTCTTCTTTAAAGATGCAAATTATGTTGTTCTGGTTGCTGTTCAGTTATGCAGCTTACATCGAACTATCACAATACTTAACAGATTTAGGAGAGAAACCAACAAATTATGCCCAAGTATCAGAATTGTAGCTGGAAGGCATCAGCAACCTGTTCATTGAGGGCTACAATTGACGTATGGACTTAACCATAGTAACCCTAGCTCAATTGATAGTATTCTAAGAAAAATTATGAGCCAAGTGTGAGGAATAGCCCTTGCCCCAAGTTGCTAGTCTCTCATTTGCTGAGCAGAATCAGTTATGGAGAAAGATTAGGGTAAAATACAAGTATTGGAGCAGTTGCTAGGAAAGCACAGACCAGCATGATGGGCTCTGGGTGATCACATGTACCAGTTACACATTAACGGAATGGAAGCCTTCATAATTCCTAAAAGTTGGAGTTTGCATGGAACAGCCCACACGTCAACATGCATGCAGCTCTGGACTTGGGGAAATCTTATATTTTATGCAAATCCCAGAATTCTAATCTACTATTTCTGAAGGTCAAGTGAAGCAAGGGAAAGTGCTTGCTCCAAGGCTTCAGTCACCTGCCAAATAGTAGCAGGAGCTTTAGTTTAACTGATGTTACAGATATTCCCTCTGGTAGTCACCCAAGACAAAGACATTCAGGGCTGCAGTGATCTTGATTGCAATAAGCAATGTTGCACTCTGTGGCAGTTGGTTGCAGGTTAAACAACCTCTTTAGAGAATTGAAGCCTTCATATGGACTTCTCCTTAGAGAGCTGCAGGTATATTGTTCAGACCTATAAACTCAGTCGGGTGGTTAAAGTTCCCCGCAAGCAGGTCTCCATTAATTCTGCTCTCCCTTTACCAACAGTTTCTTGCTTCTTACCTCAGTGAAATTCCCAGAAGGATTCGCTCATGAAACAAGTGCAAACCTACAAACCTCTTAAGAGTTCAGAGTACTCTAAAGGTGACTGCAGCACTGAGAAATTGTGCAAGAAAGAAGCAGAACTACCAAACACAAGTGAAGTGTCAGCAACAGATTTTTCCTCTGGAACAGTTGAAGATCCTTTTAAATATCCATGGAAACAGTGGCCTCTTACTTGCGCCAACCATATTTCCTGGGTGGGATTAGGAACAAAATGGTAGAAATTTTTAAAAAAAGTGTATTTGGGGAATGGGACTGTACTTGTATCATTGAACCCCGATTTCCATTTATTAGTAAAAGGACTCTGCCCATTTGGTGCAAGAGCTCTAGATCAAGATCTGTCCAAAAATCAAACTGGAAGACAAACAGCTCCAATTCTGCACCAGATTTCGATCCCACTTACACTGTTTTCAGAAACATGTTGGACATTCTGAGATACAAAAATGCCCATTGTTCCCAACTCCCATTATCTGGCTTATTCCCTACATGCTCTTACATTGAAGAAAAGCTGTTTTAAAGTTATTCTGGATTCTGATACCAGCAGTTTCTGGTTGAGCATTTCATCTTAACTTCTAGCCTCCCGCTTTGCTCTTTTTTGCTATTATCTTAAATTTCAACCCTTACCAATGCAACCTTCAGATCACAATAATTTTATTTTATTTCATTTCATGTCCCCCCCAATCTCTTCTTAACCTTCTTTGTTGTAATGAAAGGAACCCCCATTTCTTGATAGTAGGTTTGAGGAGCAATAGGCTTAAGGAATGGACAGTGAATCTCATTTCCACACTACATGGTCTTTACAACTTTACTGAAATAAGGCATCCAAAATGGCTCTTCTAATCTTACTCTTAATTAGAGCATTCACCTGAAATGTGAACTGTGATCCATTGATGTTGCAAGATTGCTGAGTATTTGCAACACTTTCTGTCTTCACTTTTCTAACATCTGCAGTATTTTTCTTTTGAATCCATTAACTATGCTTCTCATGTTCCATTCTTTAACAACTTCCTATTAATGCTGCCATATTCCCTCTAATACTGTACACCTTAATTTTAAGAAGTTTTGAGTCATCCTAATACCATATCAAACCACATATAATAGACTGAAGTTTTGAAGATGACATACCAGGCTCCAAACATTAACTGTTTCTCTCTCCACAGATGCTGCCAAATCCATAGAGTTTCTCCAGCACTCTCGGTGTTTATTTCATATTTTCAGCATCTGCAGCAATTTGCTTTTTTACATCTAACAGTCAATTCCTTTCACAATACGTCTAATTTTTTTTTTTTTTTAAAAACAAGTTTGTCACAAATGAATGGCCTACAACAATTCCATGTTGCTTGTCCATAATTAACCAACGTCTTTTTAGACTACCATAAATTTCATCCTGTAGGGACTCTACCAAGTTTGCCCATCAACATGGTTAAGTTGAAAGATCTAGAGTTACCTGGTTTATCTCTTTGTGGCAGAAGCATTACACTGGCAAACCTTCAGTCCAATTGCACAATTTGCATATCCAAGGACATTTGAAAGATTGTGACCGGGGCCTCTTATTTCTACTGTATTTCAGAATCCATAGCTTCAGGGTCTGATGCTTATTGTGTTTTGGAGATTCAGCAAATGATCTTATTAAAAAGTGTTACTATCTCATCATGTCTGATTATTCTATTTCATCACATAGCCAATATGTTTTTCAAAATCTCAATTTGTTTAAAGAAAATGAGGTAGAATATTCATTATACATCTTTGCTATTTCATTTACTATGAGATTTATTTTTACAATGGTTTAAATTAATGCCCAGGCTCTGGGTATTGACAAGATTATTAACAACTGGATTATGGCATTTTAACCCATCCTTACTCAGCTTCAAGGTGGTAGCAAGTTATCATCTCATACTGCTGCAGTCCAGATGAAGGTATCCCCACAATGCTCTTAAGTAGGGGGCTCTAGGGGTTTGAGCCAGCAATAATGAAGGAACAGCAATAGAATTCCAAGTCAGGATGGTATTTGGCATAGAGAGAACTTGCAGGCAGTGGTGTTCGCATGGATTGGCTGAACTTGTTCCTCGATGTGGTAGAGGTCATGGGTTAGGAAAGTGCAATCGAAGGAGGCATGACAAGTTGCTGCAGTGCATGTTGTCAATGGTACACACTGCAGCCAGTGTGAGCCACTGGTGGAGGGAGTGAACATTTAAAGGCAGCAGATAAGGAGACAATCAAGAGGGATAGTAGG
>NC_063372.1:7216208-7230867 GCF_021869965.1 Rhincodon typus
TGTTATCTCAGACAATCAAGAGGACTACTTTGTCCTGGTTGACGTGGGGCTTCAAAAATTGTTGCAGACAAGGAGAAAGTATTCCATTATTTGTGTTTTGGAGGTGGAGTGGAAATTTGGGAGAATCTGTAGGTGAGCCATTCCCTGCATAATATCCAGTTTCTGACCTGCTCTCTTAATTATAACGATGGTTGGTCCAGTTTAGTAAATGGTTAATAGTAAACACTAGGATGTGGGTGACACATTATGTGGGTAATGTCCTACTCCCTCTTGCTTCAAAAGTTCTTTACTACTCGTCCTCAATGTTTTTCATAATCACCTTATTAATCAATTGTTTTCTCTTGCAAAAGTTTCCCCTCTTCTAATATCATTATCTCTCACTATTCTCCATCCTTTTTTCAATTTTTCAGAGATATTTGCCTACATCCCTCCTTTCAGTCTTTAGAACTAGATCATTTACAGCCTTTATTGTTAGATTAAGAGATGAATTCTAAACACATTGTAGGAACTGATTCTCTTCTTTTCCCTACACATTACTATGGTTCAAGAGATAATTAAAATCACATTTGTATCGCCTTATTTTATGTGAAGCCTTGCTACTGAGCAAAAAAAAAAACAACAAAAAAACTACATACCTTTGTTTAGAAAGATCCCTCTTATTTGCAACCAGCACTGTTGGTATTCTAAAAGATGAAGAGAAATCAACAAATAGTAGTTGTGTCTACAGTAATGAGAAACGAAATCAAGCACCAGAACAGGCATTTGTGATCAGTGCACCCAAGTTTGTGATAAGCAACTATGGGAACTAATATGGGTTATCTTCAGATACCCTATGTTATCCTTTGATGAAACTAGATAATTGAAGTTTCTCAGAGCCAGCAAATGGATACTGCATTCAGTTGTGGTCTCCCTGCTCTAGGATAGATGTTGTTAAACTCGAAAGGGTTCAGAAGAGATTTACAAGCATGTTGCCAGAGATGGATGGTTTGAGATATAGAGAGGTGCTGACTAGGCTGGGTCTATTTTTCCGCAGCATCAGAGGCCAAGGAGTGGCCATGCAGAGGTTTATAATATTATGAGGGCCAAGGGTAGGGTGATTAGCCAAGGTCATTTTTCCAGGGTAGGGATGTCCAAAACTAGGGGGAATAGGTTTAAGGTGAAAGGGGAAATATTTAAAAGGGATCTAAAGGGCAACTTTTTCACGCAGAGGGTGGTGCGTGTATAGAATAAGCTGCCAGAGGAAGTGGTGGAGGCTGGTACGATTACAACATTTAAAAAGGCATCTGGATGGGTATATGAATAGGAAAAGATTAGAGGGACATGGGCCAAATGGGACTAGATTTATTTAGGATATCTAGGGGAGGCAATGGCCTAATGGTATTAAATCGCTGGACTGTCAATCCAGAGACCCAGATAACATCCTGGGGACCTGGGTTCAAATCCCCCCACGGCAGATGGTGGAATTTGAATTCAATAAAAAGTATCTGGAATTAGGAATCTAATGATGACCGTGAATCCATTGTTGATTGTCCGAGAAACCAATCTGGTTCACTAATGTCCTTTAGGGAAGGAAACTGCCATCCTTACCTGGTCTGGCCTACATGTGACTCCAGACCCACAGCAATGTAGTTGACTCTTGTCTGCCCTCTGGGCAATTAGGGATGGGCATTAAATGCTGCCTATCCAGCGACGCCCTCATCCCATGAATGAATGAAGGAAAAAAAAAATATATAGTCAGCCCGGACTAGTTGGACCAAAGGATCGGTTTCCGTGCCATACGACTCTATGACTAACTCTCTTCAACAGGATACTTATATTTCAATGAACGTCAAATTGCAATCAACTGTAAAAACTTATTGTAGCATTTGATGCACTTACCACACTTCCATTTCAAGACTGAATCATGTAGCAGCCAAGCACTTCAACAATGCTTGAAAGCATTCTCAGCTATAATACCACTCAACGCTGTATTAAGATCATTGAACTTTGTGAAGAATGGTACAGTAATATTGGCCAAGGCTCCTAGTATTATGAAAGCCACCCCATTTAAATTACAAACATATTCCAGAGAGCAAAAATCAACTGCATTAGCACACTATTACGAATTAAGTTGTTCTAAAATATGACTGATTCTTGCCACTGTATTTTCAAAAGCAGGCAAAGGTCCATATGATCAGAAAACAAAGCACAACACAGGATATCCATCACTGGTATATGAGGGTTACTAGAGAAGCTGTTGGCCTTTTGCCTGCAAAACACAGGAGTTTCTGGTAGTAGCAGTGCAGTCTCATTTACCAATTCAAATTGTTACACTGCAAGGTAATGTAGCTTTATTACAGCCACTGAGAAATCTAAGAATTCAATATTTCCTAGTATTCACATTTTTGATTGGAGCTCATGATCCAAGTAAAAAACAAAAATCCCAAAATGTGAAATAAAGAACAGATTACATCAATATAAATGGCCAAAAGAACTGCTTTGTCTAAATAGTCAATTCAACATCAAAGGAGAGTTGAGGCTTTTGACTTCAGGTCATAATGGCAAACTATTAACTATAGGCTGACAATGTTCGATTTCCCCTTCAGCAGCCCCAAGATTCAAAGTTCAATGGTAGCTACTAATCAGATTTACATTTGAGAGATAATTGAAAGTGAAACAGAGGTGGTCTACGATATTTTCAATTATAGATATTCAAATTCAACTTTACATTTGCTCTACATTTGTACAAAGTATCTCAATTACTTCCATGCAAGCAAGGTATTATTAAACAAATGCAAGAAAAGTACCTACTGATATGCATGTCCTCACGACTCACCTGCACATCTGGCAAAAACAGGGAGGTTCAAGAGGTGGAGCATAATGTGGAGATGATGGCCGGCTGAGGGTTAAATAAATATAATCATGAACAGGTTGTTATTACTCATTCTAGGAGGATTGTTTACTGCTGGGTCACTCCTTCCAGCTGTGATATAGACTGTTATTTATATATTTGCTTTTAATACCATTATACATTTGGGTTTTTGATTTTTGAGTTAGTAACATGTGGGTTTTCTGTTTTGAATAATTAACTTGCAAGTATTTCTGTAACAATGGCGTTTTCCTTCATAACAGCCTGCGCCTAGCTTTAGAATTTAATGGGTTTTTGGACCAAGCAAGATAAACAAGCTCCAGTTTAGAAAGTTGGGAGAGGTTTTTATTAAAGCTTAAGTGAAACACCTCTCGCTTAGAGAGTATTTCTTTAAGTTTTACTTTGGGTTTTGAGCAGTCCTGTGAAGTCCTTGGATGAAGATGACTGTATAGACCTGCGCTTCTGAGAAGGGAAGGATATAGTGAAACTAGATTATCTTGGAATCAAGAGTTAGTGTTAGTCCCAGATTAGAAGTGGAGTTTTAAGTCTTAAAAAAAAAAAAAAAGGTTACTTAAGATAGAAAATGTTTCGGCTCAGGTGTATAATAGCTCCAGGAACAAGCTATCTATAAAACAAATCACAAATGACTTATAAATACCGAGGTGTTAGAAACAGAGACTCTAGTGTGAATATTGAATGAGTGGTGTTTTGGGTAATATACAAAAGGTGTGTTTTGGATGCTATACAAAAACTTCTTTCTCTTTATAAAAGTGCATTTTGGGATTAATGGGATCATATTTTCACAATGCTTTTAAAAATCTTTGAATTTGTGTTATAAATAAATAGTTTTGTTTATTTTATCTTCATTTCTTTTGTAAATAAAAAGAAGTTCATGTGAAAGTAAAATCTACACTATTGCATACTTATCTTTCAGCAAGAGACCACTTTATTAAAACCAAAACATGATCCATTAAGCTAGATTTCATTCTGGGATCGGACTTATCCAGCAATCACATTAGCTTGGATCATTGTACAGTGGACAATGCTTTTAGCTTGGGCTGCGAGTAAGCTAACATACCTGCCCAAAAGACATCTAGTAAGTCATTAGTAAATCACTGCCTTTTCTCCTGCGAGTGTAACAAACTGGACAAACATAATGGGAGTTGATTCTGTCCCCCCGATTGTATAACTGCATTCATAGCACAGACTTGTCAGTACCATTAAAAAAAAAATTGGCATATATTTTTCATGCTCTCCTTTAATAAAAAGCAGAGTTAAAAGAACAGTCAAATCCACTCCACACCTATTCTCTCATGCTCAACTGTTTACTAAGCTATTTAAAAACCATCAAGTCTTTGTGCCAGAATAACTGGCCTTTGTCAGACCCTAAAACCTGTTGTGGCCACATTTAAATCTAGAAGTTTCCAATTATGGTCACACATTACAAACAGTTGCATTTTTCCCTCCAAGTGATTTTGTAAAAGTTTGACGAATGCTGTGATTAACCCTTTAAAAGGAGCATGACAACATTTTGTACTACATTCAATGTATTTTGCATCTTAAATGGATGAAAAGCATCCAATGGAGTGATCTGAATACCACAAATCTTAGGATCACTTGGAGTGACTTTACAACTAAGGATTAATTTGTTGTCAAATCTGAGGAAAACATGTGCCAGGAGTTTTGTTTGCAATTATAGAAGTCATAGAATCCCTACAGTGTGGCAACAGGCCCTTCGGCCCAACAAGTCCACACTGAACTTCACTATCCCACCCAGACCCGTCCGCTTGTAACCCACCTAATCTACACATCCCTGAACACTACGGGCAATTTAGCACGGCCAATCCACCTAACCCGCACATCTTTGGACTGTGGGAGGAAACCGGAGCACCCGGAAGAAACCCACGTAGACTCGGGGAGAACGTGCAAACTCCACACAGACAGTTGCCCGAGGCTGGAATCGAACCCGGGTCCCTGGTGCTGTGAGGCAGCAGTGCTAACCACTGAGCCACCGTGCCGCCCCAGTTCAGTGTGTTCAAAATAATAGGAGCCAATAACGATGATGAGTGAGCAAACTGTTTACTTAGACAGCCCACAAAATCATTAGTGCATCAAAAGCAAGCCAGATCTCTCCTAATTGCTATTATTACAGACTGAAGGCTCAGTGACCAATACTGAAATGAGTTTGAAGAACAACAGAAACCAAAGGAAAATTTAATTAAACAATCTTTGAAAACATAGTAGCTGAAATGCATACTCAAATCCAAATATTTGTTAGAAATTCCAGAAAAAGAGTTAACATTTAGTTGTTTCCCCAACCATCTCTCTTGAAGGCACTAAATTTCTCTGCCATACGTTCCAATGAACAGTGCTTTATGTTGTGCAAGTGCTATCCTTCACGCAAAAGCTGAGAAAATGAGGTACAGCAAGCTTCTTAGTCGTAGAACCACAATCAAACTAGATCCCCAGATCCAACATGCAATGCATTTTCTAGCAGAAATTATTAGGTAATCAAGAGAAATGAGAATCCTTACTTTCCCCTCCATTGTCAAGAGAAACCATATTATTGCCCAAGCTGAAACCAGCTATCTTCTGGTCTGTATGGCTCAATCACATAGCATTGTTACCAGCTGATCCATTCCACATCACCCACCCCATCTAATTGCTGACAGCTTAGCCATTTCTGGTCCCAGTAGTCAACAACTTAGTTTTGACTGGAAGATGGCACCTAAGCAAAGGGAGTTCGAAACCGTCATCATCACCCTTTCTTCATGTTAAAAAAAAAAAAAAACCCACTCTGGATCCATCCATTCCCATCAACTGTCACCCAGATTCTCACTTCCCTTCCTTGTGCTAGATCCTTTAATGGATCATCACCTTCCAGCTGCACTTGCTTCTTCCAGAATTTTCTGTCAAATTCCTTTTTTCTGGTTTCCACTCTGCCCAGAATACCAAAGACCACTCTGATCAAAATTGCCGACAATATCCAGTGTAACCCTCATGCCTAGTCTTCTCATTCTCTCAAACATTCAACATGGTCAATCATGCCACCTTCCTCTATGGTTCACTCAGTGGGACCTCCATAGGTAGATCCATTCCTGCATATCACAGTGCCACCAGCACATCTCCAGGAATGGCGGTTCTAGATCTCTTGCATGATTTTAGGCACCTCTCAAAAACTTGGCTACAAACTCGATCCTCCTTCCTGGTTATTTTCAATCAAGGTGAAACAAACTTCATGCAGCCTGGTTTATTGCATAACTGAGAGTCAAATTCAAATCCCAAATTTATTCATTGCAGATTATGCTTACCCTCAATCTTGCCTCCACTTACAGAAGAGGTGGTGCTGGAGGTCTTAAAAACAAAGGTAGATAAATCTCTGGGACCTGACCAGGTATTCCCCACAGCTTTGTGAAAAGCTAAGGAAGAGATTCCTGGGTCCCTTGCTGAGATATTTACATCATCAAAAGCCACAGAAGAGATGCTGGAAAACTGGAAGTTGGCTAATGTGGTGCCATTATTAAAGAAAGGCTGTAAGGAAAAGCCAGGGAAATATAGACCAGTGAACCTGACATTAGTGGTGCGCAAGTTGAGGGGATTCTAAGGGACGGGATTTATATGAATTTGGAAAGGCAAGGACTGACTAGGCACGGTCAACATGGCTTTGTGCATGGGAAATAGTGTCTCAATAACTTGATTGAGTTTTTTGAAGACGTGACAAAGAAAATTGATGTAGGCAGAGCAGTAGATATCATCCATATGGAGTTCAGCAAAGCATTCAACAAGGTTCCACATGGGAGCCCAGTTAGTAAGATTAGATCACATGGGATCTGGGGGGAGCCACCCAATTAGATACAAAATCGGTTTGAAGGTAGGAGACAGAGGATGGAGGTAAAGGGTTGCTTTTCAGGCTGGAGGCCAGTGACCAACGGTGCGCCACAGGGATCAGTGCTGGGTCCACTGCTTTTTGTCATTTATATAAATGATTTTGATGTGAACATAGGAGGCAAGGTTAGCAAGTTTGCAGATGACACCAAAATAGGTGGTGTGATGGACAGTGAAGAAGATTATCTCAATACAACAGGGCTTTGATCAGATGGGCCAATGGGCTGAGGAGTGCCAAATGGGAGTTTAATTTGGATAAAAGTGAGGTGTTGCATTTTGGGAAGGCAAACCAGGACAGGACTTATACACTTAATGGTAGCTCCCTGGGAAGCATTGCTGATCAAAGAGCCCTAGGGGTGCAGGTGCATAGTTCCCTGAAAGTGGAGTCTCAGGTACACAGGGTGGTGAAGGCAGCATTTGGCACGCTTACCTTCATTGGTCAGAGCATTGAGTATAGGAGTTGGTACATTGTGTTTCAGCTGTACAGTACATTAGAAGGGCCACTTTTAGAATACTGTGAATAATTCTGGTCCCCCTTCGATAGGGAGGATGTTGTTAAACTGGAGAGGGTGCAGCAAAGATTTACAAGGATATTGGCGTGACTGGAGGGTTTCAGTTTTTGGGAGATGCTGAGTAGGCTGGGGCTTTTTCACCTGGAGCAGAGGCTGAGGGGTGACCTTATAGAGGTTTATAAAATCACGAGGGGCAAGGATAAGGTGAACAGCCAAGGTCTTTTTCTTAGGGTGGGCGAGTCCAAAACTGGACAGCATAGGTTTAAAGGTGAGAGGAGAAGGATTTACAAAGGACCTGAGGGGCAACTTTTTCCACACAGAGTGTGTTGCACGTATGTAACTAACTGCCAGAGGAAGTGGTGGAGGTGAATACAATTACAACATTTAAAAGGCATTTGGATGGGTACATGAATAGGAAGGGTTTAGAGGGATTTGGGCCAAATGCTGGCAAATGGGACTAGGTCAGATTGGGATGTTTGGTCAGTGCGGTCGAGTTGGACTGAAGGGTTTGTTTCTATGCTGTATGACTCTATGACACTGAGAGCCACATCTGTGCTTTTGTCAATGTTATTCTTGCTGGGGACCCTTTAAAAGTTAAAGCTTTTATTAGAAACAGGCCTGCTTGTGATAGGAGATTAGATTCAGAATTAAGACATCACATAAACTACTAAACATTTTAATTGAAACTTACTGCACAAGTTAACAGTACTCTGGGAAACATACAAGAACTTTGCCAAATTCCAGCAACTAACTATTATGAACAACTGGGAGAAGCCACACTATCAAAGAACTGGGACAAAGAAAGTGCACAACGTCTTTATGACAGCTGTCATGTTGAAGTGCAGTGACTGATTCCTTCCTGTGAAGGGAATGCCAATCTTTGTGTAAAGATGAAGGATTTAGCTATTCATTTTACAGCTCCAATTAGTCCTGAAAGCATAGTATTTAATCGTGGGAAAAGAACATATTGTTTTTGCAGCACATAATTCTGCAAACTTACAAAGGTCAACATCTGTGAAAAAAATGTTACATTTGATAAGGAAAGATCAGTCTTTCAATTAGATAGAAGGTGCTTATCAATGAATTAAATTTACCCCAAATTTATTCTTCCCTTTGGGAAAATGTACCTGCAAAGACATCTGAAGCCATTTGGGATGTAGTTTAAGGCCTTAAATACAGGAACAGTTCTCAGCAAAGTTAAGCATGTACCCCTAAGACAAGAAAGCCAAAAGTCACAGTCAAGATAGAAGATCTTCTGTTGCCTATGTATTTTATAAAATGTGTCAAAGTATTCAATGTGATAAATCTGATTGAATTTTTTTGAAACAGTACTAAAGTAATTGACAGGGATGTTATTGAATCTTATAGTCTGTGGATACGATTTTCATGGATTTCCGTAAAGGCATTCAATAAAGTCCCTCAAGAGATTGTTAGCAAAAGTTGTAATTCATGAAATTAAAAGGTAAATTTGTGACCGCTGTAGGAAACTGGCTGAGTGGCACGAGACAAACAGCAGTATAATGGGCAGGATGTGTCTAGTGGTGTCCACATGGATGTGTTGATGCCTCAAGTATTCGCCTTTAGTGACTCAGATGATGGAATAGAAAGTGTAATGAAAATAAAGACTTGAAGCCATACCCATTGCCAAGTGCACTTACTCTGCAACTGGCATCAGTGTAGTCCAGTCTCACTGCAGAAATGTAATGTGCTGGGCACAGTCAGGTTTATGCAATCTGTTTTGATGCAGAGTCACTAGGCTCAAAACATTAACTCTGTTTTTCTCTTCATAGATGCTTCCAGACATGCTGAATTTCTCCAGCACTTGGTTTTTGTTTCAGGTTTATGCAGGATCACTCAAATCAGCTAGAAAAATAAAACATTGCAAAAACCACCAATACTCACTGGATTTTTCCCACCATATCTAGTAGTTTACTGCGAATCACCTTAATCACTTCAAAACTGCAACAAAAATACCAACAGACAGAGATCAGCAACCAAAACAGTTAAGATTTAAATGCAGCTGCTACTGTGATCAATTATTAATCAGTGCACAAAATCCTCTTCATTCCCACTCTCCCTACCACCCCACCCACACCCTCCCCTCTCCCTCATCTTTGATGATTTGCATTACCCATAATGGGCTTTGCCTGTAAATACTCAGTTGGCTAAAATGGTGTTTTTACTGGTGTTGGTTATTAGTTTCTTAAAAAAAAGCAAAAAAAAGTCAGTGATTTTGGTGGTGGGAAGGTCACTCATTTGAGTGTTAATATTTCTGGGTAACAGGTAAGAAATAATGTCCTCTCCATTCCTGCTGTTCCCAATCACACCCCCCTCAACCCTTCACTTTTGCTGGCTCACATTGCCCATAATTGGCTTTGCTTGTAAATATCTAATTGGCTACATGAGCATTTTACTGGTAGCGGTTAGTATTTTTAAAAAATTATATTCAGTCTATACATTTGAGTTACACAAAATGACAAGACAACTGGAAAACATTAAAGGGAGATTAGATAAATAGATAAAAGATTAGATATCTAAAATGATAGGTACTGTCCAGCATTTTTGTTCTCCTACTCGTGGTTCACACCTAACGTTAATTTTGTGTTTACCTTTCTGAAAGCAAATTCACACTGGGGTATAACTTCACTGCCCTCATACTTACAATTTAACAGCTTATCAGCAAACTATTGCATGAAGGTCATCATAGCCTAAGCTTTTCTGTCCACATCTGCATGTTCAAGCAGCACTCTAGTTGCTACTCCAGCTGAAATCAGATCAGTATGGTCCAAGAAGGGGAGGCAATGGCCTTGTGGTATTATCGCTGGGCTGTTAATCCAGAGACCCAGCTAATGTTCTGGGGACCCAGGTTTGAATCCCACCATGGCAGATTGTGAAATTTGAATTTTAAAAAAAAGTCTAGAATTAAGAGACCATGAATCCATTGTCAATTGTCAGAAAAACCCACCTGGTTTACTAAACGTCCTTTAGGGAAGGAAACTGCCATCCTTACCTGGTCTGGCCTACATGTGACTCCACACCCACAGAATGTGGTTGACTCTCATCTCTGGGAAATAAGGGATGGGCAATAAATGCTGGCCTAGCCAGTGATGCTCACATCTCATGAATGAATAATAGTGTTCTTCCACTCTGTATAGTTAAATCAATCCCTGGCTTGATCATGGTAGATTTGGAAAAATGCCAGGCCATGATGAGGTTTCAGATTGTGTTTGAGTACATTCAGCTGCTGATGGCTCACAGTGCCTGATGGATGCCATCCTGAAGGTAGTACACACTGCTGCCACTGCACAGTGGTGAAGAGAGCGAATATTGCAGGTGGTGGATGGTGAATCAATCAAGCAGACTGCTTTGTTCTGGATGGTATTGAGCTTCTTGAACGCTGTTGTAGCTACACTCATCAAGACAAGTGGGGTGTATTTCATCACAGTTATGACTTGTGCTTTATATATTATATTATATATCAATCAATGACTTGGATGACAGAAGTGAATGTATTATCACCAAGTTTGCAGATGATGCAAGAATAGGTGGGAAGGCAAGTACAGCGGGTGAAACATAGAGGGATAGAGACAGATTGAATGAGTGGGCAAAAACATGGCAAATGGAACATAATGTGGGAAAATGTGAGGTTACGCATATTATCACGAAGAATAGAAGAGCTGAGTATTATTTAAATAGGGAAAGACTGCAGAAAGCTACAGATCTGGGAGTCCTGGTGAATGAATCATAAGTTCTATCACAATCCAAGTTCAGCAGATAATAGGGAAGTCAAATGAACTGTTAGCCTTTATTTCAAAGGGAATGGAATATGAACAGTGAGATTTTGCTAATACAAGGCAGTAGTCAGACCTCACCTGGAATACTGTCCGCTTTTCGAAGGAAAGATATACTGGAATTGCAGGCTGTCAAGAGAAGGTTCATCAGATTGACTCCAGGTAGGCAGGGATTTTCACATGAGGGAGAGGTTCAGTAGATTGGGCTCATACTAATTGGAGTTTAGAAGAAGGGGAGGAGGCTTTACTGAAATGTACAAGATTCTTAGGAGGTTTAAAACAGGGTAGTTGCATAGAGGTTGTTTCCCCTTGTGGGGTGGGGTGGGGAGGCGCATAATCTCATATGCAATGGGTTGCCCATTCAAGACAGAGATGAGGAGGAATCCATGGACTTCTACACCATAGAGGGCTGCTGAGGCTGGGTCGTTGAGTACGTTCCAAGGCTGCGAGACAGATTTTCAAATTATTAAGCAATCAAGGTTTGTGGGCATAAGGCAGGAAAGTGAAGTTGAGCATTATTAGATCAGCCATGATCTCATTGAAGGCAGGGCAGACTTGATGGGCTGAATGGTCTACTTCTGCTTTTATATCTTATGGTCTTGTACAACCAGCCCTCTAAAACCTATCTATTTCATAAAGCAGCCAAATATTTTAAGACACGTATCCTTCAAAACTAAGGGTCAAAGTCAGACTGGATGATGTATGGCAGAGTAGTGTTTATTTTTCATTTAACCTATGCTACATTTGCCCATATAAACTGAAATCAGCCCTGTAAGTACTAACTTCCATCAAAACCAAGATTTATTCGGTTGTTCAAGTCAAGAATTTAAATCTAAGATTAACCTTTATATACAATGTTAGCTTATGTTAACTGCCAGATTTTTAAAAAAAACTAAAACTACTTCCATCTAGTTCTGAGTGGTTAACATAGATTACTTACCTTTTCATTGACGTTACAGAATAAACCAAAACATAGCCATGAACATCCACAGTGTGGGACCGGCTGAACATAGAATACTCATCCTAAAAGTAGAAACAGGAAAATATGCTGAAGAAGGAAATAAACTTCAGTTCGGTTATCAAGTTGGTGAACTGTGGTCAAAACTATTAAAAAAAAAGGCAGCACAAAAAAAAAAAAAAAAAAAAAAAAAAAAAAAAAAAAAAAAAAAAAAAATGTGTATGTTGTACGAATGTGCCAAAAAATAATACAACACATTCCATTTTCCAAACCTGACACTGATTAACATGGATTTCACGATGTCCAGCTTAATGAAGTATTGCATTGACAGAGTACTTAACTCAGGAATTTGGTGGCAAGGGCATAAATGCTTTTCTGATCTTTTTCAAAACAATATTTAAAGTGAGGGAGCAGGAAACAGCAAGGCCTGGTGAGTAGTCGAGAAAGTAAAGGCACAGGATGGAGTTTCAGCCACAGGGAACAGTGTGCCATGTGGGAAATGCTGATGCTTATCCATAGAACAGAATCCCTACACTGTGGGAAAAGGCCATTCAGCCCAACAAGTCCACACCGACTCTCCAAAGAGCATCTCACCCAGATTCACACCCCTATCCTATGCCTGTAACTCTGCATTTCCCATGGCTAACCCACCTAACCTACACATCCCTGAACTCTATGGGCAATTTAGCATAGCCAATCCACCGAACCTGCACATCTTCGGGCTGTGGGAGGAAACCAGAGCATCCGAAGGAAACCCATGCAGACATGGGGAGAACATGCAAACTCTGCACAGACATACAGTTGCCCAAGGCTAGAATTGAACCCGGGTCCCTAGCACTGTGAGGCAGCAGTGCTAACCACTGAGCCACCACATATATGAGCAGTGTCACTAATTGGAGCTTTGCTCCACAGGCTCAATACAAGATCCCTTGCTTTTTGTGGCAAGCGTTTGGACTTGAATGGTTAAGAAGTTTGCAGACAATACAAAAGCTGGCAGTGTGGTTGAGTGCAACTTACAATGGAGTGGAGTTGAGCTTCTCAAGGAGCTACGTGGAGCAAGGAAAGAGGTGTTTGGTTCCTTTTGTCTAAGCAAAGCAGGTGACTGAAGCAGTCGTCCAACAGTTAAGAGCTTTTTGCAAGGTGTGTGAAGCAGGTGAGTATTTCTAGTCTTTAATTTGTGTCTAGGTCTCTGGAAATTTCTTTCCCCCCACCCCTCTCTATTTCTTAAAAAAAATATAGCATGTGAAATACAAGATGGATACTGGTATTTAAAAAAAATTTACAACAAAGCATAAGGAGGAGGCATACACGAGTGATTAAGTAATAAATTAACATACAAGAGAGATGGTAGGCCACGTGATGAGTTGCTGTTGCGGTAAGTGGAAGTTGCTGGACACCAAGGTGATCCAGAGTGAACACATCTATAGCAAGTGTTTACAGCTCGAGCGATTTGGAATCAGTTGATGAGCTCGAGTCCAAGCTACAAATAATACATTACGTCAGGGAAGAGGAAAGCTACCTGGTCACTTTTCTCTAGGAGGCAGTTACACCCTTCAGATTAAGTCATTCAAATTTGGTTTACAATCAGGAACAGAAGTGCATGACTGTAAGTGAAGCAGATTTGGGGGATCCAAGAGGTAGGTTTTGAGGAACCTCAGTCACTGCAGTCGTCCAACAGTTAAGAGCTTTTTGCAAGGTGTGTGGACAAAAGCAGGGACCGCAGGGAGGATGAATGAACTCCATAGCACCACGGTACAGGGACACATTCAAATGGAAAGGGAAGCAATAGGAATGTAGTGTTGGTAGGGGACAATATAATTAGGGAGATATATACTGGTCTCTGCAGCCATAAGCGCGAGTTCCAAAGGCTGTGTCATCTGTGCAGTGCCAGGGTTAAGGGTGTTTTCTCAGGGCTGATGAGGAACTTCGAGCGGGAAGAGACCGGTCCAGTTGTCAATGTCCACATTGGTACCAATGACATTGATAGAAGGACATGCTGAAAGATTTTGAGCTGTTAGGAGCTAAGTTAAGAAACAGAAGCTCCAAGGTAATAAAATCAGGATTATTACCTGAGCCACAGGCAAACTGACAAAGGTAAATAGTCAAGGAGTTAAATGCATGGCTCAAAGATTTGAGAGAGAGGAACAGTTTTCAATGCGTGGGGCACTGACACCAGTACTGGGATAGAAAGGAGCTGTTTGGGTCAGATGGGCTTCACCCAAACTGTGATGGGACCAATATCCTGGTGAATTGAATAACTAGGGCTGCAGAGAGGGCTTTAAACTAATTGAGGGGTGACAAAAGAGGGGATTTTGGGAGAGGGGAAGCATAGGTTTGCAAAGCAACATTGCAGTATTACAGGACATCTGTTTGGACAAACAACGCCCAGTGTGGGACAAGGACAGACTGTACAAATATAGAAAAAGCAGCAGTAAATAGGATCAAAGAGGGAAAAATGGTAAAAATACAAAATGAATTGCTCTTTGGTTGAATGTCTGGAGTATGCAGAACAAAATAAATGAATTAACAGCACATGTACAGGTTAATGGCTATGATTTAATAGCCGTTACAATGACATGGTAATAAGGTGATCAAAGTTGGGGACTAAATATTCAGGGATGTGTGAGATAGTAGGAACTGCAGATGCTGGAGAATCCGAGACAAC
>NC_063372.1:7230967-7249045 GCF_021869965.1 Rhincodon typus
ATGATAAAAAAAAGTTAATTTCTCTGCTCAAATGCATATAATATTCAGAACAAAATAAATGAATTAAGGCCACAATTAAAAGACTATAAGACATAGGCCATTCAACCCCTCGAGTCTATTCCACCATTCAATGAGATCGTGACTCATCTGATCATCCTCAACTCTACTTTCTTACGTTTTCTCCATAACCCAGATTCCATTCCAGATTTTAAAAATCTGTCTACTTCTGCCTTGAAAATATTTAATGACCCAGCCTTGACAGCCCTCTGCAGTAAAGAATTTCCAGATTCACTACCCTCAGAAGAAAATTCTCCTCATCTTGGTCATAAACATGCAACACTTCATTCGGAGATTACGCCCTCTGATCCTAGACTGTCCAACAAGGAGAAACAACCTTTCCCTGTCACATCCTCGAAAAATCGTGTATGTTTCAATAAGGTCACCTCTCATTCTTCTATATTCCAACAAGAACAGGCCCAGTCTATTCAACATCTCCTCATAAGATAGTGCCTCCATACTTGGTATCAGCCTAGTGAACTTTCTCTGGATTGCCTCCAATGTCAGTATATCTTTCTTTAGATAAGGGGCCCAAAGCTGTTCACAGTTTTCCAGCTGTGGCCTGATCAGTGTCTGTATAATTTTAGCAAAATCTCCCTACTTTTATAATTCATTCTCTTTGAAATAAAGGCTAACATTCTATAATCTGAAACAAACAAAAACAGAAATTGCTGGAGAAACTCAGCAGATCTGGCAGCATCTGTGGAAAGAAAACAGAGTTGATGTTTCAAGAACTGTGACCCTTCTTCAGAACTAGAACTAGAACTAATTTCTGGTTTTGTTTGTTTCAGATTTCCAGCATGTGCAGTTCTTTGTTTTATTCCATTTGCCTTCCCTATTCCCTGTCAAAATTGGATGCTAGCTTTTTGTGATTCATAGATGAGGACTCAAATTCCGGAATTCTGTAGATTTCTGCAGTCTTTCTCCATTTAAATAATATTCAGCCACTCTAACCTTCCTGCCAAAGTCCATAACTTCACATTTTCCCCACAGTATATCCCATCTGCCAAGTTTTTGCCTGTCACTTAACCTGTCTATATCCCTCTGCACGCTGTTTCATCTTCGCCTCTTGCCTTCCCACCTATTTTTGTGTCATCTGCAAACTTAGCTATATACATCCACTTTCCTCATCCAACTCATTAATATACCTTGTAAGTAACTGTGGTTCCAGCAGCAATCCCTGTGGCACACTACTAGTTACATGTTGCCATCCTAACCCTTAGTCTTCTATTAGCTAGGCAATTCTCTATCCACACTTGTATTTCCTACAATACCACGGGCTTTTATCCTATTAAGTGACATAATGTGTGTCACCTTATCAAATGCCTTCTGAAAATCCAAATACAGATAAAGCAGAACCAGTGGATCCAATGTATTATTACAGGATGAAATAAGTACAATAGCAAAAAATGACCTTGTATCTGAAGATGTAGAATCCATAGGGGTGGAGATTGGAAGAAATACAAAGAGGAAGACAACACTGGTGGGAGTAATCTACATCCCCCTCCCTCCGCCCATCCCCAAAACAGTAGTTATACTGCAAGACAGAATAAATCAGGAGATAATGAGGGCATGTAAAGAAAAAGCAGTATATTAATCACAGATTAATTTAATTTTCATGTAGTATGGGAAAATCAAATCGGTAGAGATAGCCATGAGGAAGAATTCATAGAGTATATTTGGTACAGTTTCCTAGGACAGTATGTTGTGGATCCAACGAGGGATCAGGCTATTTTGGGGTCTGGTAATGTGTAATGAAGCAGGTTTAACAAATGATGTCACAGTAAAAGATCCTCTAAGAAACAGTGACCATGACATTGTAGATTTAGCATTCAGTTTGAGAGCAAGAAACTTGGGTTGGGAACAACTTTGCTACACACAGTGGTAGTTACAAAGGAATGAAGGCAGAATTCGCTGGAATGGACTGGGAAGGAGTTTAGCAGAAAAAATTGTTGATGAACAATGGCAGACATTTAGGAAAACAGTTCATGACTCATAGCAAAAATAATGAGGAAGGAGGATTCTTGGAAGGGAATAAACTGACCACGGTTAACCAAGGAGGTCAAGAACAGAATCAAAATGAAAGAATAAAAAAAACAACAACAACAACATGGTTGAGATTAGTGTCAAGACAGAAGATCAGGAAAGTTTTAAAAGCCAAAAGATGACCAAAATAAAACAAAGGAGAAAATAAACTAAGAGCATAAACTAAAAAGCAATTTAAAAACAAAGTACAGGCTTCTTAAATATATAAAAATGAAGAAAGAAGCCAAAATGAAGAAAGGCCCATTAGAGAATGGGGCTGAGCAATTATTAATAGGGAATGAGAAAATGGAAGAGCAGTTTAATAAATAGCAAGTACCAGTCTTAGACAATATTAGAATACTGCATTCAATTCTGGTCTCCCTGCTTTAGGAAGGATTTTGTGAAACTTGAAAGGGTTCAGCAAAAATTTACAAAGATGTTGCCAGGGTTGGAGGGTTTGAGCTTTAGGGAGAGGCTGAATAGACTGGGGCTATTTTCCCTCGAGCATCAGAGGCTGAGGGGTGACCTTATAGAGGTTTATAAAATCATTAGAGGCATAGATAGGGTGAATAGTCAAAGTCTTTTCCCCAGGGTAGGGGAGTCCAAAATTAGACAGCATAGGTTTAAGGTAAGAGGGGACAGATTTAAAAGGGATCCAAGGGGCAACTTTTTCACGTAGAGGGTGGTGCATGTATGGAATGAGCTGCCAGAGGAAGTGATGGAGGCTGGTACAATTACAACATTTAAAAGGCATCTGGATGGGTATGTGAATAGGAAGGGTTTAGAGTGCTAGGGGCTAAATGCTGGCAAATGGGACTAGATTAATTTAGGATATCTGGTCGGCATGGACTGAAGGGTCTGTTTCCATATGCTGTACAACTCTGACTCTAATAGCATTCGAAAAGTACTAAATCAAACGGCAAAAGATGTGGAGGAAATAAACACAACAGCTATCACTAGAGAAAAATTACTAGGGAAACTAATGGCCATGGGATTAGGTCCACTGGACCTTATGGGGTACATCCTAGGTTACTAAAGGAAATAGCCATAGAGATAGTGGATATATTGGAAGTAATCTCCAAGAATCTTTAAAGACAAAAGAAACAGGCAACCATAGACCAGTTAGCTTAATATCTGACATCGGAAAATGTTACAGTTCATTACAAAAATGCTCTGCCATTACAAAGTGCATAATATGATCAGAGTTACCATGGCATCATGAGGAGGAAATTATGTCTGTCAAATTTATTAGAATTTTTGAGGAGGTAACAAGCACAGGGAAGCACTAGATGTAATATATTTGGATTTCCAAAAGATACTCAGTAAGGTACTGCAAATGAGGCTACTTATAGGGGTAGTATGTTAGCATTGATTGAGGATTAGCTAACAGAAAGAAGACACAGTTGGGATAAAGGGGGCATTTTCAGGATAGCAAACGGTAACTAGTAGAATACCACAGGGATCAGTGCTGGAGCCACAAGTAAACACAACATATATTAATGATTTGGATGAGGGAAATTACTATTGCCAAGTTTGGAGATGACACAAAAATAGGTAAGACAGCAAGTGGTGAGGATGATACAAAGAGCTGCAGAGGGACATAGACAGGTTAAGTGAGTCACCAAAAACTTGGCAGACGGAATATCAAAAGGAAAAAAACACAAGGCTGCACATTTTGCCAGGAAGAATAGAGGAGCTGAATATTATTTAAATAGAGAAAAACTGCAGGAAGCTGTAGTACAGAGGGATTTGGTAGTCCTCATGCATTAATCACAAAAAGCTAGTATTCCAAGTTCAGCAGGTAATGGAGAATGGAAAGGGAATGGAGTATAAAAGTAGAGAGGCACTGCTAAAACTACACAAGGCACTAGACAGACTGCAGCTGGAATAGTGTGAACAGTTTTATTCCCATTATCTAAAGATAGATACACTGATGTTGGAGACTGTCCAGAGAAGGTTCACTAGGTTGACCCCAGGTGTGGAGACATTTTCTTATGAGGACAGGTTGAATAGGCTGGGCTTGTACTCACTGGAGTTTAGAAAAAGGAGAAACAACTTTATTGAAACATACAAGATCTTAGAGGCTTGCCAGTGTAGATGCACAAAGGTTGTTCCCCCTTGTGGAAGAGCCCAGGACCAGAGGGCATCATCTCATAGTGAGCATTCGCCATTTAAGATAGAAGCGAGGAGGAATTTCTTCCTACCCTCAGAGAGAATCGGTGGAATTCTTTACTGCAGAGGCTTGTCGAGGTTGGATAGTTAAGAACATTCAAGGTGGAAAAAGACAGATTTTTAATCACGCAGTTTGGGGAAAAGATAGCAAGTGGAATTGATGATTATCAGATTAGCCATGGTCTCATTGAATGGAGAAGTAGACTTGATGGGCTGAATGGTCTACATCTTATGGTTGATAACAAAAAAGAAAGCTGTGGACTGCAGTAAGATATTAAGCATTTATTAGGTGGACAGAACAGTGGCAATTACAGTCGAATTGAGAGAAGGGAGGGGTCATCATTTGGTAAAAGGAAACACATTAAGAGTTGGAGAGAAAGTGAGGGACTCAAATGCATGTTTGGTATGCGTGCCTTTATTGGTTAGTGCATCGAGTATAGGAGCTGGGAGGTCATGCTGCGGCTGTACAGGACATTGGTTCAGCCAATTTTGGAGTCTTGTGTGCGATTCTGGCCTCCCTGCTGTAGGAAGGATGTTGTGAAACGAGAAAGGGTTTGAGAAGATTTACGAGGATGTTGCCAGGGTTGGAGGGTTTGAGCTACAGGAGAGGCTGAATAGGCTGGGACTATTTTCCCTGGAGTGTCAGAGGCTGAGGGGTGACTTTATAAAATCATGAGGAGCATAGATAGGGTAAATAGGCAAGGTCTTTTCCCTGGGGTGAGCGAGTCCAAAACTAGAGGACATAGGTTTAAGGTGAGAGGGGAAAGATATAAAAGGGACCCAAGGGCAACTTTTTCACACAGAGGGTGGTGCGTGTACGCAATGACCTGCCAGAGGAAGTGGTGGAGGTTGGTACAATTATAGCATTTAAAAGGCATCTGGATGGGTATATGAATAGGAAGGGCTTAGAGGAATATGGGCCAAATGCTGGCAAATCAGACTAGATTAATTTAGGATATCTGGTCAGCATGGATGAGTTGGACTGAAGGGTCTACTTCCGTGCTGTATATCTCTATGACTCTACAGAGTCAGAGGTTTAAAGGGGTTTGAGGGGAGCTGTTCTCACCCAGAGGGTGCTGCGAATTCGGAATTCTCTGCCTCGAAAAGGGTGGTAGAGTCAGAAACCCTCATCACATTTTTAAAGTGAGCTTGGATATACACTTGAGGTGCCATAACCTCTAAGATTATAGACCAAGTGCTGGAATAATACTTGTCAGCTGGTGTAGACATGATGGGCTCCTTCCATGCTGTAAAATTCTAAGACTGAAAACCATCCCTCTTCAAGATCATATGCATGCAGCTCTCACCTGCCCAGCAGTATCCACCAGTTGCAGATAGAAGTCTTGTCCATCAAAATTTATGGTTTTATTAAAAGCTGCAAAACAGTTTTTAAAATCATATGAATTGGTGAAAACATGCATTTTTTTTTTTTTAAAAATAAGATTGGTCACATCCTATGGTTAATAGCTGCACTTTGTCCTGCCAATAAACCCGCACGCAAGATTATAGTCTTTCAGCACTATTGAGTCAAACATTAGTCATACAGACAACAGTAAAAACACAGCAGTACTTTAGTCTCTGGAGTAACACAAGCAAGTATCAAACGGACACAGAAAAGGGGCCTGGAACTGTACTGAGGAGCAAATGGAGCTGGTCAGTTTTAAAATTGCAGAGCTCAGTCCATAATTAGATTGGGACATTGAGACACTTTGAGAAAGGTATATTGATGTTACAAAGTGAATTACAAAAGCATCATTTGCAAGCAGCACCTACAAGGTAACAGCCACATTTCAGTGGGTAGCACTCTTGCCTGAATCAAGCAGTTGCAAATTCAAGACTCATTCCAAAAACCCCCGAGTGCATAATCCAGGCTTACACTCCAGTGCAACACTGAGGGAGTGCTGCACTGTCGAAGAGGAAGTCTCTCAAACTAGATGTCAACCATGTGTTTCTTTTTTAGGGAAATGGAAAAGATCCAATAGCACAGGGGTAGGAACCTCCAATATCCTAGCCAATATTCATCCCTCAGGAGAACAAATTATTTGGTCATCACAGAACTGTCTGGAAAATGGCTGCCACTATTCCTATAGTGATGACTACATTTTGAGAGATCTTCATTGGTTTTAAGCACTTGGTTGTTGCGCAATTGTGAAAGGTGTTAAATAATTGTAAATTCTTACTTTGAGTGACATAGGTGGTGATGCTGGATGAGTCAACTCATTAATTTTTGATTACTTCTGTATCCTCTTGCCTAAAGTGCACCTATTTCTTAAAGTACACTACTTCAATCCCACAAACATCTTACAGGTCAAAGGTTGCAGAGTTGCTATTGAGACAAGTCCATGACAATCTGTTCCCATAGAGGAGTTGGGGTAAATTCCTGAACATAACTCAGACATACGCTCTGTGAACACTGGTCAAGGATAGGATCTAGTTTGGTGTTGATGTCTCCAAAGTCAAGTAGCTTGCCAATACGGAGTTCCAAAAAAAAAATTAATTCAAAATGTTAACTCCTTTTCTCTCTTCACATACTGTCAGACCTGCTCAGATTCTCCAGCACATTCCATTTTTATTTCAGCCTGCCAATATTCAATCTCTCAGCCTACACATTAAATAAGGATCACAATTACAATATACCAGACAGAGACCAGAGGCCATGCTGCATCCAGCACAGGTCAACATCTTCACGGGAGGAGACTGCTAATTACAGCGTTAATTCCAAACTTGTTCAGTCACCTCATGATGCCCTCAATGTTCAGAGATCTTTGTACCACCCAACAAAGACCATACTTACTGTTCTCAATTGTAGGGTCATAGCATTCGATGAATTGTCCTTCTACAAATTGGATCGTTAGCGATGACTTTCCTACAAGGAGTTTACAAAGTAATTTATTTTAGAATGAGACAAGTATTTTAGCATATACTGAAAAGGTAGCATTAAATCACAATCAACTGTACTTGCATTGTTATTATTTTAAAACGTTTCTTTCCTGCTAGAATATGGAAGTCAGAAAAACACAAAGACTTTAGTTTCAGGTAAAACTGCCATTCCAGAACCATTACTATACAAGGGTATGGTGTTTAACGTTTCTTGTTACATCACATTTAATGGCACAAAATGTTGAATCCCTAAGATTTAAGTTTGAGAAACTACAGGAGGATTACTTTCATAAATTCTGAATTTAATGGATCACAGGAATTCATTGTTTAATAAAAGTAGCTAAGTTATACCACAGATTTTCAAAACTGGAATACACAGAACTTAAAATCCTGGAGGATCATCAAAATTCTTTATTTTGTAAACATACTTAAACAGGAGATCATCAAATAACAATATTTGCAGAGACTCCCCAAACAGAAAAGGTTAAAAACAATCAACTAAACAGAACTAAAAGAAAGGCCACGTTTCAACTCCCTTACTGGTTTAACACAATTATTTACAGTTGAAGTTCCCTTGCTGATCAAGTCAGAATGTTAATGGCTAATTTGTGGTAAAAAGTGAGCACCAGTTTGACTAAGTTTGCACTCTCGACTCTGGGTTCGAAGCTTGTAGTTTCATGCTTTTTTCCCCCCAAATTTAGGCAAGTGATCTGAACTGATGCTCCTGTGCAATACTGCATAAGCACTTCAACACTGCTTTAAATGGGTGTTACACATATTATTGGAAGGTAAAACAGAGAACTTGCCATGTATTCTGATTAACATTGGGAATTCATTAAATTGTTGCCTCTGAGATCTTGGCATGCAAATTGGCTGCAGTGCTTCCCTCCATAGCACTCCAGCTTCTACAGACTCAAAATGGTCTTCCAAAATTTCAAAGCATCACCTCTGTCCTCCATTTTTTTTTAGTAACCCCTCACCCACCCTGCATCATGCCTTGATGCTCTGCTGACAGAAAAGCCAAACGGATTTTCATACTTCTACTCACACTCGTTTTACATCTGTGTATCTCTTTTACCACCCTTAGCACTGTCTTTGTCTTTGGCTCTGGGCTCCCTCACAATCTATTCCATACACACCTCCCCTTCTCTCTATAGCATAAAATCCATCATTTTTCACCCCCTTCAGTTCTGAAGTCATTATCAGACTCTAAACAAGAACTGTTTCTCTCTCCACAGATGTTGCCAGACCTGCTGAGTTTCTCCAGCACTCTTTTTCAGATGTGGAGCATCTTTCGATTTTTCTTCATTCAAAGTGATTCACTTTGAGTCATGTTTGACAAAAGGTCATGAACAAACAGAAGGTTTTTACTTTTAAAAAAAGACTTTCCTAAATAACAGTGTGTGCTGGTATCTCGGCGCTTTCCCACTTCTTCAATAGCTACAGGAGAATCAGTTCGACAATAGCCAGCAACCCAAAACCGGTTTAAAACACATTTTCTCTGGGGGGGGGGGGAAGGAAAGAGTGCCGGAGAAACTCCGCAGGTCTGACAGCATTTACGGAGATAGAAACACAGTTAACATTTCAAGTCCAGTGAACCTTCATCAGGCTATTCGAAACGTTAACTCCGTTTCTTTCTCCACAGATGCTGCCAAAAGTGCCGAGTTTCTCCAGCACTTTGTGTTTGTTTCAGATTCCCAGCATCCAGTTGTTCGTGTGTTGAAAATAACTGCAACTTAGAGATATGCTAGTGGGAGATAACAGTAGCCCAAGAAACATGAGATGACAAGGTGTAGGGCTGGATGAACTCCAGCATCTGCAGTTCCTACTAACCCCAAGAAACATGATTCGAGTTACTTCACCCACACCTGTAACTGGGCAACAAAGACAAGAAAGGACACGCTCTCAGACTGCGCCGAACCATGTTAAAAATGTAGCGGGACTGGAAATAACCACCCCTCCCCCCCGCAAAAAAAGCTACTATTTAGCTTTGTATTTCTGGTAATAAAGAAAGCATAGCCGGGGGGGTGTGGATGGGAGAACAGAAGTAGGACTATGCCCAAGAACGGGGAGGGGCAGGAGGAAAGAGAAAGATGTAGACAGAGCAAACAAATCAATGGTGAAAGCTGGTCTAAAAACAAATGTTCTAACTCCAGAAAAATAAAAATTTACAAAACATTCACAGCAGCCAGTGGATTCAATTACATTGGAAAGTAGTGATGGAAACTGATGTACGAAGTAGACTAACAGAAACCTTTGTTTCTGGTTGACAGCATTTAGAATAAAACCATAATCTTCGGAATGAACTAATACAGGAATTTTACAACCACGCGCCGCTTCTATGGAGAAAACGGAGTTCACTCGTGATTCCTCCCCCTCAAAACACAGAAATAAAACAAAACTCACCGACTGATCTATACCCCAATACTGCAATCTTCCGAAACTTTAAAGGGGCCATTTGTTTACAATTAGTTAGATTTATATATTTTTAATTTTTTTTGAATTACCCGGGCTTGCCTCAGTCACGTGACCGGACCGCTTTCCCCACCCCTCGGGTGAGCGTGCGAGAGAGCGCTGGAACTTTTGAGGTGATTTTTATCGGGTTTCCTCTTTTCCCCCGCCCCCCTTTTTCATTCACAGCGACCTCATGTTGCTTTTTTTAAATATACAATAATAATCTCCTCACAACAAATCTCCTTCACACTTTACGACAACGTTGTAAAGTACCTGTCCTCTGCGCCACCTCCTGGCAAGATCTGTGAGAGCAAGCGTTTACTTCGAATGCCTCAATCTTTATTTAAAATCGCCTTACCTCATTTCAAAAGTGTTTTATTAAAGTCCAATTGCTGGTGATATGCAGACAATGTAAATATTAGGTGATAGGCTTATTTTTGGCGGAGGACGCAGGTTTATCAGTGTAAAATCTGCTCAAGAGGAGGAGTACAACTTAATGTATTTTCAAACCAGGTTTGAAAAAGCCTTTAATGAAACAAAGAATGCTCCTATGATGCTGCTTGGCCTGCTGTGTTCATCCAGCCCTGCACCTTGTTATCTGTGAGGAAGGGTCACTGGACTTGAAACGTTAACTCCGCTTCTCTCTCCACAGATGCTGCCAGATCTGCAGAGTTTTCCCAGCTATTTCTGTGTTTGATAAATCTTGAGCGTGATCCTCGGATATTTTCTTACATACACTTTGTTTCAACGTATTAAACCGCTATTCGGTTCAACTAAATCTAGATATTTTAATCAATCTGTTCAGGCATATTATAGAATCCCTCCAATATGGAAGCAGGCTATTCGGCCCATCGAGTCCACACCGACCCTACCAAGAACATCTCACCCAGAACCACTCCCCTAGTCCTGTAACCCCACATTTTCCCATGGCTAACTCACCTAACCTGCGAGTTATGACACACCTCTGGAGCAGGTGAGGCTTGAATCCAGGCTTTCTGGTTCTACTAAATTGATGTTGGTGTTCATCCTGTAAAGAATCACATGTGC
This sequence comes from Rhincodon typus, assembly GCF_021869965.1. NCBI lineage: Eukaryota > Metazoa > Chordata > Chondrichthyes > Orectolobiformes > Rhincodontidae > Rhincodon > Rhincodon typus. Next base: position 7,241,603 of record NC_063372.1, read on the forward strand.
TCATCCTATTATCATATCCCATTATCCCAATTTCTATCACCAACCAATTTAACATGTTCTTAAATGTTTATATGGTTTCTGCTTCAATCACTAACTCTGGCACTATGTCAGAAATCGCACAACACCAGGTTATAGTCCAACAAGTTTATTTAAATACATGAGCTTTTGGAGTCTTGCTCCATCTTCAGGTGTTAGTGAGAGAGGTAGTATCAGATACAGAATTTAAAAGTAAAAGATTAAAGGGTCATATAACTAACTGATCAAGCTGTATTAAACAAACCTGAGATGCTGTTAAATCTTTAATCAGTTAGAAGGTTTTAATTGATTAAAATATATATGTAAATCCCTGAATTCCTTACAAGTCACTGTCCTGAGAGAATTAAAGGTTTTATCAGTGTAAAGAAATTGTGACATTGTAGGTCAGACAATGCATTTTAGGTGTGAGGCCTTGTTTAGAATCTGTTTGGGTTTTGGTTTGGAGTCAGACTGGTTTTATTTCTAAAGTAGGAATTTATAAAACGCCACATTGACTGACTATCTATACACTGTGTGCTTTTTGAGCAAAATAGAATATATCTGCAAATACAAATTCACGCCATAGATTCGTGTGTGTGTGTGTGTGTGTGTCTGTGAGGGGAGGGGAGAGAGAGAGAGAGTGTGTATATGTGTGTGTGGGGGTGACAGAGAGAGTGTGTTTTTGTGTGTATGGGGGAGAGTGTGTGTGTCTGTGTGTGAGAGAGAGGGGGGAGAGAGTGTGTGTGGGGTGGATGAGAGAAAGTGTGTGTATGGCGGGGGGGAGAGAGTGTATGTGTATGTGTGAGGGAGAGAGAGAGTGCGTGTGGTGGGGTCACCTGAAGTGTGACATGAACCCAAGATCCTGGTTGACACTGTCCTCAGGTACTACATTCTACAACTGTCCAACTTGTTACATAAAATGCTCCTGTTCTCTGTCTTCAATCTTTTACATTTAATTTTATACCTATATCTCCTCATCCTAAACCTCTCAACCATTGGAAAACAATCTACTCTGTCCCATCACGTCATAATTTTAAATCCCTCTCTCAAGTCAGCCTGTGATCTCTTTTGATCATGGGAATGATAAAGTTCTGACCACATTTTGGAAAGTATAGAAACTGTCAATCTAAATCATAAAAATATCCTTTTCTTACAACTGCAAATCTTCTGATCTCATAAGTGATAACCCTGCCTCAGTTGACAGAATTCTCACTGCTGCGTTCAACAGTTCTGGTGAATGTAAAAGACCCCATGATACTAATTGAAAAAAGAGCAGTCAGATATCTCCAATGTTCTGGCGAAAATTTATCCCTTAATCAATATCACGCAAAACAGAATAAAAACCAAAATAACTGCAGATGCTGTAAATCAGGAATAGAAACAGAAGTTGCTGGAAAAGCTCAGCAGGTCTGGCTGCATCTCTGAAGAAAAAATCAGAGTTAACATTTCAGTTCTGGTGACCCTTCCTCAGAACTGATGGTAGCTAGGAAAATGTCAGTTTATATGCAGATGATAGAGAGGGGGAGCAAGTAAGGAATAAGCGATCGATGGGGATAGAGCCCAAAGAGAGAGAAGAACAGTTGGATAGACAAAGGAGTTGATAACGAACTGGCTATGAGGGTGAATAACTGTTAATGGGGTCTGTGTGTGACTAGCAATAGGTAGTGTGTAAAGGCAGACTCTGTGATAACAAGGAACAAAATCAAAAGTTGCTGGAAAAGCTCAGCAGGTCTGGCAGCATCTGTCAAGAAAAAATTAGAGTTAACGTTTCGGGTCCGTTGACCCTTCCTCGGAACTGCCAGATGCTGCCAGACCTGCTGAGCTTTACCAACAACTTCTGTTTTTGTTCCTGATTTACAGCATCCATAGTTCTTTTGGTTTTTATGTGATAACAAGGCCTGGTGTGGGGGTACGGGGCTAGAACATGGGAGAGTTTGGGCCCTAAAATTATTGGACTTGATATTGAGTCCGGAGGGCTGCAGGGTCCCCAAGTGGAAAATGAGGTGTTGTTCTTCCAGCTTGTGCTGAGCTTCGCTGGAACACTGCAGCAAGCCAGAGACAGAGGATGGGGATGTGGGAGTCGGGGGAGGGCATTTGGGAGTGAAGGAAGTGTGGACCAGCGTGTCCTGGAGGGAATGGTCCCTGCGGAAGGCAAACAAGGGAGGCCTACCATCCCACCAGCATCCACATCCAGAAGATCATCAGACGCCATTTCCACCACCTCCAGCGAGATGCCACAACCAGACACACATTCCCCTGCCCTCCCTTGTTTGCCTTCCGCAGGGACCGTTCCCTCCAGGACACCCTGGTCCACTCTTCCTTCACTCGCAACAAACCTCCCCCCCCGCACCCCACAGTACCTTCCCCTGTAATCGCCAAAGGTGTAACACCTGCCCATTTACCTCCCTCCTCCCTCCCCAATATCCAATGGTCCAAACATACCTTCCAGGTGAAGCAACACTTTACCTGCACTTCCCAGAATTTAATCTACTGCATTCGCTGCTCACAACGTGGTCTCCCCTACATTGGGGAAATGAAACGTAGACTGGGTGACCACTTCGCAGAACATCTACGTCCTGCTCGCAAAAAAGACCCTGAGCTTACAGTTGCCTTCCACTTTAACACACCACCCTGTTCCCTGGCCAGCATCTCTGTCTCTGGCTTGCTGCAGTGTTCCAGCGAAGGTCAGCACGAGCTAGAAGAACAACACCTCATTTTCCGCTTGGGGACCCTGCAGCCCTCCGGACTCAATATCGAGTTCAATAATTTTAGGGCCCAAACTCTCCCATGTCCTAGCCCCCTACCCCACACCCGTTAACAACTATTCACCCTCCTAGCCAGACTGTTATCAACTCCTTTGTCTATCCAACTGTTCTTCTCTCTCTTTGGCTCTATCCCCACCTATCGCTTATTCCTTACCCCCTTCCCCTCCCTCTCTTCTGCATATAAATGAACATTTTCCTAGCTACCGTCAGTTATGGGGAAGGGTCACTGGACACGAAACGTTAACTCCGATCTTTCTTCACGATGCTGCCAGACCTGCTGAACTTTTCCAGCAATTTCTGTTTTTGTTCACACAAAACAAAGATTGCTCACTCTATTTCTAATTGGTTGCTGCATGTTCTACATTAAAAAGAGGCTTCTTTTCAGAAACTATTTTATTTGCTGTAATAGAAGCAAAGCATTGTGAATGCTGGAAATCTGAAACAAACACAAAGTGCTGGAGAAACTCAGCAGGTCTGACAGCATCTGTGGAGAGAGAAAAACAGAGTTAACATTTCTAGTCCAGAAATCTTCAGAAAGTGTTTCATTTGCTATGTAGTGCTTTGAGATGTCTGGTAGTTATGAAAGCTGCTATATAAATGAAAGTCTTTTTATAAGTCAGAGTCAATGCATATTTATTCAGGACGAGAGCTTGGAACTATCTAATTTGATTATCTTTCATGTGGAAAAGAGTTTACTAGTGAGTTGTGCTGAACGACGTTGAGAAGTATATTTGTAACCAAACACAAATCCCAACAACATAATGAGATCTAAACCACACACCATTCGGGCTTTGAACTACAGTCACCATTGCTTTACTGTTTCTGGAGCTCCTCTACAGTACAACACTGGTTCAACAAGCCAACTCATCACTACCTTCACAAGGACAACTAGGGATGGGCAACAAATGCTGACCTTGCCAGTGACATTCACATCTCACAAAAGATTAAAAATTAATAGTGACACAATGAAGTTTACCTGGTCAGAACAGAAAGCACTAGGTCTGATTATGATTGAAACTTATTTTTGGGGCATTGTAAAACTCAGGTTGAGAGATTCTCTTTCTTTCTTCTTCAATAATGGCTAAATCATAAAATCTAATCTATCATTGATGGGAACCCGTTTTACTGTGGTACAGGATTGCTGGATAGTGATCAGCCACAGGAGAGCTGCACAATTTTCACATGCTAGCTCATGGTGCTCAAGCTAAGTGTTATACCTCCCTGCCATTCTGGCTCATATCAACTAACTCAGAACAAATTGGAGATTGAACTCCAGCATTTCCAGTCTGCACAGCTCATCTACTCAATTAATAAACTTGTCAAATCATTAGGAAACACTGTCTCACTCAAATGGTCGCATTTCGAAGTATGCTTTCCTCTTTTGCTCTTCATCCTGTTTTATTTTCCTTCTCTGCTCCATTGTGTTTGAGATATAGGGAGGGTTATTCCTACTGAAGGGCACTGTAGTTGGATCATTCAGGCCCTGAGTCCATTGCAGTTGCTTTGAAATTGGCAGTGGATTGGTGAAAATATGAACAGAGCTACACTGCCAGAACCCAGTTAGATAAATGTCTATACCATGTCTGTATCACATAAGGTAGTGAAAGCCAAGTCACCAAATTTACTTAACAAAGAACTAGATCGATGGCTTGGTGTCTAGAAATCGAAGGACATGGGGAGAGATCATTGAGATAGAAGATCAGCCATGATCATACTGAATGGTGGAGAAAATTCGATAGTCTGAAAGGCCTACTCTTGCTTCTGTTTCCTTTCTTTCTATATTAATGCCATTCTTAATGCAATGTCCCAAATATTCACCTTAGAACCTTGGAACCACCTAACATGAATCTCCTGGCACGAAAATGATCTCCCTTGCTGAGCTAAATCCATCGACTGAATTTACTCTCCTAACTTTACAAACTGTCTACAGGCTACATTGCTCCATTCACTGATGTTAAAAAAAAATGAGCATAGAGTGGTTTTGCCTAGTTCCAACTTAAATTTAATGAATAAAAGAAAAATATATACAGGACTTCTCAACTTTCTGTCAACAAAATCTGTTGATTGAAAGTTTTCTTGTGTTGAAATCACCATTCTTGTGACTTCAAAGTTCACCATAGCAATGGCTCTATGTCACCTCTTCTGAGCACCCTGCATCAAACCCAAATAGGAGACAGGGTAGGCAAGCCAGCCTTCCATCTGTTGACTCCATCTATACTTCCCGCTGCCTCAGGAAAGCAACCAACATAATCAAAGACCCCTCCCACGCTGGTTATATTCACTTCCACCTTCTTCCATCGGGCAGAAGATATAAAATTCTGAATACATGTAACAAATAGATTCAAGAATAGTTTCTTCCCCGCTGTTATCAGACTTTTGAACAAACCTCTCAAACGTTAATTCTGATCTCTCTCTGCATCTTATTTGCAGCTGTAACGCTATATTGTGCACTCTGTTCTGCTACCCTGATGCACTTTGTATGGTACTGTATGCCTGTATAGCACACAAAACAAAACTTTTCACTGTATCTCAGTACATGCAACAACAATAAATCAATCAATCAATCAAGTTGTATACCAGCAGCCCATAACATTAGTTTTTAACTTTTTTTGACAGCTTACGCAAAAATCAGTCCCTGTATCTCCTGCTTAACATCCAGTTTTACTGACACCCAATAATATAATTAAAAATAAGGCAGTGTGAATACCTAGTAAAGTTTTAACCAAGATTTGAGCCATTGGCAATGTATCAAAGGTGGGGTTATGATAGTATAGTGATTACCCAGCTGGTTAAGTTATCTCATTTTCACACAAGCTGCAACCTCCATTTTTCTTCCTGAAAATTTCTTTGTCCTGCAAATAGTTTTCCCTCGTCTGCATCTACCAGTGAAGCCATTTTTCCAAATTGGAGGAATTTTGCTGATGGCAATTGCGCAATACTCCGACTTTGTTCAGCACTCTAAATAAATGACTCAACCTCTAACAATCTGGCTATATTGGAAAGCCAGGTTTAGGTGGATCATGCAAAGTGATGTTAAATCTCTGTTTGCAGCTAAAGCCACAGGGTCAAATTACCTTTGTTTCAGAAATGAATATCATCAGCCCTTGGTCTTCAATGGATTTTGATTTGAGCTGCAGCAGGAAGGCAATAAAGTTGGGACCAGTGTCACATGCCATGGTACTCTTCACAACTAAACTGCTGATATTCCTATTGGCAATCTGAACATTGCCTAACTTTTGATCTGTCTGATTCTTTGCAATCACAAATTTTGTTGCTGATATTTCTCAATTTTGATAACTCTTGTATCCAGTGAGTTCTGCTGGAAAGTGTAGATATTAAATGAGAATGCTATCAAGATCAGTTATGAATTACCTATTTCTCATTTCTCATCCAGTATATTACAACAGGAGCTCTTCCAGGCAACAACCTAGGCACGACCATCTTCAGCTACTTTATTGATGATCTTCCTTCCATCATGGGGTCAGAAGTTTTTGCTTTTTTAAAATTCATTCAGGGGATGTGGGCATCACTGGCTTTGCCAGCATTTATTGTCCATCCCTTATTGCCCTGGAGAATGTGGTGTTGAACTGTTTTCTTGAACCATTGCAGTCTTAGAGTGTAAGTACATCCACAGTGCTTTAGGAAGGGAGTTTCAGGATGTTGACCCTGCCACAGTGAAGGAACAGCGATATAGTCAGGATAGTGAATGGCTTGGAGTGGAACATGCAAGTGGTGGTGTTCTCACATGTCTGGCACTCTTGTCCTTCTAGATCGTAGTGGGTTTGGAAGAAACTGTATTGGAACTGTATGCGCTTGTTCGCTGATGATCACACGTGTTCAGTACCATTCACAATTTCTCAGATAATGAAGCAATCTGTGTAAATATGCAGTAAGACCTGCACAACATTCCCTGCCCTCAACATCTTGGAGGCTGCCATTGATTAGAAACTTCACTGAACCAGACAAATAAATGCCAGGACTACCAGAGGATGTCTCTCCAAAGCCTGTGCACCGTGTACAAGGACAAGTCAGGAGTGTGATGGAATGCTCCACACTTGTCTGGATGAATGCAGCTCCAACAATGCTCAAGAAACTTGACACAATCCAGGACAAAGCAGCCCACTTGATTGGCACCCCATCCACAAGCATCCACTCCCTCTGCTGCCAACGCTCAGTCACAGCAGTGTGTACTATTTACAAGATGCATTGCAGAAATTCACCAAAGCTCCTTAGACAGCACCTTCCAACCCCATGACATTTACAATCGGAGTCCTTTTTGCAGAATTATTTTCATTTATGATGCAGAGAATTTTAGGATTAGGAGTACACGTTCTATAAGAAATACTGACTTTGTACTGTATCAGAGTGAACTTTTGAATGAACAGATCAAGGGGGAGGTGAGGGCCTAATGGTATTATCACTAGACTATTAGTCTGGAGACCCAGACCAAGTTTCTGGGAACATGGGTTCAAATCCTGCCATCGCAGATGGAATTTGAATTCAATAAAAATCTGGAATTAAAAGTCTACTGATGACCATGAAACCATTATCCTTTGTCAGGAAAATCCCATCAAGTTCAATAATGTCCTTTATAGGGAGGAAACTGCCATTCCTACCTGAATAAAAATCAAAAGAACTGTGGATGCTGTAAATCAGGAACAAA
>NC_063372.1:7249145-7253332 GCF_021869965.1 Rhincodon typus
ATCACCACCTACAATTTCCCCTCCAAGCCATTCACCATCCTGACTTGGTGTCAATGTGAAAATCCTGGAACTCCCGAACAGCACTGTCAATGTACTAACACAACAAGGACTGCTGCAGTTCAAGAAGGTGCCTCATCATCACCTTGTTGAGGATAATTAGAGTTTGACAATAAATGCTGACCTTGCCAGCAATGCCATGTTGCAGGAATAAATGTTTAAAAACTTTCATTGCCGACTGACCTAATGCCACTTTTGCATGGGCCCAGACATTAATGATGGCCACTTCGGTCAAGCAATGAAGCTTGCAACCCAGTAAGGATTCAGTACCTTTAGAAAAAATAGTGTTGACAAAAAGGCATAAAGCAAAGATTTACTCAGGGATGTCAATGATTTTGTTATTTCAGTGGTATCAGTGAATTGAACACCATCACAATTTCACTCCCTCAAAACAATTTCTCCAATAACGTGATCAACATAAAAACCGTCAAGACAAACATCTTTTCATATTATTCAAAAACAGAAAATACTTCATGGGAAATTAAGGTTGAGAGGCAAGTTTCAGTCATTTTTCATGCTTTTGGGGGAGGGTTCTCATTTCATAATGTCATTGAAAGTATTGGGAAAAATATCTGTTACACAATTTATAAATGATTCATTATTTCTATGAAATGGAACAATTTTACCATGAAAATCCTTCTCAAAACTTGAAAGTAACAACTTTAGTAATATCTCAATCAAAAATGATTGGTGAGGTTGAGGTCAGGACAAGGTCACTGTTCCTAATGCTGCTTTTATATTACTGTAGTATACCCCGAGGGTCCCACTGCTGTGGAATCTGCCCTGTTTACACTACAGGGCAAATTCCAGAACAACAGGCAAACAATTGTTTGAGTCACAGCTCTCAACTTTATTTACTGCTTTACCAGCCTTCCCTGGCAACTGGGTGATATCCACACTGGTGGGAACTAATACCAGACTGTGAGTGGCCAGGAGAAGAAGAGGCAGCATTTGTATCGCTGCAAAATCCTCTGTTTCTTACCTAATAGCAGAAAGGATTACCAGAGAGCGATCATGTGCAGGAAGCCTAGTGCAGGGATGCTGAAGCCAAATGTCACACAGCAAATCTAATGGTAGCTTGTCACTCCAAATCTACAGGCATGCAGAGGGCTGTTTATACTGATGCCTATATCTTCCCCATTGTCAGATTTAGTCACCCTCATAGCATGAGTTCATGACATAAATGCACCTCACTCAACCCTACACTGAGTGGAAGTTGCACATTAAAATAAAGACTTTCATTTACTTACCATCTTTCACAACCTCATGATATGCCAATATATTTTGAAGTGCAATTGCGAATTTGCACAGTGCAAGCTCTCACAAACAGCAATGTGATAAGGAATGGATAATCTGTTTAAATTATATTGGGAAAGGATAAATATTCACCAGGACACTGGGAAAATTTACCCCCTTTTTTTCAAAATATTATCTGGAAATCTTTTATATACACCTGATGGGTCCTCAGTTTAACATCTTACTGCTGTTCTCCACTGGAGTGTCAACCTAAAACTTTGTGCTCAGGTCTCTCTAGTGGGATTTGAACCTGCAACCTTCTTACTCAGAGACAAAAGAGCTACCATTTGAATTGCTGCCATTTGTGCTCTATAACTGTGTGCTGTTCAGGCTTGTAGAGTCCAGTATTCTCCATGGACAAGCTCAGGCGCGATCAGAATAAAATGGCTGCCCTAACACCAGCAATATTGTCTGCTGGTAGCAGCAAAAGGTGGTCTATGCCTCTGGAAGCCACCTCATTGCTATTACAGCAATGCATTCACAAGAGGGCCAATGACCTACCTGTCAGGAAGCAATCAAAGATGAGTCTAATTCTGTCTCCATATGCTATCCATAAGCTATCCATAAATATGCTCTTTCTAGTAGGCATCAATAGATACAGATCAATCTTGAAAAACTGGGCTGATTTTTTTCCCTCACTAACCCCAGAATCACCAAGACTATGATAGACAATGTAGATCCAGTCTGCTGGAATCTACTAGCTGCATTAAACAGTTAGAACCTAAGATTCTGTGTGGTTTGTATGGCATATTGCTGTACCAATCGGTACAACTATTCACCATGTTATGTGAGGCTGCTAAAATTACAATTTCATCTGCCAACACATCACCTCAGATGACCAGAGCACTCCAGGTTTCCAATCTGTTTTGCAGGGTTAATCACCATTATGGCTGTAACATATATCAATTACAGTATGTTTGTGAATAAGATAGAGGGGAAAAAAGGATACAGAGAAGTATAGAGAAGAAAATTAAAAAATGAAAATCAAGAGTATAATTAAAAAGTAGGAAAAAGCAAATTAAATCTTTTGAAATATATCTAAAATTACATCATTATAAAGTTCAGAAGCAGTGTAGAATAAAGAGATCTTTGAAAATCATATTTGGTGACTCAATTGACAACCACACTGAGCCACACGGAACAGAAGACTGTCAGGTTCAGTCCCTGGGCAGCATTGAGCCATCTGATTTCAGTTAGAGTAAGGGGACTAACCTTTGCTGTCTCTTAGTTAAATTCCTGATAAACTGGTTCCTAGAATTAGATAAAATGAGTTTCTCCAACAATTTCAGTTTTTGTCCTGAAATTAAATGGTCGCCAATGTGCGCGGTAGTTCAAATTCTAGCCAAAAGGGGGAAGCCTCTGCATTGATTCAAGATGTAACTGCTCCAATGCTGCACTTGTGTGTGTGTGTGTGTGTGAGAGAGAGAGAGAGAGAGAGGCATTTACTACTGTGTGATAATGTAAATGTTTCACTGGAGGCAGTGCATAAAGCATGGCAAATTTGGCTTACATCTGAATCCAGTACGATTTCAACATTTGGTAGAGAAAGGCTAGTCGGCATTATGTGGTGACAAAAGTAGGAAATATGATGTTTCTACTACTTTCTGATATGTTAAATTACTGCTTCCTTTCTAAATAATTGAGAACCACATTAAACTCTCCCCTTATTGGATATGACCACTTTAAAAAGTAGCAAATTCAGTATGTGTGTTGAATGTCCTGGGTTACAGCACAGGAATGGGAAGTCAGACCAAGTCAGACTCACTAATACTGGATTCACAACACAATGTAATTAAACATTCGATGACCCTCAAAATTGCTTAATTGTTCCTAACCAGGCTTTCCAATAAACCATATTGGACACCAAGTTTGTAACTTAAACCAAAATTAACAATTCATTATTAATCATGTAACTTTAGCAAAACACAGGTGAACTTCAAGACAATCAAATTAATATCTCCGATCTAAGCCCAATCTTCTTTGATCACCAACCCCACTCGCCTACTGACAGACAGACAGTTAAGGGATAATTTTTAAAAAATAAATAATAATAAGTTACCAGTTCAATAACTGTTTCAACGCATACTGGCCTTCATGAAATCTGATGGCTTATATTGCAGACATGTGAGGATTGTATCTTGCTTGAATTCCAAAGTCAGCAGTGAATATAAACAGCTTCTGCAGACTTTGGAGACCTTTCCTTTATTATTTTCTTTTCTCAGCACTTTCAACATGTCGATAACTGGAGAGAGCAAAACCAAAAAACCCAGTCCAGCAGCTTCCAATGCAATACTGCCTCCTGCCCAAAACCCCAGTCAAAACCAGTTTACCCTTTGGTTTCTCTTTCTTTTTCAACATTCTGTGTGGTTGGTTGGCCAGCACTGCTTCTTACTTGATTGATCAATTCAACATCCAACCAGCTGCCAGTGCCTGAGCATAACAGCATCTCGGTGCTGATTCATCTTTAGTGTTCTTGCAACCACTATCTGCTTACGAGTGCTTTGTGTTTCATTAGGTGCAAGTTCCTCAAACTCATCACCTGACCTACGTGGGAAGGGAATCTCTGCACTGAATTTGCTGATGATGCACATAGCCTGAGAATCATTGAGCAATCATTGATGACCTTATGATGGAGCCAAGATCATTGATGAAGCAGCTAAAGATAGTTGGATGTGGGGACACTCCCCTGAGGAACTCTTGCAGGGGATGCTCTGGAGCTGAGATGACTGACCTCCAAGAACCACAACCATCTTCCTATGTGTCAGGTATAACTCAAAGCAGTGGAAGGTTTGCCCACTGATACCCATTGATTCCAGTTTTGCTAGGGCTCCTTG
>NC_063372.1:7253832-7267332 GCF_021869965.1 Rhincodon typus
AAACAACTGCACCTCCCAGTCGCGAACCATTTCAACTCCCCCTCCCATTCCTCAGACGACATGTCCATCCTGGGCCTCCTGCAGTGCCACAACGATGCCACCCGAAGGTTGCAGGAACAGCAACTCATATTCTGCTTGGGAACCCTGCAGCCCAATGGTATCAATGTGGATTTCACAAGTTTCAAAATCTCCCCTCCCCCCACCGCATCCCAAAACCAGTCCAACTCGTCCCTGCCTCCCTAACCTGTTCTTCCTCCCACCTATCCCCTCCTCCCACCCCAAGCCGCACCTCCATCTCCTACCGACCAACCTCATCCCGCCCCCTTGACCTGTCCGTCCTCCCTGGACTGACCTATCCCCTTCCTAACTCCCTACCTACACTCACCTTTCCTGGCCCCATCCCCGCCTCTTCGACCTGTTTGTTTCCTCTCCACCTATCCTCTCCTCTATCCCTCTTCTATCCGCCTCCCACTCTCCCTATTTATTTCAAAACCCCCTTCCCCTCCCCCTTTTCTGATGAAGGGTCTAGGCCCGAAACGTCAGCCTCTCTGCTCCTATGATGCTGCTTGGCCTGCTGTGTTCATCCAGCCCTGCACCTTGTTGTCTCGGATTCTCCAGCATCTGCAGTTCCTACTATCTCTGATTCTATATTGTCCATTCAGCTTGGATAAATCTTTGATCTCTCAGGGTTTTCAATTGATATGGGGTATAGGCAAGAACGTTGAGCTGAGGCAGAAGTTTTAGCCATGATATGGAGTAAAAACAATTTTATACTCATAGCACAAAAAGGTTGCTCTGAAAAGAAGCTCATGCTCTCGTTGTGAAGACCTTCAAACCTCTTTTATATCAGCCATAATTGTATTGAATGGTGGAGTGAACTTGAACCGTTTGATAGTTTACTCCTTTTCGTATTTCTTATGTTCTTCTTCCAAGTTAATGGATTGTTCATGCACCCTTTTGGGAATTTAGAAGTCGATAACACGTTGCAACTGGAAAACAAAGGATTTTTATCTCTGGCTGGCAGTGATTGGAATTTGCTTCTTTTTGATTTTGACAAAGATAAGCGACGAAACTCTTTGCCTCTCTCTCTGCTCTGGGCTCATTAAATGTGTCTTTATCACTACACAGTGCCCCCTACTGCAGCTGTTTGAAAATGTCTTTTGTTCCAGTCACCACCCTTCTAGTCCCTGAGTGAGATTGTAAATTCAGTGTCTGTAAGCTGTGGTTGCACACGCATGAGGAGCTGAACTGACACGGCCTCAAGCTCATTTCACAGGGGACCCTTACAAGCACCAGAGACTGTAAATCCGTCTGTCTGGGCTGGACTTGAACTGAATTATAAGGTCAATGTGCCAATCCTCTTTTTATTTTAATAAAGTCAAAGCTGCCCCAGTATAACACTTACATATTTAACATTCTTTCCCATTATTAACTGTATCGACTGTACAGAATCTGTAAAATAAATGGGACGGTAGGGTGCTGCCTTGTGACGTAAGGAGTCTCATAGCTACAATGTATTGAAGTGACATTCTGATTCCAAGCCGAAGTAATCAGATTTGACCATTGTGGAATGCGCACACTCACAGTCATGCATATACACACACACACACACACACACACACACACACACACACAAACACACACACTCATTCACTCTCACACAGACAGACAGACGCACACTCTCTCACACACATACACACAGAGACAAGCACAGACACATACTGTCACACACAGACACACACACACAGTCACACACACACACAGTCACACACAGTCACATACACATATAGATACACAGACACACTCACTCACACACACACACATATACTGTCACACACAGACACACACTCTCACACACACATAGAGAAACACACAGACACATACTGTCACACAGACACACTCTCAAACATACACACATAGAGACACGCACAGACACATATTGTCACACACAGACACACTCTCTCTCACACACACACGCACAGACACATACTGTCACACACAGAAACACACTCTCACACACACACAGACACACGCAGACACATACTATCAGACACAGACACACACTCACTCACACACACAGACACACAGAGACATGCACAGACTCATACTGTCACACACAGACACACACTCTCACACACACACACATACTCACACACAGATAGTCGTACATACATACACACACACACACACACATATATACACACACACAGGCACATGCACAGAGACATATTCACATATACACAACCACACACTCATACACAAACAGACACATACTCACACACACAGATGCATACATATAGACACAGACATACACACTCAAAGCCACAGACACATACATACACACCATGTTCTGCTCTAAACTCACCTTCGCAGAATGCAACCGCTCTGGGTGCCATTCTGTGTGTGTGTGACCTTTTGGTGCCCTGCCAAAGTGGCATGTGAGTGAATGACTGGATCACTTCCCCAGCCCTGTCCTCTACACCTGTCATTTCTAGCAGGAATGGCTGGACTGTGATCAGAAGCAGAACTACTGTCTAATTTCACCAGCTTCATGCCCCATGCCCCCAGAGACATGGAATCCAACTGCACTCTGCCAGGGGCACCCGTTCACCACCAGTAATATTTCCTTGTGATTTTGTCCAGCGCCGTGCTCACATATTGCTGCCCTGCATAATGCATATCAGAGTTTTTCCACCATTCCATTGGGTGTAAGACATGTTGACGGCAGGCGGAGGTGGGTGGGGGGGGTGGTTGGTTGGTAAAGCAGGACAAAAATCGGGCTCTCCAGTCCCACCATTCTTCACAGTGAAGTAGATTGAAATTCAATGACAATTTATGACTGGTGTCAGCCGTTTTCAGCTAGGGCTTATTGGTTAGAATACAGCAACTGGCACCTCTTCCCTTCCACCACCCACTGTTAGCTTGGGACAGCCAAAGGCCAGTCCCTCACTGAGTCAGCTACAAGTGCTGTACATGAAGATGTCGATTCAGAATGAAGACAGGTTGTCTCACCTGGCACATGCTTTAGAATCAAATGGGTGTTGGGGAGGGAAACGTTTTGCATTTCTTCAGTCCTAATGGCTTGGCATAAGTTCTGAGGAAGGGTCACCGGACCCGAAACGTTAACTCTGATTTTTCCTTCACAGATGCTGCCAGACCTGCTGAGATTTTCCAACAAATTCTGTTTTTGTTGTTGTTGTGTTGTGGGTTGGCACAAATGCTGAACATCTCTGAAACACTTGAGAGCCAATGAATTTACTGGGATGTTGTCTCTGTTGCGGTGTAGGAAATACAGCAGCCGATGTACACATGGCAAGCTCTCATGAGCAGCAAACCTTTTAGTGATGTTGATTAAGGGAAACATATTGGTCATGAGATCCACCCCAGCAGGCTGGAGGGGCCTCAGTTCCACATTTCCTCCGAAGACAGTGCCTTTGACCTCAGGCAGTACAGCACTCCCTCAGCGATGGACTGGTAGGTCAGCCTTAAGTTTTGTGCTCAAGCCTCACAGTAGGCCTTGAACTTAGCATCTTTGAAGGTGGATGTGCTACTGACTAAGCCACAGCTAGCTCACGGGCACAAAAAGCAGTCTGAACTGTTCTGCCTAAATGCACATGGATTGACTGGCCAATAGGCCCAGACAGGGGGTCGGGTGGTGACCAGCTGGGCACTGTGTTCTAGGGGGTCAGCTTATTCGGAAGGGAGAACGGAGTTTTGCTTCTTTGTTGAAGGCAGAAAACGTTCTGATATGTTGTGTGTTGAAAGCCAGTGAGTGGCCTGTGCTCAGACATGAGGCTGCGGATGAAGCCGTCTCTGCTCAGCCTTATGCCCAGCCGGTGCTGGAAGTGACAAGTTGAATCCGCCTTGCCCATATAATGAGGTGCGAGTGTCTGTCTCTCACGCGAGTCTGTCAGCCAGTTGGAAGCTGGCCTTGGGAGCCAAGTCGTATTTACATCCTGCCATTTCCTGTCACAGCAGTTTCTAACCATGATTCAGAGGCTTTCTCTTTCTGTCCTGGGCCCCCACCCTTCCCCCAGCACCCCTCCACACATGCTGGAATCAGAAATGTTTGGATTATCAAGACAATACGCTGTCGCGAAGAATGCTGATTTATCAGATATCGTCTGCAATGAAATTACAAATAATTTCAGTGCGGAAAAGCAGCCAAGTGTCAGCCACTACCTGCAGGAGATGGACAGACAACCACACCCTGAGGGCCTTGTGCGTCCATCAATGCCTGACAGTAACTGGAGCAGAGACAATGAGGCAGGCAAGGCCCATTTCTTTTCTTGAATGATCTTTGAGAAAAATGCTAAAGTAAACGTTGTATATTCCAGATACAGCGATTGTATTTCCTGCCTTTTGTTTCAGGAAACCAAAAATACTGCTCGATGTTCTTTTTCTCTGCTGTATTGTAACCCCTCAAGAAGTGGACAATCTACTTCATTCTGGAATAAAAAAACAAATGAAGTATACTGTAAGAGCCAAATGCTGGAAACAGGGATAGATTATCTGAGACTTTGCCCTCTGCTAGGGTATGAGACCGCAGACAATTGAAATCCTCGAGGCTTTTGCGTTACACAAGAAAGATCCCTTCAATAATTACGGTTTGACTAAAGCTGAGACTGTTCCTATGAGTGAGGGGGGAGCTGTGTGTCTGCTTAGATGTATGCACACTTTTCAATAAGAATAACTGGGCATTCGGAGCTGTGGTTGTTTTGTTTCTGATCTCTTATCCATCCAGAGAGTAATAAAAGTGAAAACAGTAATACTGGGAAATGAATGTACTGGTTATACTGGAGCTCTGCTCCGAGACTGAGGTAGACAAGACACATTGGACCCAATATGGGTTTTACAGGTTTTAGCCCCTTCAGCCCATGTTTGAAGCCAGAGTGAAGATGGAGCCTGCTTTGTATGGCTTAGTATCTCATTAAATGGTGTCATGACACACTCAGTAATCTGAGAACTGTGGCTTTGCACTTGGAAAACCTGTGGGGACACTTGCTGCTGGCCTTATCCTTACTCCGAAGGAAGGGAACCAAATTTCCATCCGACCACTTGTTTGGTCTTTTTATAAGCCAGGATGCCCCACAGCTTAGTAAACAGGTTTGTTTGTGTCTGCTTCAGTGTGATTTCCAGGTGAGTTTGATAATGCAGCAAAAGGTTTACATCACTTGGGTAACTTTCTATTTTTAGCCCCAGTCAACCAAAACACAGCTTGACTGAGGTGTCTCTTTTTGGCCAATTTGCATCTTGCGCCATTCCTCGGTTAGTGCAGTGGGCTATATTTTTGAACAATAATTTTTGTGTCTCTGTAAATGTTCTCTCAAACAGAAGAGTTGCAAACTTAATGACTGGGAGGTATCTAGATCACTTTTCACCATCTTGATAAATTGCACAATCCAACCACAATCCAACAAATCATGGCAACCAGTCTCTACCAATGAGTCTACAACAGGCCAAAAGACAGAACAGGGAGAACTCCAGAGATGAAGAGCTTTGACACTGTTGGTTCACAATCACCTGTTACTCCAGAGCATGGTATCATGTCCCTCATAACTCATACACTGCGTCCTAAAATACTACTGTCTGAAAGAGATCTATGCAATTTGTCTCCACCACCTCCGAAGAGAATCTGCTCCATAGATTGACCACTCATTCACTGAATTACTTAGCAGATTAGGTTTGAATTTAATCTCCCCCTGCATTCTCCCACTGCTCCCCACACACACACTCTCACTCTCTTTCACACACGCACATGCTCTCTCTCTCACACACATGGCGTCTCACACACAAACACACAGACATGTGCTCTCTCTCTGTCTCACACACACAGGCACACAGACACAGTCTTACACATACACGCTCTCATACAGACAAACACATACTCTCACACTCTCTCTCTCACACACAGGGGCTCTCACTCTCACACACTCTCTCTCTCTCTCTCTCACATAGGCACACAGACCCAGTCTCACACACGCACACTGTCTCTCTCTCTCTTTCTCTCACACACAGGGGCTCTCGCTCTCACACATACACACACTCTCTCTCTCTCTCACACACAGGCACACAGACCCAGTCTCTCACACACACACATATGCTGTCACAGGCACGAACTCACATACATACACGCCCGCTCTCACACACATATGTTCTCCCTCACACTTATGCTCACACACACACATATATAAAAGTGTGAGCATCTCTGGCTGGTACACATGTGAACATATCCAGAAGGTACAAGTGTGGGCGTCTCTGGCTGGTACAACTGTGGCGTCTCTGGCTGGTATGTGAAGGTCTCTGGCTGGTACAAGTGTGGGTGTCTCTGGCTAGTACAAATCTTGGCATCTCTGGCAGGTACAAGTCTGAGCATCTCTGACTGGTCCAAGTGTGAGCATCGGGCAGGTACGCATGTGGGCATCTCTGGTGGGTACATGTGTGAGCGTTTCTGGTGGGTACACATGTGGGCATTTCAGGTACAAGTGTAAGTGTCTCTGGCAGGTACAAGTGTAAATATCTCTAGTAAAAGTATGGGCGTCTCTGGCTGGTACAAGTGTCTATATCTCTGGCTGGTACAAGTGTGGGTGCCTCTGTCGGGTACACATGTCAATATCTCTGGTTGTTACAAATGTGAATGTCTCTGGCTGGTACAAGTGTTACCGTCTCTGGCTGGTATGTGAATGTCTCTGGCTGGTACAAGTGTGAATGTCTCTTGCTGGTATAAGTTTTGGCATCTCTGGTGGGTACAAGTCTGAGCGTCAGTGGGCGATACAAATCTGAGCATCTCTGGCTAGTAGAAGTGTGAATATCTCTGGTACAAGTGTGGGCGTCTCTGGCAGGTACAAGTCTGGGCATCTCTGGCTGGTACAAGTGTGAGCATTTGGCTTGTACACGTGTGGGCATCTCTAGTGGGTACATATGTGGGAATCTCTGGTGGGTACACATGTGGGCATCTCTGGCAGGTACCTGCATGGGCATCTGGTGGGTACAAGTGTGCGCATTTCAGGTACAAGTGTGAGCGTTTCTGGTGGGTAAAAGTGTGGGCATTTCAGGTACAAGTGTGAGCGTTTCTGGTGGGTACAAATGTGGGCATTTCAGGTACAAGTGTGAGCGTTTCTGGTGGGTACAAGTGTAAATATCTCTGGTAAAAGTGTGGGCATCTCTGGCAGGTACAAGTGTCTATATCTCTGGCTAGTACAAGTGTGGGCGCCTCTGGCTGGTACACATGTCAATATCTCTGGTTGTTACAAGTGTGAATGTCTCTGGCTGGTACAAGTGTGGGCGCCTCTGTCGGGTACAAATGTGAACATCTCTGCCTGGTACACTGTCAATGTCTCTAACTGGTACCAGTGTGAGCGCCTCCAGCTAGCTTTTTTTTCATTCATGGGATGAGGGCCATCCCTATTTGCCCAGAGGGCAGTTCAGAGTCAACCACATTGCAATGGGTCTGGAGTCACATGTAGGCCAGACCAGGTAAGGATGGCAGTTTCCCTCTCTAAAGGGCATTAGTGAATCAGATAGGTTTTTCCAATAATCGACAATGGATTCACGGTCATCATTAGACTCTAAATCCCAGATATTTATTGAATTCAAATTCCACCATCTGCTGTGGTGGGATTGAAACCGGGTCCCCAAAACATTAGCTGGATCTCTGGATTAATGGACCATTACCTTCCCCTAACTGTGGGCGTCTCTGGTGGGTACATGTGTGAACGTCTCTGGTTGGTACAAGTGTCTATGTCTCTGACTGGTACAAGTTTGGGCACCTCTGACTGGTACATGTGTGAACGTCTCTGGTTGGTACAAGTGTCTATGTCTCTGGCTGGTACAAGTTTTGGCATCTCTGATTGGCACAAATGTGAATGTCTCTGGCGGGTACAACTGTGGGCATCTGTGGCAGTTACAAGTGTGAATGTCTCTGGTACAAGTTTTGGGGTCTCTGGCAGGTACAATTGTGAATGTCTCTGGCTGGTACAAGTGTCAATGTCTGTGACTGGTACAAGTGTGGACGTCCCTGGTGGCTACAACTGTGAATATCTCTGGTACGAGTGTGGGCGTCCCTGGCTGGTACAAATGTTAGCGTCTCTGGCTGGTACTAGTTTTGGCATCTCTGGTGGGTACAAGTGTGAATGTCTCTGTCTGGTACAAGTGTGGGCATTATAACTGACATTACTTGGGATGTGAGACCACCAGAAGGTTTAGACTAGAGAGAGTCCCAACACTAGTCAAAATAATGTTGGCTTGCTTAACGATCCCAGTAGGATTTCCATTGTGAATAGCTGTAACCTCAGCTATCTGACTTCAACAATTAATGTTGTGTTTCAACATCATCTGAATACTTGAATGACTGCTCCATTTGTAGTCACCGCTGGGATTTAGGACTCTTCCTGCCAGGAACAATCTGCAGAGCTGCTGACCTCTGGCTTTTAACCCTAGGGCATATTCTCTGGATGTTGTTCTGTTCCCATTACATTTACTGTACTGACATTTGTTTAACCCCTTGAGAACCAATTGGGCATTCCTGCTGTTTTATTTGCCAGGCTGAGATTGAGAATGTGCCTTGTGGGCAATTGTATTGGTGGAGCTAGGTCCCATTACTCATTAGCAGTATGCGTTGGTGAACCGTTCCACTGTGCTATTCAGCGTTAATTGTGATTCATTTTCTCCCCTGATTGCACCAAAATAAATCCCATCATTAAAAAAGCAATTGTTTGTCATGTAGGATCCATATAGGATTTTTTTTGTTTGAATAGCCTGCCTGATGCTACGCACGCAGGGTTCTGTATAAATATAGTATCTTTAATGTGCTGCACACAATAAAATAGTCCTAACAAGGAGCCAACAAATGGTGATTCCTGGCTTATTTTCTCTCCCATCACAATCCAGAGACAAAGATGCCAATTGTAACAACGCCCCACCACCCCAACAACTTCTGCTCCTTTGTCACAGTGCCCCAAGTTCAAACATGGGGCATATCAGGTGAGAACAAGTTTGGACTTGACTTTGGTACTGGCTGAGGCCGGGTCACTTGCCAACACTCGCTGGCTGACCATTAACTGGTTGCTGGTGGAACTGGGGTGGGGGCAAAGAGAAAATACACAAAGTTTACTTCACCATGTGAAATTTTGCCTGCAGAATGCCTCCCCTCCCCCAGTAACACCCAAGCAGCTCCGAGTAACATAACCATCCACATTAAAGCACTGAATGGTGAAAGTTTGTTGCAGTTGCTGCAGTCAGTTCCTGTTCGTTGCATGTCTCCGATCTGATTTGATTACTGTCTGAAACTGCTGATTGATTTCATCGGCAAAAGAGTTTAATTAAATTCATCCAACAGGTCCTAATGGCAGAGGAAGCATTTCTGAAACTCACTCCCATCCTGAGAGAGGCCTGTGTCTTTGGAATGGATTTTGGCAGCATCACAGTATTCCGGAATGTGGGAGAGGTGCGCTCTATTAATTGTACATTTACTACCAAGTAAAACAATTTTATTTTGATTTTTGAGCATTCAATATCCCAACCCAGAATGTGTCACACTCTCGGCTATTTTTACTCCTGCAGCTCGGAAGTAGAGGAAACCATGTTGCATTGCAGGAAGTTACATGCGAAGCACTATAATTTAGTTGGGAATTCATGGGCCAAAGAATGATATCCCAGGAAATCTCTTTACTGGAGTCAGGGGGTGGGGGTAACACCAGCTCGAAAAACATTCCTGAAAACTGGAGGGAAGATCTTTGGACTCTTGGAGAGAAAGGAGTGCCTTTTTTGGAGCCAATTGTTTCAGTTCAACTGAGATCTTTATCCTAGGAAATGTTATTTTAAATTATTGAAAACCTATTGTTTTATACGCAGTGTAAAATTGATCCATAGATATGGAAATCTTATATGCTGCCTGAGTTTATGAGTCCAATCATTTTTCTCCCTCTAGATTCTTCTCCTCAAATGAAATTGATTCCTTGCTGGAGTTTGAGTTCCACAAGCACTGGTTGCTCTCCAGCACCTTCCCCAAGTGGTCATTATTCATTTGACAGCCAAGATATTGAGACCCAGCCAACTACTCGACAATGTACTTGACAAATGAGACACCAAACTGTAGCGAGACAGGTGGCAGAGTTACATCACAAGCCATCATGTGATGTGAGTGCAGGAAAACAGCTGACTGTTATCAGTGAGGCGGAGGCATCAGCTCCAGGTAGCAGTAGGCCCGAAGCTGGGGTCTCCTGGTTATCAGTGAGGCAGTAGCTCCAGGTAGCAGTAGGCCCAGAGCCGGGGACCCCTGGTTATCGGTGAGGCAGAGGCAGCAGCTCCAGGCTGCAGTAGGCCCGGAGCCAGGGACTCCTGGTTATCGGTGAGGCAGAGGCAGCAGCAGAGCTGGGGACTCCTGATTGCAGGTTGAGTGTGGGCCCGACCTGGCACCCGGCATTAGTGAGGTGGGCCCAGCAGGGAAGAGATGGTCCCTGAAGAGTGACGACTTCAACATTGGTGGGTCTTGTGGAGGCAGTAGCAAGGTGGTGGCGGAGTGGCACAGGTGTCGTTGGTGACCTGGCTCAGGGCTCATGGCAGAGGCAGTGGAATGAATATGGACTCTCTTTCAGTCATATCTTTTTATTCTTTTTATTTTTAAACTATTCAAAATGGCGCCGAGTTGTGGCGACTGTTGAAGCTTTTCACTGTATTCTACTGTATTATTCACTGTAAAATACAAGTGATGATAAATGATCATTTATTCATTCATATAAATGTAGGTTAGTTCTTTTTTCTATGGAGGGCATTACTGCTGAGCCCAGCACTGCCCTCACCAAATATCTGTCGTCAAGTCAGTAAATAGCATTCAGGAGGCAAAGCTCTGGCCAATAATTGTTTTATCCAGCTTTAGCCCCATGTGACACCCTCTACTGCATTCCAAATGAGATCAGCAAATGCAGCACAAACCAGGGATTGAACCTGAGACCTTCAGCATGGCTCAATGACCCACAGGAGAAGCTCACTGAGGTGTGTGTGTGTGTGATCTGATTTTCAGGACCGGTTGTCTTTTTCTTTACCTGATGCTAGACATGACTCAATGGGTAGCATACTTGGCTTTGAATCAGAAGGTTGTGGGTTCAAGTCCCACTCTCAGACTTGTGTAGAGAAGGACAGGCTGACATCCTACTGCAGTATCGAGGGACAGTTAGAGGAGGCTTAGTACTGAGTAATTGCTATTATTCAGATGAGATATTAAACCAAAGGCCTTGTCTAATCCTTCAAGTGGGTGTGAAATCAACATCACAAAAACAAATTGTCTGATCATTATTGTAGTGCAGTTTGTGGGATTCTACTGTACACAAATTGGCTATTTTGGTTTTTACATTGCAACAGTAACTTCAAAATACTGAATTAGCTGGAAAATATTTTGAGATGTCCATGGTTGTAAAAGGAGCTATATAAATGCGAATCTCTTTTTTTCAATCATCAGGCGACAGCCTCCTGTTATGGAAAAGCTGTTTGTTTTCCTTTGTGTTCACGACTCTAATATTTTTGAAGGACTTGTGAAAAAGTGGGAAGAGGGTGAATTGGAGTTTGTACTTTTCATTTTCTGGGGAACTCACTCAGCTCCTTAAGGCTCCAAAATAGTGTATGGGGCACATACATCTGGTGCAGAATGCACCAGACACCATAGTCATGAAAAGCTTGACACAGCACATCTAACTCTCAATGGAAGTATGAGGAGAAGGTAGGCCAAGACTGTAATCAATGTATAATGCTGCTTTGGCTCCAAAGTTTCCCATTTTTGGAGCTCTAATGGATACCCTCTCATAACTTCCCACAATTGAACAAGCATTCAGCAGCATAAAGGGCCACAACTAGTGTCAGCTTCCCTCCAAAACCGCAACAGTGTGAGTTAAAAGAACCTTCAATAGATCACAGGGAGCGATCCAGTTACTACTGAATTGCCTTTCTGCTATCTCAAAAGTCTAGTGCACAAACCAGCCACTTCCAGAGGCTGGTTGCTCAGTTAAGTTCCCTCTTGGCATTGAATGTTGCTGGCAGAAGAGGCCACAGAGAGCAACATAAGCTGCTGGAAGAGGGAGGAGAAGAAGAGCTGTGAGCAGGGAGCTGTATCTGCAGAGAGTCTTTAAGGGGCAGATAGCTAACGTCTCTTTTGCATGTTGGTAGTCAAAGCACGATGAAGATGTTCTGAAGTTCCAACGATGTTAAGTGAATGCTATGTTGGAAATAGAAACATTGGTCATGGTTGGTGCCATTGGTATGGCTACCCATTCAGCATTGGAAACAATGGGCTGTAAGCTCTGCACAAAGCCCAATGCTAGGTTGATGCCAGACTCCTCCTTGTTCCTCGACATCCCCATCTGTGTGGAAGGCTTCCCAGTGCACTAGGTGTTTGAATCTGTATATCCCTTAAGTCTTCTTCAGCCTAGCCTTTCAGAGTCCTCATGTGAATCCTCTGTAACAGCATTTCAAGTGCGACCTTGCCTCTAGCAAGCTGGTACCCACACTATCCTTTATTCCCTACCCTAGCTGCAGCACAATGGTGCCCAGTGTCTCACCACATGCAGAGCCTCTATCCCAGACCCTGAATTAAATGCAGTATCAGTATCTGAGTTGATGGGTGCAACTGTGAAATCAATAGATGATGTGCCTAAATTTTCAGTGTTTTCTTGATCTTCAGCCTCTTTTGGAGCAGGTTGCAGTTCCAGAGTGCCTGAAAGAAAATGGATAATCGAGCTTAAAGCCTGGAGGGCTTTGAATGTGCCTCTCCTCTTCCCATTGGATGCTGCTGCCTCCAGATTTGCCCCACTCTGTTCTGCAAGAGAGGGTACATCAGTGGAGGTGAATCTGTTTGAGTGATGTGGATGGTAGTCTGTACATGCTGTAATGTGGATTTGAGGCTTGCAGCAGCGCTAAGTGTGTGAGTATGAGGTGTAGCTTGTGGATGGTAGGTATGAGTCCTGCTTGGGAGGTGAGCAATGGCGATGTGGTGAATTGAATCGTGGCTGAGAACACTGATGAGGTTGGTAGGACCTGGTTTTTGAAGATGCATTTGCTTTGACCAATCAAATGAGAATATTTAACTTCTGGCACTGTATCCAGGTCATTGGGGCTATACTCCTGGGATTAACCTCCACAGCTCTTTGTTCTCACTTCCTTCTTCTCAGGAGGGTACTGGGGACCCTCCAGTCCTTTCCTCCCATGTTGCCGAGAATACAAGCTACCTCTCTTTCTTTCCAACTCTACTACCCAGACCTGCAGTGCAGTGTACAAGAATCTACCCTAGGGTCCTGTTAGCCCAGGGTAGATTCAGTTGCAGGATATTGATTTAACTATGCCTGATTTTGGAGGTCAACCAATTTCTAGCCATTGACCTTTGGAATAGTGGGCAACAATTGGAGATCAATGTCTAATGGAAGAGGGACTGCCTACAGGGGGACCTATCAGCTAATTCATTTCTTAGTAAAAGCAAAAAAAAAGAAGTAAACAGTATCTTTCTTTAATTTGCCG
>NC_063372.1:7267832-7284655 GCF_021869965.1 Rhincodon typus
GTTTTGGACTCCTCTACCCTGGGGAAAAGACCTTGGCTATTCACCCTTTCCATGCCCCTCTTGATTCTACAAACCTCTATAAGGTCACCCCTCAGCCTCTGATGTTCCAGGAAAAGAAGACCCAGCCTATTCAGGCTTCCTTGTAGCTCAAACCCTCCAGTCCCAGCAACATCCTTGTAAATCTTTTGTGAACCCTTTTAAATTTAACAATATCTTTCCTAAAGCAGGGAGAGCAGAACTGTAAACAGTATTCTAAAGGTGGTCTCACCAAAGTCCTGTACAGCCACAACATGTCGTCCCAACTTTAGGTCAAGTTAGAAGTATTACAAATGACTCTTTATAAGTATTGCACTAAAAAGCTGCCCCCAAAATAAACATTCTTGGCAAATTAGTTATCCATTTATCAAGATCTAAGTGCATCAGATATGCAAGTGAGTTGCAATTTTGACTGCCTACAATTCCCTCTGACTGAATCTGTACAGAAACACCTGGCTTGTTTTGGAAGCAGCATTCCACTTTAATCACATTCTCGATCACTAACAATTTAAAAGTGAATTATCAGTAACATTCAGGAGTGACAGTCTTACCATGGTAACTACGTTTCCTCTTAAAGGTGGTTCAGCAAATATTTGGCTTTAACCCTCTTCTTCAAAAGGGTTAAGTGACCCAAACAGATCAGGAGGTTTTCCTATTTATTGTCCCTGAAATATGCCAAAGACCTTGATGACAACTGGAAGATACAGGAAATCACTGACAGCAAGGATGGTCGAAGCAGAAAAGATCAATGATTTCAAAAGACATTGGACAGACATGAAGGAAATAGACTTGCAAGGATAGAACAGAAAAATGAGACTGACCGACAGTCGCCTCAAAGGGCTAAATGACCTCATTTTGTGGTGTGAAGGTCTTGCTGACAGCTGGTTTCTGTATCTCTGTATTTGGTCTGATGACAACTGAGGGGGTTTAAACAACCAAAGCCAGTGTTCCTTATTAGATTCCAGCAAGGTGTTGTTGGGTAACAAGTGTGTGCAGATTTTGGGTGAAGAAAGAATTGCCTTTGTGATGGCATCAATTGGCATCATTTAGGTACACTTCTACTGCTGTACCTGGCTCAGAATCTTCTCAGTTGATGAGGAATAAGCCTGTGGTGTCACACTAGAACATCAAGTTAACTGGTGTAAAGTAAACAGTTCGAGTAGTCCTAAAATATTGACATCTTGAGAAGACAGCTACTCGGTGGTGCTACCTGGGAGGTCAGGTAGGAAACCACATGCTCATACATCTAGTGCTTGGTGCTAACCATAATTTGGTTCCAGATTCTCTGTGCTGGTAGGGTCAGGTGGACTGTGTCTGTGTCTAGGTCAGGAGAGGATGATGGGAATGTACTCCCACAGTTTATGATTAACTGTGCTGCTCACAAGCTAAATTGGGGATATTTCTAGTATCTGCTGTCCACATTGCTTAGCTGGGTAAAAAGTAACTACTAACTATCCTCCTTTGGGAGGCAAGGGAGTAGTGTGCAGGGTCTCAAGGGGTTTGGGAGGGTGGTGTGGGGAGTGATGTAACTTGGCTTCAAAATGATGATTCTGAATGTCCAGTGATAAATGTAACGTTAACCCTCTGTGACAGACTTAGTCATCTGAAAACGGAATCAGGCAAATCTAGGGTGCTATTGATAATGGGCCTGCTAACCAAGCTCACTGATGGAATCTAGAGAGCTCAAGACCCAGGAATAAAGACTTGGGTATCTTTAGAGTTGACCTTGGATAATCCAATATGTGAATGCCCTAGTTGGTAGCATGGTCCCTCCTGGACAAGCAAGAGGAACCTATCAGAACTTGGTAATGGAGAGCTGCAAACCTACAGCTAGTCAACTCGAGCAATTGCTTAGTGTTCTCCCTCCCAACCCTTGACTTTGCCAGCCAGTATGTAGGCTGTGGTGTTATACAAGTGAACAGCATCTCCATGGAGAGGAGGTATGCAAACTGTGATGAAAACGAGCAGGTGCAAATCTTTATATTGTTTACTTTGGAGGCTCAAACTTGAAATCTGGCAGTTACGCCAGATATCCAGTTGATCCAGAAGCAAAACCCAAGTGATGGTTTAATGGAAGAAGCACCACTCATTGGAAAACCAACTCACACAAACCAGAAGGTCACAGGTTTAACTTGCAATGTGTTAAGTTAGCTGGCATTTATATTTGGACTACACTCACTGAATAACCTCTGAATACTTACTAACCCTGATCCGCATGAAGAAATGGCCATTTGGGTTTGATACTAGAGAATTTTGATTTCATCTAGGCATAGCTCATCTTGAGACTCAACCTTCAATGGGGAGGGGGAGAAAGTGTCCAGGGAAGTATCTCTCAATGGTAGTGTCCCATACGTTATGCTGTGGAATGGTAACTTGAAAGCTGATGCCTGCCAAAAAGTACTTGCCTTAGCTACACTGTTAGCAGGGACAGAACAAAATTAAAGTGGTTCCCAAAAGAGGGAGGGAGGGTCAACAGAATTCTCATGTGCTTCCTACAGGCCAGGAAGTTAAAGTAGTATTAGCATATGGATGGAAAAAGGTTGTCCACTGCCCTCTCAGTCACAGTACTTCCTATTCTTCATAACGTAATAAGGGACACACAATAGCTCCAACCTTCAGTCCTGGGTGGGCCGTATGCAGTCTCCAACATCAGCTGCCTTATCAGCTGGATTCAAACCAACACATTATTCAAATGCTTTTTAAAGTCTCTGATCATTTGCAGTCTGTCCAGATGCAGCTCCACTGATTTTGAAACACCTTGTATTTGCCTAAAACAAGTTTTAAATTAGCTGCTTAACTGGGTTGAACCCCAGAATTCAGTGCTTTTAATGCTTGCATATGCTTAATGAAAACAGTAACAGATCTGCCAAAGAAAGCATCCAGGAATTGTCTTGCTATACAGAAGGGAAAGTTACAAATGTTCCTCCTTGTACATTTTCCTGAATTAGTGAGCAAATACTCTCCTTCTCCCATCAACAAATATCTGGGAGGTTCTTATTTCAATAAGGGAAGCATTAGCTGTGGGAACAAGAGGGCCATCTTAAACTTCCCACACATTGCACAAATTGCTAATTTAAGAATTTAGACCTTAAGAGTACACAGTTCTTGTTGAGAACTTCCATCGTGTTAGATCTACAAAAATACTTTTTTAAAATTTGTTTTCCCTCAGTGTTATTTTTAATTGAGATATTTTCTATATTTTTTTTCTCTCTTTCTCTCTCCCCAGTTCCCTCTATGCTAATTCTTTAGCAGAAAGACAACCCGGTCTGATTCCTCAGATTTTCTGTCAACCATGTACACAACCACAAGTCACATTCACTTTCCACCATTCCCTGTCACTGTAGGAAGTGTTTTATTCTGTTTAATCCACCCCCTGGTCTATCATATCAACACAATAATCAGAGTTATGTGAAAAATTGAATTTTTATTCAAATGGAGCTGAGCAAAATGCAGTTGCCTCACTCATTTTAGGATGGGGCAGAAGGGGGGAAAAGAACAAAGAAAACAGAATTCTTACCTGTGTATGCTCTTTCTCCTCTGCCGACAACATTGTCAATGGTTTGGCAGCAGACATTTTAATCTGCCATCCCAGCTAAGGACAGAATTCAGCCAGATTGTTGAACAGAGAAAATAGCTTTGAAAAATACTGTGACAGCTACAGGTAGAGATTTCCAGCAACTATTTTGTTGAGAGTAAGGCTTTCTTTGCTGGTGTTATTTTCTACTGCTCTTGAGTTTATCTGTGTTGACATTATCTTGGCAAGTAGCTGCTCAAACAGGTGTCAATGTAACCACTGTGATGCCTGTTGTGAGGTGATGCATTGCAATGGACTGAGGGAAGTGCATGACTTTTAGATCTCTGTAGGCGAATGAGATCCTGGCTTCTACTCTTCCAGACTGCTGAGTTTTAATGTACTTTACTTTGAAGTTAATAGAAGCAAAGGGAGATATTAGCACAGATCAGAACAGTTTTTTTGTTCTGGGTACTAGTGTTAGAATTAAACATTCAGGTCAGGTAAAGATCAGGAAACTTTCTCAATCCCTACACCTCACACACACAACCCCACTCCTTATCTTCAGTGGAATACTGGCAGAATTTCTGGGAAAATTGTTAAAAATGAAAATGACCATTTAATTTTTCCTGATTTTGGTGAAGTTAAAGTAGGAGCCTGTGAGAATCTCTGAAAATCCTACCCACTTGTTAGTGAAGCCCAACAACATTCAGTAGCCTTGACATCGGGTATCAGGTTGTTTTGTTTCGGCTTATTGTTATCTAGATAATGTAATTCAATGCCAGTGTTGAATTATTGATAATTATGTGCTTAACCACTACACACTCGGAATGCCCAACCCCTTACAGCCTGCACAAAGAGACGACATTCATCTGATTGCATCTTGTATTCTGTTGGTTCTTCCACCCTAGGGAATCTGCACTGTCCCCTCTCAGTAGCTTTCTGCTAGCGTGAAGCTCAAAAGTAATGCTGTGCTGGCTCCTTTACAAAGGTTTTATAAAGACTCACTATTATGTCTTGACTTTTTTACTCAACACTTCTTTACATAAAACCCAGTATTCTGTTTGCTTTCATGAATGGCCTTTTGCACTTGGTGTGTGTCTTGTCCATTTAATGCCATGTAGATCTGAACCTGAACTCAAAAATCCCTCTGCTCTTGACATCAACAACTTTCATTCAGATAGCACCTTTAACTGTAGATGCTGACTCCATACTGATGTGGAAGTGAGAGATCCTCGTATTTGATATGAATGAAATGGAATTCTTTTCTTTAACTGTATCCAATTCCCCATCCATATCTCAAAATCTTTCTGTCTATAAAAACACATTCAAATCTACCAAACTCATGAAGCTGTCTATATCTATGTCTTTCCTTCATGGGCTCGTTCACAACTTACTCTCAGTGGAAATTCACTGCTGACTTTCCTTCATATTCTACTGTTTCTTATATACTGATCTCCAAAAGCAGCCAATAATTTTGAACTCAAAGGCCCAATACTCCTCAGAGCTATACTGAAATTTCTTGCTAGCTCCCCCCTTTCTTACGAAGGTGATGTTGCAGATTGTTGTAATATTTCAATGGATCCTGGCTGCCATCGAGCACCTCACCCATTTGATTATTCTTAATGTGATCTTGACCTAGCAAGTGTCAGCTGGAAACTCAAAGTGGAATCTTTTCTGGACTTTCAACATTCACAGACACATACATATGTTTTTTTTTCAGCAGAGAGTACAAGACAATGCGTAAGAATAGAAGCCCTGGTTCCTCTTATTTTTCTTCCACTCCCCTTCCTAATCCAGTGCAGCAGTGAGCATCACTGCCTTCTAAGCAGCTGACCTGGGTTTGATTCCCAGCCATTGCAATGGTAGTGTTCCTACCTTTGATCCAGAAGGCCCACCTGCTCCAGAGGTGTGTGTCATCACATACTTGTATAGGTTAATTAAAAATATCCACATATTAAACCATGATTTTTTTTTTAAGTGGCGCTGTGGTGTAGCAGATAGTGTGTTGAACTTCTAGTCAGAGGATGTTGAAGGCATTCAAAGGTTGTGAGCTCAAGACCCACCAGAGTCCGGCTTTAAACGGCATTCCTGGGGGTGCTGGGTTATTTTTGGGGTTGGTTAGCTCAGTTGGTTGGACAGCTGTTTTGCAATGCAGAGTGGCGCCAATGGCATGGGTTCAGTTGATGTTCTGAAGATTATGAAGGTCCTGCCTTCTCAACCTCACCCTTGCCTGAGGCATGATGCTCCCACCTCCCCACCCACCACCAGTTGTCTCTGTCTGTAATGAGAGAGTCAACTGGGACTACATTTAGGGCTGTTGTGGTAGTGTTCCTACCTCTGAGTCAGGAGGCCCAGGTTCAAGTCCCACCTGCTTTGTAAGTGTGTAGTAGGAACTCTGAGCAGGTTTATTAGAAAATAACTAATCCAGGGCCCTGAAACAAATTGTAATGTTCCATCACTGCTCCAAATGACTTTTAAAAGAAATTGAACTGGGACACTTCTGGGCTGAATGGCTAGGCTACTAATCAGATAAACTCAGTATCTCAGTGGGATGGCTCTGACTAACAAAAGTTTTTATTCTGAAGAAATACCAGTGGTGTCTTCAAAGGGTTAAAAATAAGCAACACTCATTTCCATGTCAAAGCAAACTTTACATCAAGGATAGATTGGTATCATCACCTCAGATGCCAGTCAGTTAAACTTGCCAGCAACACATATCATTCAATAACGAGATATCAAGATTCTCAGAGCAAACATGCCTCATAAAAGTGCATTTGTAAACATGGCGAAGTTAATCTCTGAATATTTTGATACTGTGATTGTACCTTGCTGCAACAAGGATAAAATACAAACAAAATATTTTAGGGGAGTACGCTTTGATTCATTGCTTTCTAAAATATACAGAATGCCTGTCAATGAAATACAAAAAGATTGAGGCAACAAAAAAAAAGAAAAAAAATGGTCTCCAAGCAAGCTGATTTTTGGCTCATAAGAAAGGGAAAAATAAAATTAGGTTTTCATTTTTAATTATCTCAGCAACCAGGACACATAGTTGTTGGTTGAAAATTTTGGGGACATCAAAAAAGTTCGATGAAATGCCAGTTACTCTACATACTAGGCACAAGATCAACTAAAGTGATCATTTCCCCTGTTATGTGCATTTTTCCCCTCATTCCAGCCATCCTGAACAAAGCTGTCCATTTAAAAGAAATGAAAAAAACAGCATACATTTAATAGGATCTTTCATGTCTTTAGAACATTCTAAA
This sequence comes from Rhincodon typus, assembly GCF_021869965.1. Taxonomy (NCBI): domain Eukaryota; kingdom Metazoa; phylum Chordata; class Chondrichthyes; order Orectolobiformes; family Rhincodontidae; genus Rhincodon; species Rhincodon typus. The sequence goes on from NC_063372.1 coordinate 7,274,649, forward strand.
GTGCTTCACAGCCAATGTAGTAGTTTCAAAGCGTCATACGTATTGTAATGTAGAAAGTGCAGCAGCCAATTTGCGCACAGCACATCCCACAAACAACAATGAAATACATGATCAGAAAATCAACTTTACTGATGTTAGTTTAGGGATAAATATTGACATTGGGAAAGAACTCACCTGCCATTCTTCCTGATATTGCGAGGGGATCTTTTAGGTCCAACCAATGACAGATTGGGACTTAGTTTAACATCTTGTCCATAAGATGGCACCTCTGAGAGTACAGCTGTCTCTCAGTGCTAAGGTACCAGCCTCGATTATATGCTCACATTTCTGGGAGTGGAACTTGAAGCCATACCTACACTTCCCAAAGTGAGACTGTTCACAGTCGTGCCATGTCTAACATGATGCTCCACAAAAGAAGATTGCTGATTGCATCTAACAGAAGCATTTATATATTCTTGATTAATTCAGAACACAACTGAAATTTCATTAACTACAGCTAGATTGCCAAAAGAAGGAAAAGATTTTCCTTGATCCACGTTAGTTCATTTCTTTTTCAGGTCTTGAATCACACAATTCCCCCACTGGAGTAGGGCAAAGTTAATATGTGCCCAGGATCTTTTCATAGTAGTTCAGGGTGAATCATTTACCTTTCTTGCCTCCTTCACAATGGGAGGACACAACGGTTTCCTCCACCATCTGTTCAGAATGGAAAAACGCCATGTGAGGAATTTTGGGAGCAAATCCATGTTACTTCATTCTAGAGGTTGACACCCGGACGTAGCAATGTACTGCAGTAGGACGCCTATACAGCAGGCTCAAGTTTGCCTATTTTCTTCTCCTGTGCCAGACCAGCAGCCTCTGATACCTTACCCGTTCTCCATGTCCAAACTGGACACCTTGTCTGGCTATTTTACCATGAATATAACCACTAAGCAGTGAGGTGCTCAATGGCTTAATTGTTCTTCAACAAGTTTTTTTGGCTCTTAATGTGGATTTGATTCTGCAAACCTGTATTTTAAAAAAAACACTCTGAAGTATTCCACATCTTAATCCTTTTGAAGCCCAGATGAAGCTCTGACTCTTACCTGATTTCACTGAACAATGAATGTGAGCTTTTGACTCATAATAAACCCAGTCAAATCCAGCTTCAACAGCCAAACGGGCCAGCATGCCATACTTGGTGCGATCCCTATCAGAGGTAGTGATGTCTACTGCTCGGCCCTCATAATGCAAGGACTCCTTTGAATGATGTCCATCTTCATCCCAGCCCTCTGTTACTCGGAGCTTCACTCCTGGCCACTGGTTCATCACAGAGATTGCAAGTGAATTCACTTTATCCTTACAGCGCTGAAATTTAACAGAAATAAATACACTCGTTATTATTGGCATTGTATTCCAAAACAAAAAACTGGGGCCAGTCTATCTCAGACAGAGGAGTTATTTCAAAACTTTCAGTACCCAAACACAGAAAAAGCAATTGGTCTGTAATTGAGATGTCACTTTGAAACTCATGACCTGCAATTGTTTTCCGAGTTTAACAAGCACATATCCGCATTGTCACTCCACCCCTACCTCAGAACCCTTACCTGCACTTTTGTTACCTCTAGATGGGACCACCCTGATGTACTCCTGGATGGTTTCTGATTTTTCACCCTCCTTAAATTTGAGGCCATTTAAAACTCTCTATTCTGTGTGCCAACTCACACCAAGTTCCAGTCACCCATTAATTCCTGCTTGCTGGTCTACTGTAGCTCCTGGTTACGCAAGCCTTGATTTTAAAATTAAGCCTTTTGTCAAATTGTGCCACAGCTTGGCCCTTCCCTATCTCTCATCTCCTCCAGCCTCCAGTGGTACCATTATATCTCAGATAAGTAATAGAGAAATATTTTACCATCAGGTGGACTGAGTTAGTTGCATGATGATTCTTAGTAAAAAGATTAAGGAATTGTCCCACTCTATTCTCTCTGCAAAATAGGCCATTGAAACAGTTAACATCACCACAAATGTCACAGTCATAAAATGGGGGGACAGGGAGGGGAGGGCAACGGGAAGAAATACGAGTGCTCAGTGTGAACTTATAGTTTAGTGGTCAGTCAAGGTTTTGATTACAAAATTCAATTTCTGCTATTTTTTGGAATACGTACAGCTATGATCACAGAATTCCACCTTCCATCACTGACTATCACAGCAGGAAGCCCAAAAGTATTTACATGAGTTAACGAACATTCAAGGTATGTATTTTCCTTATTGAAAACAGTATTCAAGTACCTGGTAGAACAGGAACACATTGATGATCAAAATACTGTACCATGCTTGCAATTGATCCCTCGAATCTCTTATCTTCATCAGTTAGCATTTATTGTGTGGGGAAGTATGCCAAACAGGTATTAGGTGCATACCCACATAGGTCAATTGGAGAGTGAGTCACACTAGGTCATATCCAACAGACAATGAAGATGACAACAACTTAAATTTTACTATAACAGTATTGTTTCCCTCAATGTGGATTAGATTTATTCCTCTCCCAGTTTTCTCCCCTAAAGATGCCAACTCACATCAGTAATGCCTTACCTACATAAGAGTCTAAAGGATGATTGAATCTGAGAAGACCAATCAACTGAAAAGCAGGGAGGGGTTTATCAAAGCCAAACGCAGTTGTGTATTTGTCTAATATTCACTTATTCACACATTTCAGCAAAAGCCACTGCCCAATGATCAGGAAGAATTTGTTTCTCCTACACTTCTCAGCCAGGAGGTAGGGGAGGTCAAATTTCGCACATGAACTGTTAACCAACTTCTGGGGGAGCAAAGGACTGAAGGTAAAAGGTGCAATCTTCCCATCGACATATACCAATAGCTCACTAAGCTAGCTGAGCCACAAAGGGAAATTAAGACACTTTTTTTCTGGTATATATGAATGTAGAAACCCAACAAGTTTTCATTCTAATATTACACCACATACAGAATCATAAATTTCAGGATAGAACAAAGTTCGTCTTGCGTCTACCAGTACTTGCATCCCCACTGAAACTATTCTAATTCTATTTCATAGAATCATAGAATCCCTACAGTGTGGAAAGAGGCCAAGTCTGCACTGATCCTCCAAAGAGAGTCCCACCTAGATCCAGATCCAGATCCAGACCCAGACCCCACCCTATCCCAGTAACCCTGCATTCACCATAGCTAATCCACCTAGCCTGTACATCTTTGGACTGTGGGAAGAAGCCCAGGCAGACACAGGGAGAATGTGCAACTCCACACAGAGAGTCCACCAAGGCTGGAATCGAACCTGGGAACCTGGTGCTGGGAGGCAGCAGTGCTCACTGCCAAGCGACCATGCCACCCAAAAGCATGTACATTTCTTACTGCTCATTAATACTTGTCAAGTTCAATTCTGCTCTCCCTTCTGAAGGAAAGATGTTGTGAAACTTGAAAGGGTTCAGCAAAGATTTACAAGGATGTTGTCGAGTTTGGAGGGTTTGAGCTACAGGGCGAGGCTGAATAGGCTGGGGCTATTTTCCCTGAAGCGTCGGAGGCTGAGGGATGACCTTATAGTAGTTTATAAAGTCATGAGGGGCACAGATAAGGTGAATAGCCAAGGTCTTGTTCCCAGGGTAGGGGAGTCCAAAACTCGACGGCATAGGTTTAAGGTGAGAGTGGGAAGATTTAAAAGAGATCTAAGGGGCAACATTTTCATGCAGAGGGTGGTGTGTATATGGAATGAGCTGCCAGAGGAAGTGGTGGAGGCTGGTATAATTACAACATTTAAAAGGTATCTGGATGGGTATATGAATAGGAAAGGTTTAGAGGGATATGGGCGAAACACTGGCAAATGGGACTGAGTCAGTTTAGGCTATCTGGTCGGCATGGACAAGTTGAACGGAAGTATCTGTTCTGTGCTATATAACTCTATGACTCTATAAGTGGAAAAAAGGGACAGAAATTTTAATACATAAGGAAGTTAGGGCTTGCATTTATACAGCACTTTATCACACCTCAAACCACCCACTGCACTTCCAAAATGCCATTTTAATAGCAAATGAAGCAGCCAATTTACGCATAACAAGACCTCATAAACATCAATGAAATAAAAGACCAGTTAGGCTGCTTTCAACTGAAGAAGAACTCCTGGCCAGGACATAAGAAAAATTACTTATTTTTACGTGTTTGACATTCACATAAACAGGTAGACAATGTCTTTTTTAAGATTTAATCCAAGGGATGGTTCCTCAGACAATACAGCATCTCATCGCTGTGCCAGAATAATGTGAAACACTGATTTAAGGCCGTTGCTGCCAAATAAGCTAAGCTGGGAAAAGGCAACTGCCCAAGATTGAGTCCAGGCCTGAACTGGCAGGTCAAACCTCTACAAGTCTAATGCACGCATCAGTCTAGAAATATAAAATATTCAAACTTCTACTCCTGAAGGATTTTATTTTAAAGCCAAGTTCCTGAACAGATATTCCTGTCCAAATGAGGATTGTATTCTACTCGATCTCAATGTTAATTGGATAATACACTGGGTGCATTACTGTAATATGTTATAATTATAATCCATCATCAGATTTCATACACCAATCAAATTTCTAGTGATTACTTTTTGTTAAGCTGGTTATATTTTATAACAAGCCCACCCAATGTCACAATTCCTCAGTTGGAAGCACTTCAGCTAGTCACGATGAAATGGAACTTAATATGGAAACCAGTCACACTCACACCCAGGTGTGCAAGTTTTAAAAGGTACAACCCAGAACTGGAAATTCGTGGGATTAAAATGACAGTACACCAGCCAGCCTGACATTGCTAGTTCAAAAAAATCCGAACTTTGGAAAAAAATCCAAGGAAGAAGCCTCAAGAGCCATGCATACTCAGAGTTCCAGGGTAAAGAAAATGAATCCCCTTGTTTCTTCATCCTGCAAATATTCAGTACACAGTTTAAAAAAAACAGAAAAGATGTACAGCTGAGCTACCACACAAAGATTATTCAAACATATTTAACTACAAATTCACAATTCTGTTTAGTCATTCTCTCAAACTGAAACTTGTGGTATGGGGGCCCAGATCTCAACAAAGCCTTTATCCATTATTCTAGACAAAGTATCATCAGGTTATTTGACTTGGCATTAGTGCCAAGACCAATCTCTCCTTGCACAGTACCCACTTGGATACATATCCCAGCAGGAACCAGGATTGATTTCTGGCACCACACCCTACTGGCCCACAGTTGTAGAAGTCAATTGTAGTACCCTGAAAGCTGTTTGAATGACTCAATACAGTCCAGATATGAGACATGGGACTTTCCTGGTCTGCAGATTCAATACCACAATGAGCAGTGGATTTACCAACAGGGAAACATTTTAAAGTTCATCATTTCCCCATAGTTCCACAGGCACCTCCCAGCTCCTCAGGCTCAGGTGGATGTCGTTCATATGAGCTTGGACAGGGAGTGTCACCAGGCTTCGACCTTAGGGGGCATGAGAGCAGAATCTGACTCACTCAAGGAAAAACATTGCTGTGCTTGCTAATTTTGGCACTAACTTTTTAATGTTTTTAATCAGCCCTGTTCCTCCCTGCTTGAAAACTGGTTTTAGAAATTTATTGAAAGGCAGGGAGGAAAAAGGGCCATTTTTGATTGGCAAAGACTGGTAAATAGTTATGAACTTGGACATCATTCAGGGTGCAGGGTGAAAATGAAAAGTGATATTTACTTCACATCAGACATGGTTTCAGGGAACTTAAAGGATGACGATTGGAAATGTCAACACAACAGTGGCAGAATTGAGCAGTGTTTTCTGCCTGAGACCATAGATGTACCAGCCAGAACACAATAGGGAGGAAGAAATCGTGGGTCAAGAGTGCAGAAAAGATGCACAACTCAGCTGTGAATCTTGGTCATCAAGTGGAGCACATAATGGTCATCTACCCATTCTTGGTCAAGCTCATTGACCAAAGAGGGCCATCTAGACTGTGAAAGCATGAAGGAAGATAACTAACTACGGTGCACCACCACTAGTCATTTCATAAGGTACCTCTTACATCACAAGCCCTGACACCTACTTTGGCTCTTCACAGCTTTTGTTTTATTTTGCACGTAGTGAAATAATGAGACTGCAACACACTAAAAGTGAAGGAATTTTATTCAATTAGTTTAGTACCAACAAATTTGTCATATGTGTCACATCTCCCTGTGGGTTGTCAATGTGCCTTATGCTAAGTGTTTCCATTTGGAGAATATTATTGGCGAGTGGCTGTGTACCCATCTAGTGAACTGAGAGGGTTCCAGAAAGTTCACGACCTGGAACTGTTACTAACTCTCTGCATCAGTGCCAAGTCACCATAGTCACTGTCAGAGGTAGCACCAATGGTTACACAATAGCACACAACTGCCACTGACATGAGCTCTAACCAGTTGTTCTTGTGCTACTCCACAAATATCACTGGCATCGCTTCTCATGATGCCCACTGATCTATGAGTATAGAATGCTGTGCGTCTATGAACTTTGTAGAACCTTTGTAGAATATAGCATCCATAGCAAGAGTGGGAGGATTCAGAACTCGATGTCAATCCTGCAGGCACGATTGGTATTGCCTTTAAGCCATGTCAAACTGCAGTTAATGAATGTGCTCCATGATGTCACTTACATGGAATACACAAGCGTTGGCTGGTCCACACAATCCAAACCACCTTTCACTGGTGTGTGTACGGAGGCAGATTAGTCCACATTGCAGTGTTGTACTTTTTGAAGTGAGGCCCATTAATGGTCTGCATTCCATGCAGCCCCATAGGGCCACAAAACATGTTGAAGCTGCACCCTAACAGGTGGCTCCCCAACTGTTACTGTCCACTCTTTACCAGTGCCTTTTGCTTGCTGCCCAGTAGAATTTGTCCACCTCTCCCGTTGGTAGGTACATTTGCGCTGATATCCGGTTTAACTGGGGGTGATGATAGTGCTTATGCTTGTAATGCTCGTCTGGCGCAGCTGGTCATCCACGTGCTCTGTGGACAGAGCTATTTGCATATTAGGAGCACTCCAGCACATATCCAGTTGTGTTCTATTTTGCCATTGCATGCACTATTATGCAGTTGTGCAGAATTAGTGCTTAAGGACATGTTGATGTAACACACCGTACAATCATAGAATATATGAGTAATACAGTACATACCAGCAGTTCTGCGCTCCCCTCCAATCTCCACAGTCCCAACTCTCCCTCCCGAATAAATCAACCATAGCTTCCTCATATGGAGTGAGTTCCTGAATGTCTGGGAGGGGGGGTCCATCACTTGTTCCATTTCATGCCCTTCGGGGAAATGCCAGTTTTGCCTTTAAAACAAAAGAGGGGATTGAGTCAGGATAATTTGGCCCATGGAGGTTCTTCCTGCAATACATTCTTTCCCTTTTCCCCAACATGGCACGTTTAATGCAATTTACATAACACTACAATTTTGGTTCGGAAGCATTATTTGCTGAATCTTGCTAACATTCATCTGAGCCTGTACAGTTTGCTTTTATCTTTAACTATTCTCCTTCAGTTCCATATATGTTCATTCCACAGACCCATATTTGCACTGCTTTTACAGTAGTATTGAATCCTTACCTTTGTACTTTTCTTTTCAACCGGCATCTTCTTCTAGACCTTCAGCTAGGTCCTCACTTGTTGACAGAGCATTCACTTTGCCAGTGATAATATTGCGAACACTTGGCGCCTTCTTTGCATGTTTAGGAGCTGGCCTCTCCCATCAGTACAGAGGTTGCAACTTTCCTTGAATGAGCTTACCAGTGCTTGTAGAGACTCGTTGTTAAATTGATTTTGTCCCTGTTGGCGTCAGACATTTAATGAAAAATTGCGCACTGCAAAGCTTTGTATTCATTGCTGCTAATGGAACTGCACTTTCAGAAATTGCACATTTCCACAATTACTTGAAAAGACAAGTCTTGTTCGCTATAAAGAGAAATATCAAGCACAATATCTACATGTGTACTTTCCGAAAGAAATAGAACAAAGAGAAGTAGGAATGTCTGCTCATGACCACCTTGAGCCGGAGGCATTATAGTCAATTCATTATACTTCAGCTAACTCAACCCAGCAGCCTTCCTATACCTCAGTCAGACACAAGAGAGTCCACTAAACTGGGCCTTTGGTGTGGTCTTTTTAGGATTATTCCTCCCCCTCCTTTCTCAGCTATTTCCACACCACATATAAACTTTCCAATCAACAGGATAGACAAAAGGGTTCTATCTTACTACAGTGCTACTCTCCTCCTGAATCAGTCCCAAGTCTTGAACATACAAGTGCAGTCCTAGGTGGCTTCACCCTTTGATTTTTCCCCAGAACCTTCATAGGGATTTCAGATCATAGTTTGAGAGATTATAGACACAATCATCTATCCTTCCAAATTGTTTTAGATCATTTGTACCATTTTTACATTGCCTCAGTTCCTTTCCTATTGTTCCTTATCACTGTACACATGGATTTAAGATAAAAACAGCAGTCTATAGCCTTAAGCTTTGCAGTTAATTAACATCAATTATCTGTCCAGTGTGCTCCATTATTCCTAACTAGTTACAAATGAGGTATTAATTGTTGATATTTTAAAACGTTACATTTTTTAACCCTTCAATCTCATCCATAGAATTGCAATGAGGTTAGGTTTAGGGTTAGGGTTAGGGTTAGGGTTAAGTGCATCCTTGACTAGGATTAATTAAAATTCCAAAGAAAATTGTTATAATTTTTTATTTCTTTTTGGTCATAAAGCTGGCTGTGCCTGAAACATTTATATTAATTTGTTTGTCTCGAAAAATTCAATACAAACTTGTCCATGAGTTGGCGATCATTATTTAGAGTTCGGGATGACAATCGTAGAAAGCTATTTTGAGGGTTGTTGGAGTGTGGAATGGTTGCAGCAGAGACCCTTGCACCATTAAAAGGGAAAAAAATTCACGTTTGAAGACAGAAGATACAGGACTGTGGGGAAATGGTGGGACAGTGAAATTATTTGGTAAAGAGATGGGACAGGCATGGTGGGTTGAATGGCTTACTTCTGTGCTGTAAATGTCCACGGTTTGGCATAGTCCAGATAAGCTTCCAACATTATCTGTTTCTTTTCATGATTTTCTCCACTTCACCTGCACTTATTAGAGAAATCACTCATGCTGGGGTATGGTTCCATGGTGCCGAGCCATTTTCCAGTACCTTCCCCAAGTGGCCATTTTGTATGTTCAATCTTAAGCTCTAGTCGAATATCGGTTGACTATGGAACCATGGTTGACATTACAGATGGGTTTAATCCTATACTTACAGGCAGACATTTTGGAATATTGGCGATCAGGAGCAGGAGGGTTGACTGATTTCCTTCTCCAACGCTTCCAAGTACAGGAACTGTTCCCCAGAACTGTTATTTTCCCTGATCCTCTCTTCTGCCTTCCTGAAGGCACTGAAAGCATCGGAATACTGTTCTAGGGCCACTGGCCACTCTCCAGTACTTTGTCCCCAAGTGGCCATTCGATCAGGATCAGGAGCCATTGTGCCTTCCAGGGACAGAGGTCCACCCAGCTGACTTCATTACAATCACTACACCCCTCCCGCTCTGAGTCCACGAACGTAGGCCTGTTCTTTTTCTTGTAGCCTTTCCTGGGGTGTTTTTGTACCAGGTCCAGTTCCTCTGACTCAGCCAGCCTCTTGTGCCTGGAGCATCTGGGAAGAAATTCATTCTCCTCTTCAGGTGGTAAAGGAGTCAAGTCTGCATCATCCGCTGTGTCCATCTCCAACTCCGAGGTTGCTTTGACAAGAGACGGAAGGAGAGAGCCCACGGGTGCTGACAGACTTTCCAGCTGCTCTGAGGGGCTGAGTATGCTTTGCTCCTGCCCCGTTTGCAAGTTTGCAGCTTTCATGTGGTCTACGTGGTGGTTCAGGGCTGCCTCACCTCACCAAACTTTGTACGTCACAGGACCTGACCTCATGTCGACCTCACCTCTTACCCAAGCAGGGCCATTTCCATGGATTCGGCA
>NC_063372.1:7284755-7290083 GCF_021869965.1 Rhincodon typus
GTTTAATTTGTTCATACCTTGGTGCCATCTCTCGGGTCATGGTGGGTCTCTCTAATCTCTCTGCAGTGGTTTCTGAGGCAGTGTTTAGCAGTCCACAACTTGCTTTTCATTCAGCTGACGAAGGGAGATCAAATCACAGGCAAGAAAAACCTTGGTTTGCAGATAACTATTCAGGTACAATTCTGGTTTCTTCATGGCACAAGTTTATTTCCAGACAATTCACAAAAAATTAAACAGTTTATGAGTTGCTCAAGAAGAAATAGTGCAATTTTGCACCATTTTGCTGGTCTCTGTCAGGCAAAGTTACTGAAGGTACAGGGAAGTACCATTGTGAGAAACAGATGCAATTCACAAACAAAAAAAGGTGAATATAACTGCTGTTTGTAATGGATGAAAATATGGGAAAACTGCATTGAGTGACAGTGTGAATTGGAACATTGAGACTGCTTTGTAGCCCTACTGCTGACCAACATTCTCTACAACCTGGCTCCTTAGGATCACAAAATGTGCCTTGTACTCCATTGTATTCTAAATAAATGAACAAAGGCCCCTTAAACTGAAGTGAAAGAAAATAGCTGGGGCACATGCATAATAATTAAAACAAAAGTGGAAGAAGAAATAATGTTTTAATCCTGGTTTTCATTGCACTTTAAATGCACTTTTATCTTAAGGTAGTGCTGTTGCTAGCAGATGTGTGCTTCTCCCACTGTTCAGTGTACTCCTGAATACAGAGTAGTCAAACTCTGATGTACCAACTGCATTGCAGAGTTAGATTTGCAGTGCCTGCACTACAGTCACTAGCACTTCAAAATGAATTGTTTGAGGCACTTCGAGATCCTTCATACGATAAAGCATTTAATAAAGTTCAAGAAGTGGTCATTATTATTGGCTGACCTCTCTTGGCACTGCTAATGTCTGCAATCTAGTGCCTGGCTGTGAAGTTAAACTACTAAGATAGAATTGCATTTCACCTGTCTTGGCCCTTTAAGGCCATTACACACGTATTCCCTTATGGTTGGTACTTAGTTCCTTCACTTTTTCTTCTTGTTTCCTCCACTAACATGACTGTCATGCACTCTCAAAGTGAAAACACAGGACAGTGGTGGGCTTAGCTGTTATTGAGTAGCCTGCTGATGCTCATTGTTCAGGCTGATACATGAAAAATGGTGACCTATGCAGGGCAATGGAGGACGATGGACCCTGGCTTTCAGGTATGGCCAGGTGAAAATCCAGTGGAGACAAAGTGATGTTAAAAAATATCTAGTCCATGTCTACATTACCAAAGGTTTGGTCATTGACTGATTCATCACCCAAGTTTAAAGTTTTCTGGAATACCAAACCATGTGCTTCACAACATAAAGAGGACCGACAGTTCTTTCACTATCATGAATGCAAAAGTCACAACTAAAACTGTGATACTGATAAGATGCTTTGTAAGCCACATTCACACCACATACTGCATGCCTATCTTCACACTGTTGTAAGTCTTTACTCTCAAACAAAGATGAGCATTTCCGTTGGAAGATTTGTACTGATCTGAATGTCCATTTTGCTGCATTTCACACATCATCCACACATTGGATGTTGCCTTCAACCAATAACCCTCCTGAAAAATCAGTAAAAGTGATGCTTGTTGATGACCTCAATAAGTATCTCTGGTTCTAACCTGTTATAAAACTAGACTTCATTTTACTTTCTGTAAAAGCAAATTACATTTGCAAATTAAAAATTATGGTCTGACCCTCCCTAAATCTTTTTACATTCTGTGCAGTGAAACAACTGCAATGTTTAATGGGAAAAAAAGGTTTGTATCAGTTGCTATCCATTACAGACACTAAACTGAATTATCTTATCACTCCATTTGCAAATAGAAAATAATTTAGCCTTAAAGAACAAATGTTTGCAACATGGTATTTTAAATTAAAGTTTCGTAATTTTAAACGTTTTCTACGTGCAGTGCATTGCGATGAAATCCCATATGTATAGCCAGGAATTGTTTCCTCTTTAAGACCTGTTCTCTAAATGCCTACGGGGAGAGCAGTGCTAAATCAGGCTATCAAGCAGAGAAAGCAGTGCACAAGGGACATGTGAATATTGCTCTCCCAAAATCAGATTCACAATATAAAAGTGCTTAAAATCTATTCGATTATCATTCTTATAGACTATGACCTTGAAATTACTTTTGTGCAAATACTAGCACACAAAGGCTTAACACATTCAAATACAATTCCTTTGTTCAGTATTATAGCAGAGAGGCTGACCTATTTAAAATCACTGTCACTAAAATAGTAGACAAAGGAATTTTGTGTATACATGTTACATACTGATACACTCAAACCAGGGAGATCATAAAATTAAGAGAGGGTTAGGGTGAATCACAGACTGATGAGTTATTTTCAAAATTTGTTTTCCTTCCCAATAAGTTTTCTTTCATTTAATGAGACCCCTAAGCAACCCAGCTTTGAGGGGAAATTCACTGTGTGGGGAACAGTCATTGTGAATCTGCATCCTGTCACTTGACAGTGCAGCACATTGATCCATCAACCTCTTGTATCACTAGAATCACAAGTCATCCAACAGGGCAAAATCACAGTATTATTGTGCTGTAGAGTCGTATTGGCTGCATTAAGTATTTGAGAACCTTCTTAGGGCTGTTAAATTCAACTTCCTTAAACTATTCAAGTTAATGAATATCCTTTTACACCCCTCAACCACAACTTAGATATACAAAGTTTGAAATGTAGAAAAGAATAGCCCAACACCCTTCAGTAAATGTAATCTGAGCAAAGAAGGAGATAATAGGAGGGGCAAGCCCAAGCAAGCTCAGTATTTTTATAGAGGGTCTTCAAATGAGTAGAGGAGGCAGAAGGGCTGATGGAATTCCTGAGCATGGGATCTAATAGCTGTAGGTACTGTCACCAATGGTGGAGGAAAAAGAAGAGATTAATGCAGATCAAGCCAGAGTTGAAGGAAGAAAAAATTCAAGGTGATGGATTTTGGAAGCAGCCGGGGGAGGAGGGTGGTTGATTGGTTGATTTATTGTCACGTGTACCAGAGTACAGTGAAAAGCTTTGTTTGTGAGCAGTACAGGCAGATCATAGTAAGCAAGGATGTACAGATCAGAGGTTGTAGATTTAGACAGAGGCATACAGGTTACATTGCACAGGGGCGTGTGCTAGGTGAGATCAACATTAGCAAGAACAGCATTATTTCAGGCTACAGAGTCCATTCATCAGCCTAATAACAGCCGGGAAGAAGCTGTTCCTGAACCTGCTCCTGTGAGAAGAAAAAAATCTAAGGGACATCAAACACTTGACTGGCAAACCCAAAAAAAAATTGGAAGGGGCCCACTGTAAACATACTTTGATGGCAAATGCTTTTTTTAGAATTTGTGACTGATCAGTACTATTTTTTCAATACAAATATCAAATGAATATGCCTGAAAGCTCTGATGAAGAGTCCTCTAGACTCGAAACATTAGCTTGTTCTCTTTCCATGGATGCTGTGATCTCCAGCATTTGTTGTTTTCAGTACAGATTCCAGCATCTGCAGTAATTTGATCCTACTTGAAAGTTTGATTCAGTTCAGCAATAAGGAGTCTTGTCATTTAACAGAATACGTGAATATGTACTAAGCGAATACTCTATTCCCGACATCAACATAAAGTTTTCTGGTAAAGTGATCAAATATAGTGATAAACAGCCAACTGGAAAAGCATATTTTACAGTAAGTAATGAAGAAATATACAACAGCAGCATAGTCCTTTGTAACATTCTGATATGTCCCGTGTGTGAAGCTGGATGTTGATGCTGTGAATGGCTTCCTGCTATGAAATGAAAGCTTGAGCTCTCTACCTGCTGTTTCAGCAGAATTATGGATATTGCCCAGGGCATTATAAAAAATTTGTTAGCAACTACAGTGTTACAAAAATTACTTTTTAACTTCTTGAATAGTCCTGCCTGTACTACACGTGTGCAACACAAAACCTTTATAGTTTTAACAAATCCCGTTTTCTATTTTTACAGTAGATTACATTAAGCTCAAATCTCCTCGACCAAATTGAAATCATTCCCACTAGCATAGGACTGTTTCTGTTCCAAACTTTAAATCACTTTGTAATATATTTAACTCATGAAAGTGTGGCTTGACTTATCAAATAAGCCAATAGCCTTAGAATAATGATTACACATCCCTATTTGACAATAGCAGCAATAGTAGCATAATACAGTATGTGGCGGATGATTGTTAAAGTTGCTTTACAGTGACTGGTTGGCACAGCAGCTGAGGAAAAGGAAAGAAATGTTACAATTTACCATTTGCAGACATAAAGCTGGCTTCTCTGGTCAAGTTCTCGATATGCACATCTGCGCAAAGCTCTGAATTGGTAGTGTTAGATAATAACATTTATCCACAAATTCACACCCAGCCTAACCTGGAAGAGAGGCATATTTCTTCTGTCTATCCCTGAGAACCCAATTGGAAGAGGTTTAGACAATCTCAACATAGTACTTGGGGATGAGTGACAACGTAAAATTGCCCAAAATTGGCAGTCTCCCTCACAGAAAAATACATATATGGCAATGGTTAGAAAGGGAAATCTTATAGTGGTAGTTTAAGGAGGTTATCTTCAAGTGAGGGCATTGCTTTTTCCAATCACACCTTTCTCATCTGTCCTCATCCCCCCAAGAAAAGCAAGTTGTTTTATTGTTTTATTATTTATCATTTGCCTAGTTGTGATTGTGACAGCTAAAGAAAGTCTTTTATCTAATTTTCTAACAATGCAAATTACATCTGAACAATCTGTTCAAATCTTTGCAGAAACGTTGTTTTGTACATCTATGGCCATAGTCAGATGGTCTTCTAATCATTGCATGATTTGTATTTGATTAATGATATCATGTTTTGCCTTCACAATTGAACCTGTTTGAAAAGCAAAAGAAGAAAGAAGCAAATAAAAGGTAAGAAGAAAATGTCCATTCTTTCATCCCATAGAAGTGAATAAAACTATTCACAATTAATCTTTTCAACAATTATCTTATACACTCAAATATTCCAGTGAATGTTATTCTAATGTCAGTTGCAATTGAATACTCAAGTTAAAATAGTAACTCCTTGCACCTCTTAGATGAATCATTGATTGAATCAATATATTCTGACAAACAGCACAACAAGTCAATTAAAATACCTTTGACTTATTTTAACTTGTTTCAAATAAGACTTTAACCCAGAGAGAAGCTTCGCACAATTTCCAATTTTAAAAAATAGCTTTTAAGAAAGAAATGGTCTTATTAGGAATTGCATAGAATATGCAGCATCCATTCAACATAA
>NC_063372.1:7290183-7294277 GCF_021869965.1 Rhincodon typus
AATTGTAATCTCAAATCCACATTCTCGCCAGCTCACCTTTTGACCTCTTCCATAACAAAAATCTAGTCTCTCAACATATTTTTCTATTCCCGTTTCTCTCAAGTACTCGTCTAGTTTTCTTTTCAAAGAACCTAAGCTATTTCCCTCAGCTACATCCAATGGTATTAAGTCCCACATTCTAACCATGACAAACAATTCAAAAGATGGTATGTACTTTGAGAGTTCTCAACAAATGGATCATTGATCATTCTAACAACTTGCGCTTATCTAGTACCTAGAAGTGAAGAGATGGAGGGGTTTAGACATGGACTTTCAGATTGTATGGGCTAGGCAGTATATGTGTCTGTTGATGTGACATCACTTTGGAATAATGGGGATGAAATTTGTTTTGGGTGATAACCATTTTCTCCATTAACTTAAAATGAGCAAAATATAAAATGAATTGTAGGTGCGCTATCACCAGAACAAATTTCATCTCCAGATGACAGAAGGTCTTTCTTTAAGCTGCTATACTGCACTCTGGGAATTGGACTGCCCACTTTAATTGTAGCTTTACTTTCCTAATAAAGGTAGGAATTTGAGTCTATAGTACAGAAAATTAGACTGTTATCTAAGTTCATGCTTATAGGGACATTTTCCTGATTTTTGTGGCTTCTAACTTTGCCTGCTTATCATGAAAACCAAATTATTGTGAATATTTGTCATGTTTTTGCACATGTTGCCAAAAGCAAAACAAAATGAAGAAGAAATTCATTAAACTTTTTCTCTTCTTACAAAACTTTAGCTCTTTGAAAATAGCCTGATTTACAGAATGTTATGTCTGTTTCCTGAACCTAAGAGTGTGTGGTGTCATATGAAACATGCACATCAGACAATATGGATCCTATGATAATAGTTACAAAGCAGATTTAAAAATTAAAGAATTGTCCAATTCTTACTTAAAAACAAAAGTACATTGGATCGCACTTTTTTCCGGTGTTTTGAGCTGAAAGTTTGCAAGGCACTAGTGTTTGCGGCCCGAAAAAGAAGGGTAAGGTCAGTGCAGAGGGAGAAAATCAGTGTTATATTTACACTTCTGCATCCCCTCAACACTTTGCTTTGTTGATATTTTCATAACAGTTTCTTGCAGTTACAGTAAATGTGCAAAGGCCTTTTTTAAAAACATACTTTTTTTTCTATTGCCTCCTTTATTGCTCTCTAGGGGCCTGCTCATGTCAGATCTTTTTCCTAGTCGACAGGCTACAGTATCCCCAACTTGTTGACCACTTTTGCTTTCCCTGGTTAGCAAATGGAACAATGGCAATTGTGAAAAACTGACATTTAAACTATTCCCCCGACATTTAAATAGTGCATAATTCTGAAATTATGCAAACCGCTTTCAAGAAAGAAGTCAGTACTAGGAAACTGAAAACAGCAAAGGAGCAGGTTTCTGACAATAAATGACACAGGTTAAGTGAGTGATAAAGTTATGCTATACACTTCCGGAAAATCAGGCCCTGATTGTGAAACTTATGTTGGGGTTTCAGTGGGAAGTCTCACCCATCATTAACCCTTCAATACAGTAAAGTTAAAACAACATCCTTTCTGGGAGGATCCTGTCTGTTTTTGTTGTCCTTTTTACATCGAACAAAGCTTTTCCATACATCAGGTGAATTTTAACGTGGTTGCAATCCCATAAATTCCTAATAGTTACATTTAATTTGCAGCAGTGACAGATGTATCATGTCCTTTTCGCACAAGTAAGTTACATGTATTTTGGCAAAAAGGAAAGAAATGTAGCAACCGTGTGAATTATGCAATGCATTCAGAAAGCCATACTGCATAGAAAGAGGCCACTTGGCCCATTGTGCCTGTTCTGACTCATTCAAAGAGCTGTCCAATTCCATTGCTTTTATTCCCAAAGCCCTGCCAATGTTTCCTTCTCAACAATATCATTCCCTTTGGAAAGTTAGAAGTGAATCTGCTTCCACTGCCCTTTTAGGCAATCACATTCTAAATTATCACCAATTGCTAAGTAAAAGAGAATCTTTACCCTCTGGTTCTTTTATCGATTACCTTCAAACTGTGTCCCTCTGGTTAACGCCCCTCCTAGCACTGGAAACAGTTCCTCTTCATTTGCCAAAGTGATCATTTTGAACAAAAAATGGAAGCTCTGGTACCTAACTATATAAATACAAGTCAGTTCCAGATTAGATTTTGCATGATGAAGTCTTGGATATCAGTCAAGGGAGACGCTACAGTTAGCCTTTACATCCATGACTGTTGCCCAGTAACACCTGCCAAGGGATGCCTGTGCAGATTCTGGATAGGACCAGAATCAAGCCCACATCAAAAACCCTGCTAATCCTTACTATGAAATCTCAGTCAGGAAGTACTAGAGGGTTACTAAGGCTTGCTGAACTACAGCTCTGCATGTTACTATCTTTGGAATCAATGGAGAGAAATAGAAAACCAAGGGGAATGAGAAGAAGAAAAAAGTAGTTTTAGAAAAAAAAAGTGAATGTGCTTCCAGACATCATAATGTGAATTTGGATTTTACCATTTAATAATGGTCATTTTTATAGTCAAAGGAAATGATTATGTTGCACTGTTATTGATTTAGACAGTTACAAACACTTACTTCATGGGGAGAAGGAAATGTCTATCAAGACTAACATTGGATTAAGATTATTGTTTATGCCATAAAAATATATTTGCAGTGGAAAGTCATTATATCAGGGATGATCCTAGAAGGAATAATTTCATAATTTTATTGACATTTTAATTAAAAACTATCCATTAGCCTCAAGTTCAAAGATGAGAATAAGAAAAGTACTTTTTTGTTAAATGCATTCATGGGATCTAGGCTGGCTTGGCCATCCCTGATTGTCCTTGACAAGGTGGTGGTGAGCTGCCTTCATGAACTGCTGCAGCCCGTAAACACATTTTTGATTTGGTTCTGCAAATTCAGCCCTGTTGTAGAGGTGGCGTGATGACTTTGTGAACAGTGTGGAGCTAACTAATCAAACTGGAGTTTACCGTGAAATGCCTACCACTTAGTTCAAGAGAGATGTTTTACACTGGGCTGTAGAAATGGCAGGTGAGAGCCTCATGTTGATGTTGTCTGGAAAGCAAAAAGATCAGCACCTTCGAGATGGGTCATTTAATGGCCCAATTGGAAAGGCTGAATTGGGAGAGAGCCATCCTGATTAACAGCAGAACTTTGTCAGGTTGGGTCAGCAGCATCTGAAATGAAGCTGCTGTCAGTGGAATAACACTGATAAGCTTCCTCTGACAGTGTGCAAATAAAGGATATCTATTTATTTCCCTTCCTACTTTCTTCCCTTATCCTTTACAAAGCCAATAACACCTTGAGAAACAGTTCTAAACTGTTCTTTGAAGGTTCACTCTTCCCTTCATATCTAAGATTGAGTGTCAGAGCTATTCCTTCATGAGACCATCACAATTTGACCAGCAGTGTCCTCTCTCTTGGCCTCCCATGTGTAATTCTAATGGACGGGCTTCAGGTCTGTGCTGATGAGCAGGAACCTGCTCTGATAGACCTCCTCCCAACCCCACCCTTCCTTAGCCTGAAGATGCAGGGGCCAAATGCGCACTCTGAGAAAATCCACAGGAGCCCAAGAGTTTTCACAATGTCCAAAGATTTGTTGTTAGCGAGTGGAGCCTTTGCTCAACTGAACACTGGGCAAAAACAATTGCAACGATTGAAACCTCCTTTTGAATCCTGTTTGACCAATTGTTCGAAGGAAAACAGATCGGGGTGGCACTCTGAATGGGCACAGGACATTCACCAGTAATGTTTCAGAATATTTTATACTTACAAATCCTTACAATCGAAAAAGCCAGCTCATGCTGAAGGCTGTGTGTAAAGCAACCTCGATTACTAAATTCAAAAGCATTTCAAATTATACTTGCCTAAACGACAAGTTACCTTGTTTTTTTTTCAAGAGTCTGATAATGCAACTATTGTAGATATCAGGCAAGGAATGGTGTTTTGATGAAGGGCCTGATGTCCTGCTGAAGGGCGAAAGAACATCGAGCAGGGATGGTGTGGAAAACTTGATACTCACAGTTCCTTACAAACAAAAAAGCCA
>NC_063372.1:7294377-7294741 GCF_021869965.1 Rhincodon typus
ATGAAGGGCCATACCTCCTGTTCTAAGATTTCATTCAGGGACTCTCCCTCTTAGCTCCCTCTATGCCATGTCCCTTCTCCAAGCCCCTGGGGCTATTCTCTGTTTCTTCTGCCACTCTGCCCATCGTACGATGACAGGATGTGGAAAACTGAGCAGGTAAAGGCCAGTAGAAAGCAGCATGCTGTTAAAACTCCTGCACAGCACACACACACACACACGCACACAGTCAGAATTAAACAGTCGCGCACACAGCCGCATTAACAATCAAACACACTCAGTCTACGGTAACAGCCACACTCAGTTACCACTCAATCTACACACACACACACTCACAGTCACATTGGCTCAGTCACATTCTCAATCT
>NC_063372.1:7294751-7298775 GCF_021869965.1 Rhincodon typus
ACACACTCACAGTCACATTGGCTCAGTCACATTCTCAATCTACACACGCACACATACACAATCACACGCTCACAACGCACCCCCAAACACAATAGATGAAATCTGAGGCATTTGTAGATCTTTCCTCATTCATCCCGTGCGAGGCACTAACTGGCTGAGAGAGAGAGAGAAATAGAGAGAGACAGAGCAAGGAGACTCGGAGAGAGAGAGATGGAGAGAACATGATCAGCGGTCCATGGGCCCTGAGGCGGCCTCATCCCGGCCCCCATCTCCATAGCAACGGGATGCAGGACTGTCTGATGCCGACCCAGTCTCCGAAGGTCGGGATGCAGGCTCTGATCGTCATGGTATCGAGTGCTGAGCACCTCGCATACAGCTCACCTCAGGGATAGTGAGGGGTGTGGGGGCGGGGAAGAGGGAGAGCAGGCAGGGAGCAGCGGCTCCATCCCACATTAAACTCTGCAGCACTGACCCTTCAAGCGCGTCGGTGTTGTGCTAAAGCTCCAGCCCAGCCTGGAAACCCGGCTCGGTGGTCATTGTGTAGAGCTGGGAGCGAGCAAGCGGCGATGGAGCCCACAGCATCCCTGGTTTAAATAATGCATTTGGCAACACTCGCCTCCGGCTCCGATCCTAACATCGGAGCTCTCTCTGCTTTATTTCTTTTTTGACATCTGAAGTGCTGTTGAAGGGGTTCGGGGAGATGGTGGGGGGAGGGGGGGTACAGAAATGTGAAGGGAGGTGGGGGGAGTTGCGGGAGGGGCAGTGTGAGAGCTTCAAAATGTTTGTGTGTGTGTGGTGGGAGGGGAGAGCTCCCGAAAGGACTGAATAATTCATTCAATGAAATGCCAAGTGAACGCGCTCGTGAAGAACAAATATTCTCGGAGGCTTGCGTGAGCAAGGTTCCTCAAACCAAACCCCCCCCCCCCCAAAAACCACCCCCCCCCCCCCCCCCCAATCAAATCCTCTCCAAGCGAGACCTGACAAATGTAATGCTTGACAATGTGTGGGAGCCAGGGGATGGGAGAGAGTAAATAATGAATTAAACACACGATGGGTTCCTCTGGTCTATGGCTGAATCGAGAAGACAAGGATGTAGCGAGTGAACCCCAGTTTCCTCATAAGCTCGACCCGCAAGGAATTCTCATGTTTTTGTTGTAAATAAGAATAATAAAGGCCGGGGGCTGGAAGGTGGCGGTGGTGGGGGGGAAGAGTTCTCTGGTTAAATTCCAGCCCTGGGTGAATGGCAGAATCGTTCTTACCTGGGTCATGAGGCGGTCAGCTCCTGTGTCCTCCTCGTCTTTGAAGATGATGTCAGGGTTGTAGTTGGGAGTCAGCTCCTTGAATTTCTCGGAGGTGCGGCTGATCTTGCCCTCCGACCTGCCGCTCGCCCCCAGGGTCTTCTCAGCCACATTGGGGATGAACTGCTTGTAGAGCAAAGGGGTGAGCTTACGGGACGGTCTCCTCCTGCCGTAACCCCGGCCGGGGCCACAACTCTGCACCGGTACCAAGAGGCAGCAGCACAGCAGCCCGAAGCGAGCTAATTCGGAGCCGGGCTGCATCTCCCCGCCTCTCGCCGGCTGCGGATCGCTTGGAAATCGGCTGCTCCCGGAGGACTAGCGCGCACTGCCGGAGATAGAGACACTCTCCTCACTGGCACAGCCATGGAACACAAATTAAAAAAAAGAGCGACGCGCCACCAAGAGAGGCAGTCCCTCGTCAGGCAGCGCGTTGTCGCCTGGTCACCACCTTGTGTGCGCACACACACACACATACACACAGAGGGAGAGGACAAGCCAAGATTCAACCCCCCCACCTCACCTCAAACCCCGCCTGCTTCACTGACAGCCCTCACCAAACACCCCACTCCACCACCAGAGTTCCCCCAAAGTACCGTCTCCCCTTCATTTCAACCACTTTGACCCCTCTCCCTGGTAACTGAACCCAGGCTGGACAAGGAAGGCTCCCCGGACCTGAAGCGTTTAACTCGGATTTCTCTCCACAGATGCTGCCAGACCTCCTGAGCTTTTTCCAGCCATTTCTGTTCTTTTTTTTGTTCCTGATTTCCAGCAACCTTTCGGTAGTCCTCTTGTGTTACAAGTTTGTGAATGTCAGTGCATTGTCTGTACATGAGGCCTCGGCGCGTACTAATACCATTCAGAAAATAAAAAAATGTAGGTTTCTTGGGCTCCGATTGAAGTCCCACAAGGAGCAGAATATCTTTGTCGCACTGAAATGTTTACTGGTGCCACAGACATGGCATTGCCACCATTTTTAATTCCACAGAAGGTCCAAGTGGAGTGTCTGCATGGGGCTTTCCTGCAACCTCTCAACCCTCTCCCAGTAATGTGCTGAGGTGTTATGGAGAGAAAAGTCAAAACTCTTGCAGGGGTGCGGGGTGGTGTCGTAGAGACGTAACTTTCTTCCAAAGTATATTCGACAAGCCAGGGGACAGGCGAGCGCGGATGTAACCGCAAAACAAGGGAGAACCAGCTCCTTTCCGGGTCTGCGTGGAGCTGTTCCTGGCCACTTTGGCCAGGCCCATGGCCTATCCAAATCAATCGGAGATCTGCACTTCATGCAGCACCGAGGAGGCCGCTTCAATCGGCGTCTGCGTCTCTGATCAGCCCAAAAGGGGAAGAAAAGCCTTAGTGTGGGGGTGGGGGCAAAGAGCGGGCTGGTTTGCGATGCCACTGCAACCGAACAGCCCTCAAGCTTCCTCCCTAAATAATTGCCACCTGGACGAGATGCCGAGGGGCGGGAGCCAGTAACCACAGACCCCCGGAGAAGGACAGGACAAAAAAAAAGTCAGTTGGCTGTCTCGAACAACGGGGTTTGGAATAGTTACTTGTGAGGGGCGATGCAAGTTGTTGCTCCTCCCAGCTCCAGAGACACTGACCCCTTTCCACTTCTGCTGTCCAGAATATCTGGGAGAGAGCAACAGTGAGCGAAGATGCCATTGTTTTTCAATGGAAGTGACAGTCGACCTTTCACCTTCTATTGTAATCTTTATGGAAAATGTTGGGAACTTGACTAAATTGGAACAAACATCTCGCCACCTCTTCCATTCAACGGTTCTTTAATAGCTCCTGAAGCAGACAAAGCCTGACCCTGATTTCAAGTACACCGTAAAGGTTTGACCTTAATACAACCAAATAGAATTGGGGCGGTAGGTACAATACAGAAACATTTCTGTTGTGTTAACTGTGAACACAATCCCAGTGGTTGATATCGGATAATCAGATAGGCGAACCGCCCAAGAAACAGCAGCGAATACAATGGATGTAAAAAACACTGGAGAAAAGTTACTGCCTTTGTAATGGTCATGAATGCGCGGCTCACGTTTTGCAGGAAGAACAAGTCAGTCACGGACAGGTGAGAATATATCTAAGTGTGAAAAGAAAACAGTGAAACAGAAGCACACAAAACGAGACTCAAAACAAAAACCCGAGAAAGAAGTAAACATTATTTTAAAAACACACACACATATAGGGCAGCTTTACATCATTTAGTTTATAAATTTGTTTTGAGGGACCGTTCAGAAATGAAAGGCCCTGGTCCATAATTAATGGGGGGGGGGAATTGGGGAGTATTTTCCATCCCAGATTCAACGCTGAGGAAATGTAACTAGGTCACTGCTTTCAAGCCATATCGATTCCGTTCACTCGTTTATTGATTCAGTTAGTCAAAACAGATTCCTTACTGGGGGCGGGGAGAACCACAGGGCTAAAATGGTGGAAGCGCCAGGAGCTAAGGAATGGCCAGTATAGGCGTCGAGAATGGCAAGAAAGTAAAGGTAACATTGACCCAATTCAAGGACTCTTGTGGCACAGTGGTAGTGTCCCTATCTGTGAACTAGAAGGTCAGGATTCAGGTCCCACCTGCTTCCAGAGGTGTGTCACAACTTGTGTGAACTGGTTGATTCAAAATAGGATTTCTTTCACCCAGTTTAAACATCCACCCATTCAGGCTAGTATTGTATCAGAGATAGTAGGAACTGCAGATGCTGGAGAATGTGAGACAACAA
>NC_063372.1:7299275-7311565 GCF_021869965.1 Rhincodon typus
TCATAATGTTGGAAAACCCTGATCATGGGGAAGTCTGGACAACCAGAGGGTGGCATTGATTGCAGGGTGCAATGTGAAAGGCATCAACATTGGTTAGCTTGGCTGGTGACATTGGTCATGGAGAAGGAGGACTCTGAAATAGCCACTGAACGATAGAATACCAGACCAGGTGTTTTGTGAAAATATGATATTCTGAATCTGGTCACCTAAGAAAATTTGTGCTTAGCTTACTATCCCCTTGAGGTTGGAGACTGGAGAGGAGGAAATGGGGAGGCAAAGTATCAGAAGTCAAAAAACAACAAAGTATAGAAACAGCAATCAAAACCAAAGCATAAAACAGAACGTGTGCTGCAGAAACTGGCACACCCAAAAAACTGTATATGTTTGGCTCATCTTAAAATTCCAAAATCTCTCAAGATTTTCACATTTCCTTACATAGCAAGACTTCAGTTTCAAATGTTGAGGAATCCTTGCCATGTGCTAGATTGCTTGAAACCTGTGATTTAATTCAGCCCATACTAGAAAAAGCACCCTCAGGATAGCATTCAGGGTGAATTTTCTGGATGTCTTTCAGTGAATGTGTGAAAGAACCTGTTCCTTCCCTCCTTTGCCCTCACCATACCGTGCATATTTAATAAAGTGTTAGTGGAGGCAGGGAGGAGGAACGATGAGTGGGGAATCTCATTGAAACTTACAGAATACTGACAGGCCTGGATAGAGTGGACATGGAGAAGATGTTTCCACTGGTAGGAAAGACTAGGGCCCGAGGACACAGTCTCAGAGTGAAGGGATGACCCTTTAGAGCTAAAGGTGATGAGGAATTTCTTCAGCCAGAAGGTAGTGAACCTGTGGAACTTATTGCCACAGAGGGCTGTGGAGGCCAGTCATTGAGTGTCTTTAAGACAGAGATAGATAGGTTGTTGATTAGTAAGGGGATCCAGGAGAAGGGGAGAAGGCAGGAGAATGGGATTGAGAAACTTATCAGCCATGACCAAATGGAAGAGCAGACTCCATGGGTCTAATGGCCTAATTCTGCTCCTATATCTTATGGGCTTATGGTCTTAGATGTTTATACCACTGCAATTGAAAATATGAAAAGAAGCACCAAATTGCGGTTTTATTCAGGCCATCTCGTGTTTCCTGGTTACTTGCATACCATATGTTCAACGCTTGTTTTGTGTATTCCAGCTGACTTTGTGCTTTGTGATTTGGGAGTTAATTCGACCTGTTTTACATCCAATAATCAGCATTTTTGGTTTAAAGCAAAATTTGATGTTCAAGGCAGGGACTAAACTGTCTTCACTACCTCCTTTGATGGTTGCATTAGTCATCTAAAATTGACTTATTTCTCAAGCTGTTTTTCTTCCTCTTTTTGTATTTATGAATGTTTTCTCTCCTACCCTTGCCTCTTTGGCATTGTCCATTTCTGTGGGTACCAGTTATTTCCTAGCATCTTGCCCAAAAATAGAAAGATCTGTGTTGACATAAAGCCTTAGTGTATCTCTCAGCAACACACAAGACTCTTGTGCAAGGCACAATGACAGAAGTAGCAAATGAGACAATTAGCCAGCTAATCTGTGCTGTTGGTTGAAAAAGGAACATTGGCTGGGACATCAAGCGAACTCCCTACTTAAGCTTAAGTGGTGCCACAAGATCTTTAACTTTCACCTGAGCTCCTGCAGGATATATTTAAAGCAAATCTTCAGTTAGGGCTTGAATCCATAAGCTTATGACTCAGACCAACTAAGCCAATTCAATTTTGCCATTCGTTATATCTCAAATTGGATTGTGTGTGATAGTAGCTGATTTAACTACATGGGTGCAGTTGACCTCCTGCACTGCAGTTTAAAAGAGGGTGTGGATAAGATGGAGAACAGAACGGAAATATAAACATAAGATAGTGCATGAAATCTAAATTTGTATATACCTGTACTTCCTGTGTTGTAGATTTGGTCCATATTGTGCTATAACGCTAATCTGTTTACATTGGGGAAAAATACTAAAATTAAGATTGTAAAAACAATACATGCTATTTATTCTGCAGTTTAAAAAAACCGAGAAACGGGCTTCTCCACTTATTCCAATGCAGCTGCCAGAGTCTGTGACAAATTTTCCTTATTATGCATGACATGCATTGACATTTTCTAACATCCTACACAAGTGTGATAATTATATTACCGATTATTATTCTAACAGCACTTTTTTTGTGTGTTTTTGTGAGAAGTTCTGGATTCCTGTCTGGGTGTATTTAACCCACTGCTATTCCATTGACTTCTAGAATTAATAATGGAACCTACTGTACCAGGAAATTGCAGACAGGCAAGAAGATCAGAAGAATGAGGCTGCATCTCAATTAGGCTGCTGTCCTCAATTCCCCAGTAAAGTTCATGATTATTCATTCTCAAAGTATCAGCTGCTGTTTCAGCAACAGCTTTGTCTGCAGCTTTTTAAAATGGTTGCCCACATTCTAACACGAGTAGGAACTCCACATTGCTGTGTGCTGTGTGATTAGACGATACCTTTACAAAATTACAGGTTACAATATCCTCATTTAAATTTAAATGTCCTAAATTAACAGTTAATATATGCACATTAATTCAATTAGAATGCTGTAAATTAAAATCCTGTAATGGGATAATATTAAGGTGTTAGACAAATAGGAGTGCATCAGTTCAGAGGTGTCACCAATATATAAAAGTGTGAATGGTTAAAGAACATTATCTTAACCTGAAGATCTGTTATAGCCTCAAGAAATATTTCCCCTTTCTGATACTTTCCTCCTCACAATGTTGACACTATAGCAAAAAAAAGGTGAAATAAAATGCACTTTGATTACCAGAAGATAGAGTGGGAATAAAGAAGGGGTGGGTTGACAATGGAAGATGGAATGTGTTGTTGGACGGGAGAGGTGAAGGTAAATTGGGCAGGGAAGATAGGACTGGGTTATAGAAGGTGGGGCAGAGATGATGAAAGATGAAAGAATTTTTTGTGCATTAATGTATCACTGGCACTACTAAAATAGATCATCAGATATCCCTCGATGAAATCCAGGGAGATCCCAGCAGTGGTCAGCACTTCTGCCTGTGACAAGCGGGAGCATACGATGAGAGGGGCACCATAGGGGTGTGGTACACAGGTAGTGAGGTACATGTGAGAGAAGATGGCATGCAAAAACATGGAGGAACCCTCCATTAAAAAGCCCCCAAATTGGCACTGGTAAAATTTCTGGTTTTGGTTCTGGTTGCTTTCTGGTAAAATTCAGTCCTTGGTAACTGAAAAAGAAAATGGAAGTACAAAATGAGCCAAATTTAACAAATCACCAAGCCCGAATATATATCGCTATATCCTTGATCATTGAGGGGAGGTTGGGATAGAAGAAGCTCTGACCGTAATCTTTCAATCCTCCTTGGATTTGAGTGTGATCCGGGGGACTTGAGAATTGCAAATGCTACACTCCTGACCTGAAAAAGGGGAAAGCGATAAACCTACAGGCCAATCAGCTGAATATTAATTAAAAACCAAAAGAACTGCGGAAGCTGTAAATCAGGAACAAAAATAGAAGTTGCTGGAAAAACTCAGGAGTTCTGACAGTATCTGTGAAGAAAAAATCAGAGTTAATGTTTTGGGTCCGGAAGGGTCACTGCCAGACCTGCTGAGCTTTTCCAGCAACTTCTGTTTTTGTAGCTGAATATTAATGTTGGGAAAACAGCTAGAGCCTAATGCCATGACAAAAATTAATCCTCAGTTGGAAAAGCATAAGTTAGTAAGGGACAAGCAGCACAGAGTTTTTAAAAGCAAATCAGGGAATGGATACAGTGGAGGTTTCCCAGAATGATACCAGGGATGAGGGAGCTATTGGAGAAGCTGGGATTGTTTTCCTTAGCACAAAGACGTTTAAAGAGAGATTTGAAAGACATGTTCAAAATAATTAGGGGTTTGGATAGTTTATTCCCAAGACCATCAATTTAAAAGAATTGACAGAAGACCAAGAAAAAAAAAGTGGAAACTAACAGAAAATTCTTCCAGAACACATTCCCACAAGTGCGGTGATATCAAGTTCCAAACTAATTCTCAAAAGAGAACTGAACATGTACTTAAGGAGACTAATTTGCAGAGTTTTGGGGAATAACTGAGGTATGAACTAAATCGGGCATCTCTATCAAAAAGCAGGCACGTACACGAATAGGCCAAAAGAGATTTTATATTTCTATTATTTTGTCATAATCAATATTGCTACAAATGATAAAATGGTATTTATTTATTAGCTCCAAAGGTCACACAGTACTCTGAAAGTTAATATAACTGTAGTCAATCATTTTATGTGATAGAAATCAGACATTGTTCTTTGATGTGAAAAAACAATCCCAGTCATAGTATTTCACACTTTGTTTTATGTTTGACATTTTTTTTTCTCACTTTGATGTTCAAAGGTAGTTCTGCTGGTAATTTTCACTGGCAGTGACTATTACCTGGACCAGGAGGCAGGAGATTCCAGGTCCTGCTGGTAATTTTCACTGGCAGTGGAACCTTTGAGTGAAAATCAGGCAGGGGCAGGAAAAATTAATGCAGTTGATTTTACCCATTATATTTGCTGCATTCAGTCAAATATGACTCACAGGTAGGACTTTTCTTTTGTTTCAGTCAGTTAGCCATAAAAATATATTAAATATTGTGAATGTGCCAGGATTTGGGGGAGTGGGGGAGGGGTTAAGATGATACTTGCTGACTGGCAGTGGTTAATATGTTGTACTGCATCATGTCTACAGCCATTTAGTACTTAACAGTCAGATTGTCAATTCTGAGGAAAGGCTGATGTCTGAATTGTCATCTGACTTCTCAGCAGGAACTGAGTGTCTCCAGCACCCTCCACATTCGTTTTGCTGTCAAAATAGAACTGTCCTTCCCCCCCCACCTTCACTTTTTACTTTATTCATTCACAGGATGTGGGTATCGCTGGCTAGGCAGTATTTATTGCCCATCCCTAATTGCCCAGAGGGCAGTTAAGAGTCAACCACATTGCTGTGGGTCTGAAGTCACATGGAGGCCAGACCAGGTAAGGATGGCAGTTTCCTTCCCTAAGGGACATTTGTGAACCAGATGGGTCTTTCCAACAATCGGCAATGGTCATCATTAGATTGTTAATCCCAGATATTTTATTAAATTCAAATTCCACCTTCTGCCATGGCGGGATTTGTACCCGGGTCCTCAGAATGTTATCTGAGTGTCTGGATTAATAGTCCAGCAATACTAGGCCATCACCTCCTCTAATTATGTGCCAGTAGTGGCTCAGTTGGTACACTGTTGCCTCCAAAATAAAGGTTCCACGTTCAAGTCCAAATGCAGGGCTTGAGTACAAAAATCAAGGTTGACATTTTGATGCTGCACTGAGGCAGTGTGGCACTGTCAGAGGTGCCTTCTATTTGATGAGAAGTTAAACCAATTCCTTGTCCATCCTCTCAAATGAATAATGGCACCAAAAGATCCAATGGCTGTATTTCAAAGAACAGCAAGAAAGTTCTCCCCAGTGTCCTGGTCAATGTTTACCTCTCAATGAATATTACAAGTAACAGATTATCTAGTCATTATCATTGTTGTTTGCAGGAGTTTGCTGTGAGCAAATTGGTTGCCCATCTCCTGCCGTATCCATGTCACTTGCTGTGATATCCATCACCCAGCTACGCCTAGGTTGACCCCTGTTTCTGCTGCCCTCCACTTTGCCCTCTGGAAGAGGTCTCTGTAGCTGTTCAGCTCTGAGCAAATGGCCACAATACTGACATTCAATTTTCTGGATGTCACTGTTTAGAGTTCCTTTGGCTCTTGTGATTTCAAGCACCTCTTCATTTGTTTTACAGTTTGTTTATGGAATTTTTAGCATATGTCTTAGCAACCACATTTCAGAGGCCTCCACTTTCTTCCATAGATTTTTACTTAATTGTCCAAGTTTCTGAGTCAGACAGGAAAGTGGATAAAATGTAGTATCTTAAATTTTTTTCCTTTCATAAAACTCAACCTTCACAAATTTACTTCTGGCTATCTCTATCTTTCTGCTAGTGCCTGCATCACATCAGCCACCTTCTGTTATCATCTGTCCTAAATATATAAATGTATTTACTTGTTCCAGTGTGATGCTGCCCACTTAAATCTTGAAGCTACTTTATTCTAATGTTTTCCTTCTATCATTGCTTTTGTTTTACATTTTGTGACAAAAAGTGTGCAACTCGCTTAAAATAAAATACTGTCCATCCAAAGGTTAGACAGATAAGAATCTTAGCTAGGACAGGGACATGGCAAGACATGACTTGAAAAGGAAACATTCATAGGACAGTGGAGAAAGACCATATAAAAAGAACTAACTACATAGCTTTTTCAAAGAGCTGGCACAGATACAATGGGCTGAATGGCTTCTTATTCTATATTGTTGTGTTATAAGTTATCTACATGTAAAACAGTTTCAAATTACATATTTTGAGCCATTGGTCTCCAATCATGCACTATTATTCCCAAATTTCAAATCAATATAAGATTATCATTTTGCACTTCATATCCAACGTATACCAAAAGTGGTTTAGAAATGTTATTGCACCTTTAGAGTTTATCCTCTATTTGCCAACAGGAGGAAGGTTAAAGGTGCTTTGGTACTACAACTTGATCATTGGAAGAATGCAGTTTGGCTTCACACTGACATTGTAATAGAGTTCGGGTGGAATGAACACTGGAGTGAAAGAGAGTAAAAATCTCCAGATTAAGGTGTCTCACTCTGCTTCACTTTAAAATCAATTTGGCCTTTACACTGCACAAATTCAGAAATGATGCAAAGCCTAAACCACTTTGCAGCAGTGCTGAACTTGCAATGTAAATAGAGTTAAATCTCTTCGTGGATTCACAACTTTGTCTCAAGCCAAAGCAGAGACATCTGTAACACGCAGAGCCATCATAGGTACTCTGCTGTCACACAGTCCTATAATAATAACGAAGCTGATTCAGACAATGCTAATGAGTCCCAAAGGACCAATCTATCAAACTGGTACTTAACAGGTACAGTCCTGCACCCGCGAAATATACTTTTTTGTTTGCGTGCAAATCATTAGTTGTTCTCATATTCTATAGCTCACAGAAGGATGCACAATATTATAGGATACAATGTCAAATTTATACTGCCATAATTCTTTTTTAAAAGATAATGTTGTCTGTCAGCTGAAGCCAGCTATGGATATGGTGGCAAAACATGATGAATATTGTTATTAGAAGGCCTGGGTCTGTTAAAATCAATACTGGTAACAAAGAACAAAATCCCATTCATCAACCCTTGAATTTCCATCGGATTTTAATGTTAGCAAATAGTGGACTATCCCATTAGCCTTCCACTAACAATAGAAGATTTAGGGTATCTTAAAAACTCCAGTAGACTGCCCTGGAACCTCTTAACCTTTGTTATGTGCGAGTTGTAGTTCTACCCCTCAAGTCTATTTAAAATCTGAATTGGACAACATGGTTCCAATTCTGAAGCTGAAGCCTCTCCACATTAATCCAAATTGGACAATATGACTGTATAATATGTAAAACACAAGTTGGTTACATCGCAGACAGTTTAAAGTTGTTGCTGTCATGAAAACTTTACATGGAATTTGGAACACGGTGTAGAGATATGAAGCGGGACATCTCTAAAATAGTTCTACGTGCTCCAGCTCCTTTCACAAATGAACAAGGTTACCTGAAGGTTAGTTCACAGGGGTTTAGCTCAATCAAGAGCAGCATTTTATGTGAAAGTAAATTGTTACAGTTGAGGGCCTGTGTCTAATTATTTGCCGTTTCATAAGGTAATACAGGAAAGCATTGTGAAGGAATCAGAGCAGTCTGTATGTACTCTTTTTATATAAATAACCAACTTTAATTTCTTTAGCAAGGAAAAGAGTAGCAAAAGTTGTGATCTTTCTATTATTTAATAATGCTGCTGGAGTTTTATCATTCACCCGACATGGCAAACAGAACTTTGGTTTAATATCTCATCTGTAAGATGGCACTCCAACCATACAGCACCAAAATGTCTGCCTAGGGAATTTACTTCTGTCTCAAAAGTGACAGTACCAACAACTAAGCCAAACTGTAAACTTAACTGAGGTCCTTTGAGTCAAGTCTATATGGCTGCTGCTATAAGCAGGCAGTTACTTAATTGTCATTACTCACTGTCATTCTTGGTGCTTTTGAAATGTTACAAGTCTAGCTCTACAGAAAATACAGACACAATAATAAATCGACTTACACTTTAGTTCTAAGGGTCACCTGACCTGAAACGTTACCTCTGATTTCTCTTCACAGATGCTGCCAGATCTGCTGAGCTTATCCAGCAACTTCTGTATTTGTTACACTTTGATTATGTTTTACCCAACCAGCAAGGAACTCAATGACCACAGACTAAGCTGATGGCTAAAGTCTGACCTGTACAGACCAGGTTCAATCTGTGCTGCATTAACCATTCCTAGCGCAGACTAAGCTGTGGCAGTTGCTTACTGCACCCTGGGTCAAGGTATGAAAAAAAAAATTAGCTAACACCCAATCTTAATTGTCACATAGTTGCCCAACGGGCAGTGAATGAATGAATGAATTATTGTCACGTGCATTTTACAGTGAATGATACAGTAAAATGCAGCGAAAAGTTTCAACTGTCGCCACGATCCAGAGCCATTTGGAATAGTTTAAGAATTAAAAAGATATAGCTGAAAGAGAGAGTCCATCTTCGTTCCAGTGCCTCACCATGAATCCTGAGCTGGCTCATCAACGGTGCCTGTTCTGCCACCCCTCCTCCACTGCCTCACCGTCGCCTGTGCCAGAGACCCACCAATGATGTGTCACCACTCCCCAGGTGCCATCTTTTCACTGCTGGGCCCACTTCACCAACATTACCTCTGCCAATACTGATGCTGGGTCCTGTGCTGGTCCCACACTTACCCCTCCATTGGTAAAAGGTAAGGAGAAAAAAAAATGAAGAAAAAGCAGACAGAAAAAGGAGCAGACAAGCCCCAGACTCAGGAGCCCAAACTCTGCCTGTTCCCCTGCTGCCATCTTACCAGAAGTTAACAAATTGTGTGTATACATGTGGAATGGTGTATTTAGTAGGTCCCCTTGTGGTGTAATTTTAGTATCTACCTTTAGACTAGAAGGCCGAGGTTCAACTCCCACCTGCTCCACAGATAAGTCATAACATGCCTGAAAAGATTAATTGAAAAATATCTACATGGACATAGGGACCATTAGGCAATAACAAGATACTTCCCCCAGCTAGGATTGTGTCAAAACAGTAATTCTGTCTTTAGGTTTCTAAATTTTCATGTAGCCAGGTCTTAAAATAGAGGTTGTTTATTTCACAAAGGGAAAATAGTGAATCAGGGATAATCTATCCGTATGAACTTTATAGCTGATAAGGAATTCACTTTGATGGCTAAGACCAGAATATTTATAATGTTAATGAGAACAGTAAGCAAATGTCAAGCAAATGTAATTGCTCATAATAGTCAGGCTTTGACTCAAGCAAGTTGTGATGAGGAGGAATATGGTAGTTAAAAACCATTATGTTATTGTCTGATAAGATGTGAAACTATTAACATTATGTTTGCTTGGTCATTTTAAAAGAAATAACTTCACATCAAAGGTTTTAAGGAGTAAATGTCCAGTTCTTGACTGCTAGTCTTGTGTTCTGAAGAAAATGTTTCAGATTTCATAGATGATGTGACCGTCCAGTATCAATGTATAACAGCTCATGCTGAAAAGTATATTTCAAAATTCTGAATTCAATGCCAAGGAGCCTGAAGAGTTCCATTCCATTCCAAGAAATATAAAATGATAACTTTTAAAAAAGCATTAACCCATAATGCATTGATTTTACTTCTCTTTTATATTTGTGTTGTTTAGCATTTTACATGTGATTTTGCTTCCCTGTAATTTTGTATTTGCGTGTAAATTCAGGCCAGTAGTTTAGCCTGTATAAAGTAGTTGCAATGATATGATATTTTCCATACTTGGAATTGAAATGAGACATAATGAGCCTCCTCTGTCGTGTTTAATTAGCAATTAGAGGTTAATTGTCTGAGCTACGCTGATCCAAGTATGAGGTATGAGAGTACAAGTATGTAGCTTCAATTTATAGTCGATCTCCATCTGTTCACAGAAATGGTTGTCAGGCTATTTACATGAGCAAATGTGTTAGGAAAAAGACTGAACTAAAATTGTGTCATTCACACAGTCAGATAGCCTGATACCATTCACTGTCAGAAGTCACACATGAGTTGAGGTAGCAGAAGGTGCCTGCTGCTGTTTGCGGAACTGTACCAGAGTGAGAGAGTTGTTTTCAGGAATGCAGGGATGAGAATTGAAGAGGAGGAGAAAAGAGAACTCATGGAACTTTACCTTATATAGTTTCAGTTAAAGTCTAGGTTAGTGGCTGGGAAATAGATTGCCTGTCCACTACAGTCAGGACATGATCCAAGGAGGCTGGGACCAGTGAGCGAAAGAAGAAAAGAAAATCAGAAGGGTCTAGGCCCGAAACGTCAGCCTTCCTGCTCCTCTGATGCTGCTTGGCCTGCTGTGTTCATCCAGCTCTACACCTTGTTATCTCTACATCTCTACAGTGCCTTTCAAGATCCAGAACATTCCAAAGCCCTTTACAGTCAATGAAGTACTTTTTTGAAAGGTAGTAACTATTGTAATGTAAATGTGGTAGCCAATGTACACACAGCAAGATCCAACAAGCATTGATGAACTAAATTACTAGATAGCCTGTTTATATTACATAGTTTGCAGGACCATGGTGAGAACTCCCCTACACTTCTTTGAACGTTCATGCAAGATCTGTAAAGTCCACCTAATAGAAGAGATACTGGCTGAGATATTCCATTTTGCAGCCTAAGTGTGGGGACAGGGGTGTCCAATGGCATAAGGTGGGTATCATGGGATAAGGGGGTGGGAGGATGGGTCAGAGTCAAGGGCAGAGTGGTGGCTTTCAGTGGCCACCCCCTTCCCTGCCCTTGATTAGCCTCAAATTGGGACAAATGGAGACCCACCCTATTCTAGCAGGCAGGTTACCCTGGTTTTCCAGTCAGGAAACCTCACCTGCTGGGAAGACAGGTAACCAGGCAAGTGGCAAATTGAAGACCCTTAAGTGGCTGCTATTAACTGTTAAGGGCCTTAATTGTTGGCCCAATGGACCTTCTTGCCCAGCATTTTAATTGTTGAGGTGGCAAGAGTGTGTCCCCAGGAACAACCCGCCCAATTATTTGCCTTTCTCACCACCTCTGGGGAGGGGAAAATTGCACCCAGTGCCTCATTAAGATGGCACCCACCAACAGTACTTTCAGTACTGTATGAAGTAGCAGTCTAAATTATGCACTCAAGTCTCTGGCATAAGACTTCAACACACAACCTACTGACTCAGAGCAAGAACACTATCGTTTAGTCAACTATCTATATGGCCTATATTAGCACATCATATATCATATCTGTTTTATTTATGCAAATAACCTTCAGATTTAGTGTTTTTGCTAAATCAAGCCTATGGTCAGCACACAGGCTAATTAAATCTCACATTCTTCCAAACCAATTTTGAAACTTTCCTCTTCATTCATACTGCTTCAGCTCGAAAAGTGGCCAGTTAGCCTTAAAAAATATCTATTTACTGTGAAATTAATCTGGTTTTTAGAAATTTAGTTATAGGCCCAAAAATAAAATGCTTTGATCATCAGATTTATGTTCTCAACTGGGATTTAAAGCCATTAGTGGATATGACAAATTCACCTAAGTTGCTGATTCTACAGTCCCTTTCACCAACCCCTGACAATTCTCCAAAGTGACCATAATGATGTTTGGTGATCCTGTAGAAAAGAATACACAATTCTTACAAAACTTCATGATATGTAGTGCATATTCAAAAGGTATTCCCTTATATTTATATAAGGCTTAATTATATTGAAAGATGTTGAAAGACTTCAAACAATGAATTATTAACAAAGAAAAAGCAAAGAATCACAGAAACACCAGAGGATAAAACAAAAATCAAAGGAACTGCAGGGAGAAAGCAACAACCATAGATGTGGTAGAAAGAAGAAAATCATGACAGAATCAGAGAAAAGACATGAAAGAAACCACAAGGGAAAATACAAAAGCTGTAGAAACAAAAGACTCACAGAAAGATGTCACAGAAACAGAAGAGTGAGATAGAATCATTTGAAGGACAATCACAAAGAAAATAGAGGGAGAAAGATTCACAGATATAGAGTAAAAACAAAGAAACACAGGCACAG
>NC_063372.1:7312065-7332935 GCF_021869965.1 Rhincodon typus
ACTTCAACTGAGAGAATTACATTTTTGTAAACTCATCTCTACAAAAGGTTTCATGTTTCTAGGGGGTATGCTTCCATGTGCACTGTTAGCTTTTCTGTATCTCACTGTGTTGCTGTTTTTCATGCATGAAATATGACTGCATACCTCAGAGATTAAGAAGTGAGCATCTTAAACTTGTAACATATGTATTATTCTGTTTGTGCAGTTTTTAAAAAATTCTATATTCAATGCCTAATAGCGATACTCAGTTTATATCCTTGATAGAGCAACGATATGGAGATTGACAACTAGTGGCTTGTGACATGGATAAAAACCTATCACTGATTGTAATCTGCAATGCTTATGACGCTTTACCTGAACACAGTATTAAATACAGGATACATAGATAGGCAGAAGCGAGTGAATTGCAAGGTTGTAATCTAATTGACCAGTTCAGATAGCATCAGAAATCATGGGGAAAAAAAACTCAAGCAGTTTATGATCAACAGCTGACCCTTCCAAAATTAGATTAAAGCCTTCAAATTGGTCCTGTCCATTGCTTGTTATGGGTAATATAGCAAACGCCACACATATTATGTAATTAGGTTTTTATTATTTGGTCCTGGATCCTGTGTGAGGTGAAACCTGGCAGCTGTTTCTTTTTCCATTTGTGTTCTTGGATTAAAAAAATCTTTTGACTTGTGACAGTATTGAAGGGAACCTTGATTATGTTGCAGTAATTTTTTTTGGATTACCTAAGTTTTAGCTACCATTTTCGTTCAGTCTCCTGCAGCAAAATGACAGCTGAGAAAACTTCACTTCAATGACACTTGCAGTGAGCACTGTCAATGGCTCAGTTTGTAAATGCACCACCTTGTGAGGCTGCCCTACATGAGATAAAGGAAGTTCCAGATTCAAACCTTATTCTGTGCTGTGTTAACCTATTTCAATGCATTCGGGGACACCATTGTTGGCCTTAGTATGCCAGGCCAATAAGCAAGAAAAGAGAACACGAATTTCTTCTGGTAAAACCTCATGAAAGGTGGGCATTAATTGAAAGAAAGCGTGTGTTTTTGATTGTGCTGTCAAACACCTCTCCAGTGCTAGTTGTCAAAGTTGATACTGAAGAATGGGCAAGGTTGTGGAGGGAGAGCCAATGTCTTCAGGAGAAGAGGACAAAAGTATGTAAGTGGAAGGAAGTTTGCAAATGCAATAGATACTACTAGCACCTTCATTTTGCACCTTTCCCTTCTATGATTGTGGTTTTACATGTAGATCAGTAGAGGCAGACAGTTGGAACCTCTAGCTCTGTCCATGATTATTACAGGAAAGAATGGGAAATGCAAACATTATCATTGCGTTGTGGACCATCGATTGCTTTGAAGAATCAGGAGGTTCAGCAACCCCACCTGTGGTTCACAGGTGCAAACGCAGCCCAGAACAATGGACTTAAAAACCTATGTTTGGAGTCTTTTCATGAGTCTAAGTCCACGGCACAAAACTGCTTACAATTCGTACTTATGCCTTCACTAGCCAATTGCAAGTGAGAGGTATCAAATAATTCCTCCTCTTTTGCACTGCCTAGATTATGCTCGCTGCAGATAATAAGCTGTTCTGGTTTCCTCCAAAACTCAGACAGCCGCACACACGCAACCATATATGTATGTTCCAGCAGATGCAGCAATCAGCTGAACTTTGCAAGAAATTGGAGTGTCTAGGGCGAGAGGTGGGTGTAACTGAGCAACATGTCAAATCTGTTTACCACACAATGGATTCTGGGGTGCAGACTGAATTGGCACAATGGTAACCTGCTGCTGGGCAACCCTCATTGGGTGGGTCTTGGTTAAATCAGTGGGAGGTTTGGCCGCTATATTATAAAGAACAAAATTCTTGAATTTGTATAACACCTTGTCATACAAAAATACCTCAAAGTCTTTCATATACAATGAAATGCTTTGAAATGCAATGACTGCTGTTACAGAAAGAAACACAAAAGCCATAATTCATATAGCAAGGTCCCACAAACAGCAGTGAAATGAATGAACAATCAAGTTGTTTCAAGTGGCGCTTGAGTGGGGAAGGCCAGAATACAGTTCCCTATCCACTTTTGACACACCATGGAATCTTTAGTGTGCACTGAACCAGCAAGTAGAGATCTTGTTTAACATTTTGTCCAAAGGACATAGCTCCAGTAGTATAATATGTAATACAGCCTATGTTATGTGCTGAAGTGGGGTATCCCACAGTCTTTGGACTCAGACAAGGGCTCTGCCAACTGACATGTACCAAATTAATTCAATGAAAGGCAAAGGCTGTGGCAAAATAAAGGCCAAAAGAATGTCAGGGGAGGAAACTAAAATACTGACCTTGCATTGGTAAACATTGCTGTCTTGATATAGGAAATGTTCAACAAAAAAACACATCCAATTGAAAAAAATGTTCAACAAGAAAGCACCATATGTGGCTTACTAAGGAAGTTCAGGTGATGTTAGCTTAAAAGTACAGGCTTATTATGTTGCAAAGAGCACTAGTAAGTTTGAGGGCTGTGAGTGTTTCAGAAACCAATAATGGAGCACCAAAACATTGATAAAAAGGAAAAATAAAGAATACAAGAGTAAATTAATTGAGAATATTAAAACAGATTGTAAGAACATTTTCTTTATTCATTCATGGGATATGGGTGTCACTGGCTAGGCCAGGGTTTGCCCAACTTTTACAAGTATATAAATGGAGAGAGAGTAGCTAAAGTAAATGTTGGTCCCTTAAAAACTGAGAAAGGAGAAATTATCACAGGGAATGAAGAAAAGGGAGAGACATCGAACAATTACTTTGTGTCTGTCTTCGCAGCAAAAGATACACATTGAATACCAGAATTGGAGGGCAATTGGGTAGACGATGGCCTAGTGGTGTTATCACTAGACTATTGATTAAGAGACCCAAGTAATGTTCTGGGTTCGAATCCTGCCATGGCAGATGGTGGGATTTGAATTCAATACTAATCTGGAAATAAGACGACCATGAATTCATTACTGATTGTCAGGGGAAATCCATCTGGTTCACTAATGTCCTTTAGGGAAGGAAATCTTCTGTCCTTACCTGGTCTGGCCTACATGTGACTCCAGACCCACAACAATGTGGTTGACTGTTAACTGCCCTCTCGGCAAATGGAGGTGGCAATAAATGCTGCCATAATCACTGATGCCCCCATAGAGTCATAGAGTTATACATCATGGAAACAGAACCTTCAGTCCAACTTGTCTGCCAACCAGATATCCTAAACTGATCTAGTCTCATTTGCCATCATTTGTCCTATATCCCTCTAAACCCTTCTTACTCATACACCCATCCAGATACATTTTAAATGTTGTAATTGTACCCATCTTCACCACTTCCTCTGGAAGCTCATTCCATACACACATCATCCTCTGCGTGAAAAAGTTGCCCCTCAGGCCCATTTTCAATTTTTCCCCTCTCACCTTAAACCTATGCCCTCTAGGTTTGGACTCCCCCACCCTGGGGAAAAAAAGCTTGTGTATTCACCTTATCTATGCCCCTCATGATTTTATAAACCTCTATAAGGTCACTCCTCAGCCTGAGACGCTCCAGGAAAAAAAGCCCCAGCCTATTCAGCCTCTCCCTATAGCTCAAACTCTCTAATCTCGGCAACATCCTTGTAAATCTTTTCTGATCCCTTTCAAGTTTAACAACATTCTATAACAGGGAGACCAGAATTGCACGCATTATTTTAAAAGTGGCCTCACCAATGTCATGTACAGACACAACATGACATCCCAATTCCTATACTCAGTGCACTGACCAATGAAGGCAAGTGTACCAACTGCCTTCTTCACTACCCTGTCTACCTGCAACCCCACTTTCAGGGAACTATGCACTTGCACCCCTAAGTCTTTGTTCAGCAACGCTCCCAGGACCCTACCATTAACTGTATACATCCTGCCCTGGTTTGCCTTACCAAAATGCAACACCTCATTTTTACCTAAATTAAACTCCATCTGCCACTCCTAGACCCATTGGCCCTTCTGATCAGGGTCCCGTTGTACTCTGAGGTAACCTTCTTCACTGTCCACTACACCTCTAATTTTGGTGTCACCTGCAAACTTACTAACTTAGTTATGGGATACACCTGATCATGTCCCAGAACTTTATCTGCCTTTATGCAAGACGTCCAGCACCTCCTCTTCTGTAATATGGACACTTTTCAAGATATCACTAT
This sequence comes from Rhincodon typus, assembly GCF_021869965.1. Lineage (NCBI taxonomy): Eukaryota > Metazoa > Chordata > Chondrichthyes > Orectolobiformes > Rhincodontidae > Rhincodon > Rhincodon typus. The sequence continues at coordinate 7,316,279 of NC_063372.1, forward strand.
TCATTTCCCCAAGTTCCTTAGCTTCCATGTCCTTCTCCACAGTAAATATTCATGCAAAATATTTGTTTAGTATCTTACCTGTCTCCTGTGGTTCCACACATAGACAGCCTCATTGATCTTTAAGGGGCCCTATTCTCTCCCTAGTTACTCTTTTGTCCTTAATGTATTTGTAGAATCTCTTTGGATTCTCCTTAACCCTACTTGCCAAAGCTATCACATGTCCCCTTTTTGCCCTCCTGATTTCCCTCTTAAGTACATTCCTATTGCACTTATACTCCACCAGGGATGCTGTCAATCCCAGCTGTCTATACCTGACACCTGCCTCCTTCTTCTTCTTGACCACAGCCTTAATTTCTCTAGTCATTCAATATTCCCTGCACCTACCAGCCTTGCCCTTCGTGCTAACAGGAACATACTGTCTCTGGACTCTCATTGTCTCAGTTTTGAAAGTCACTTTCCAGCCGTCCCTTTACCTGCAAACAACCTCCCCACAATCAACTTTTGAAAGTTCCTGTCTAATACCGTCAAAAATGACCTTACTCCAATTTAGAACTTAGATCAGACCTATCCTTTTCCGTTACTATTTTAAAACTAACAGAATTATGATCACTTGCCCCAAAGTGCTCCCTCACTGACACCTCAGTCACTTACCCTACTTTATTTCCCAAGAGAAGGTCAAGTCTTGCTCCTTCTCTAGTAGGTTCATCCACATATTCAATAAGAAAATGTTCTTGTATACACTTAAATTCCTCTCCATCCAAGCCCTTAACACTGAGCAGTCCCCGCCTATGTTTGGAAAGTTAAAATCCCCTATCATTACAACCCTATGAAGGCAGCGCTGCTGGGCCAGCATTTATTGCCCATCCCTAATTGCCCAGAAGGTAGTTGAGAGTCAACCACATTGCTGTGGGTCTGGAGTCACGTGTAGGCTAGACCAGGTAAGGATGGCAGTTTCCCTCCCTTCAGCAGTTTCCCTCCTGAAAGGGCATTAGTGAACCAGATGGGATTTTCCAACAATCGGCAATGGATTCACGGTCATCAATAGATTCTGAATTCCAGATATTTTTATTGAATTCAAATTCCACCATCTGCGGGTTTCGAACTCAGGTCCCCAGAACATTATCTGGGTCTCTGGATTAACAGTGTGGCGATAATACCACTAGGCCTCCTCTTGCAGATATCTAAGGTCTCCTTAGATATTTGCTTCTCAATTTCCCACTGACTATTCAGAGGCCTATAGTACAATCTCAACAAGGTGATCATCCCTTTCTTAATTCTCAGTTCCACCCATATAACATTGGACATTTGCCAAGGAATTTCTTCCCAAAGTATAACCGTAATGTTATCCTTAACCAAAAATCCCCTGAATGAATAAAAAATAACCTTGGTGCTAAAACAAGTGAGGAATATCAACAGGAAAAAAAAGCAATGCAGAAACTTAAGGTACTAAAATCTGACAAATCCCCAGGACCCGATGACCTACATTCTCAGATTCTAAAGGCGATAGTTGCAGAGATATTGGAAGCACTGACTCTGGTTCTCCAAAATACCGCAGATTTTGGAATAGTCCCAGCAGATTGAAAGTTAACCAATGTAATGTCATTATTTAAGAAAGGAGGGAGAAAGAAAATGGAAACTACAGACCTGTTAATAAAAACAAATGTTGGAAATGCAGATACTGGAAATCTGGAATAATACAGATCTGTTAGCCTGACATCAATTGGCCGAAAAATGCTGGAATCTGCTATTAAGGAAGTCTTAACAATGCACTTAGAAAATCATAGAATTATTAGATATGTCAATATGGTGTTCCAAAAGGTACATCATGTTTGAAAAGTTCCTCAGAGTTTTGAAGATTTAACTAGTAGTAGGGTCAGTTAGTTCGGTTGGCCACACAGTTTGCATGTGGTTCAGATTAATGCCAACAGCACAGGGTTCGCTCCCTATTCCAGCAAAGGGACTGCCTCCTTCCCCTGGCTGTGGTAAAAACCACGCCACTTATATATAAGAGATAGTAGGAACTGCAGATGCTTATATATAACCTTGGTTTGGTGAATAATCACCATTAACCTGTCTCCCAGCAAAAAACACATGACAATAATGATGAACGAATAGGATAGATAAAGAGGAGCCTGTAGGTGTAGCACAACTGGATTTCCAAAACGGCATTTGATAAGGTATTACATAAAAGGTTAATAGACAAAACAACCTCATAATGTTGATGGTATTATGTGAGCATGGATAAAAGATTGCTTAATGAACAGAAAGCAAAGCATTGGGATAAGCAGGAACTTTCAAATTGACAGGCTGTGATTAGTGGAGTGCTGTAAAGATTAGTGTTGGGGCCTCAACAGTTTACAATCTATATTAGTTACTTAGATACATTACTCTGTGTTCCTTCATCTTTGTTTACTGACAATACAACATCTAGGTGTGAGTTCAAGCTGTGAGGATGACACGGAAGAGGCTGCAAAGAGATATAGACAAGTTACATGAGTGGGCAACAAGGTGGTAGATGGAGTACAATGTGGAGGAGGTATGAAATTATTAACTGTGATCATAAGTATAGAAAAGCAGAATACTTTTTATAAGATGTGAAATTGGACATGTTAATGTTCAGAGAGATTTGGATGCACTTGTACAAGAAACACAGTTAACGTTGCAGGTACAGCAAGCAATTAGGAAGGCATCTGGTACATTGGCCTTTATTGCAGGGATTTGGAGTACATGAATAAGGAAGTCTTGCTGTAATTGGACAGAATTTTGAGATCACATCTGGAATACAGTAAGCAGTTTTGGTCTCCATATTTAAGGAAAGATATACAGCAAACCTTTTATTAGCCAGGACCTATAGGACCAGGAGTGTGCCAGTTGATCAAGAGGTCTGCATAATCAATGTAAAAACACACACTAAGGTAATGCAGGGGTATGCACATCACTGTTATACATTGGAGATGGTACAGCAAAGTTTCACTAGATTTGACCATGGGATGACAGGGTTGTGGATACTCCATCATTGAATATATTAAAGGCTGACATCGGAAAAACTTTTGGTCTCGCGGGGAGAGCAGGGGTGAACATGGAGTTGAAGCCCAGGATTAACTATAATTGTAATAATGTCAGAACAGACTCGGTAGGCTGTAAGGTTGGAAGTTGATAACTTTGTAATTATCAATGGCATAAAGGGTTATAGGGATAGTATATAAAAGGCATGGAGTGTTCAATCAGCCAACATTGTATGAAATGGCAGAGAAGTCTTGATGGGCTGAATGGCCTACTCCTATTCCTAAGTTCCAACAGTTTACTCAAGCTCCTATCTCGTGTTCTTTTGAAAGAGTCAAGTTATATTGGTGGGGCAGCAAAAAAAAGGGAGCTTTACCCTTATCTAACTTGTATAAATTTGAGCATGCTTGATGCTGACACCATGTACAAGGTGACAAGATACCCCATTCCTAGCACTGATATCAGTGGACAGATAACCAGCCCTCAGGGATCTTCACCTACTGCTCTTATGCATCCTTCATGCATAACTCACTCACTAGTGCTCCTCCTGAACCCTTGACAATTATATCCTTCACAGAAAGGATACTGTCAGGCTTTGGACTGAATGCAAATTTAGATGTCCATAGGTAAATGTCATTTGTTCTGAACAACCACAAAACACAATGTTCCTACAAGCAAAATGCTGCCTTTTATTATCTGAGTTAGTGTTTGCCATAAAGATTTTACATGTAAGATAGTAAGCTGTATTAAAAGGGTAAATCCAGAACTTCAGATTAAATATGGCAAAATCATAAACCATTAAAATGATAGAAAACAAGTTCAACATTTATGTAGTGCCTTTTGTAATGTATTATAGCTGGTGTATGTTATGTTGGGACATAGTGTCCTCTTAAGAGGTGAATCACATGACACTGGTGAGCCATTAGCCAGGTTCATGAGCTTTGTCCTCGATTGTCCTTCTGAATTTATGATACAAGGTGCTTGGGCCATCCAGGGTAGTGAGGATGAAAGAGCTTGCTAGGAAATATTTTTGGTGATCAAATTTGGATGTGCAGATCAAAGGAAAGGCCAGCTCGTGCCATAATCAGAAACAAACTACCACTGTTGCTGTTCCACCCCTGGGAATGGCCCAAGATGCCGTGGCAAACAGTCCACATTGATTTTGCTGACCCCTTTGAGGGCCACATGCTGCTGGTGGTATTTACTGCTGCTGGTGGTATTTACTGCTGCCTCCATCAACAAAGTCCACTTCTGCAGACTTGACCATCGAGAAACTGGACAAAATGTTTGTGAGGTTCACTAATCCTGAGCAGGTTGTCAATGACAACGCTCTGCAGTTCCACGTGTAGAATCCACTGACTGCATGGAATGTAACAGCACCCGGCACATTAAGTCAGCACCCTATCAGCCCTCGGCCACTGGTCTTGCAGAAGATTTGAGCAACTGCTAAAGCACTCATTGAAATTGTGAAAGGGGGAGGGATCACCAGTTCATTGAGTCAACCGCTTCCTGGCCATGTACCAAAACATATCTCATGCCCCTACCCAGAACTCACTGGCCTACATGCTATTTGAAAAGGAAGTTGCAAACCACATTGAATCTGTTACTACCTGAACAGACTGTCACGAAGAATCAGTGAGCCCAGATGTCCAGAAAGAAAATGGACTCCAAGGTACGCTCTTTTTATCAGGGTGACCAAATACTGGCCTGTTGCTACAACATGACAGACAAGTAGGTACCCGCCATGGTTCTGGCCCAGACAGGTCCCATATCCTACACTGTCCAGACCTGGGGGGTGAGACCATGTGGTGAAGTCATGCTGACCAGCTGTTAGCAGCATGCCAATTGCTGGAACCACCTATCGTCATAGGGCCTCAAGAAGGGTCTTCTGCCTTACTTCCTGAAGGCAGCACGCTGTCCCAAGAGTGACCCCCTGTAGCCAATGAGGATACTGCCCCTGGGGAAGAGACTATCTGTACACCCCCTAGTAAAGAGAGGGCTGTTATATATTGTAGTTAGTGTATGTTATGTTGGGATAGTACCCCTTTAAGAGGTGTCATGTGACACTGCGGAGTCATCAGCCTGGTTCTGAGCTTGTTCAAACTGTTTCGAGCCTGTGCAGAGTATACAGCTCCAGGATAAAACCTCCCTGTTTGGGCTGCAAGCAATGATGAGTTTGTGTGTTCTTTAGTTCTAACTGGAGCCCAGTAACTGCCCCGTACTAAAAACTTTAACGTAGAAAAATAATTCAAGGTGTTTTGGAGAGGCATAAGAGAAAATATTAGATATAACACAGTGTGGAGCTGGAGGAGCACAACAGGCCAGGCAGCATCAGAGAATAAGAAAGTTGACGTTTCGGGTTGGGACCCTTCTTCAGAAATCGTTTTCCTACTCCTCTGATGCTGCCTGGCCTGCTGTGTTCCTCCAGCTCCACACTGTGTTGTCTCTGACTCCAGCATCAGCAGTTCTTACTATTTCAGAGAAAACATTAGTCCTTTTTCAACCCTATCTTTACACAAGCAGTGATCATAAATCAGAATTTGAATTTTTTTTTTGAAATTGTCTGATGGCCTGGTCCATGTGTATCTCTCAGTCATTTGATAATCCAGTCTTGCTTAAAAACAGAACATTTTCTAAGATGTATTTCCTGACTTGCAGCACTCCAATTGGCTAATGTTTGTGGTGGCTCATAATAATCAACCATCACGACCACTGTTGCTCCCAACCAGTCAGTATGAACTTATATGTACAAGGCATATGAACGATCACGTATATCACGTATATCTTGAAGATAAGGTGAAAAATGTACACCAATCCGGCACCATTTTGAGTTACAATAAGGATAAAAAGAAATTACTTAATTAAGAGTTCATCTTCTGTCCAAATTGGGGTCTCAAGCATGGCTTCAGGGCTTCTGCAAGGTCTTTGGAAGGTGTCTCGGTCCTCAAGAAGTCCCACCCTGGGAACAGCAACAACAATACCGATGCACCAGGAGATCCTGGCTGTGTTGCCACCTTAGCAACACCACCAAGAGTCCAGGCTCCAGGCCTACTGCTGTCACTGCTCATAACCTCAATGGCCCTAAGATGTGCTTTCAACCACATATCCGCTCCATCAATAAGACCATACAGCTCCCATTCTCTCTGTGCCGGGTCTTTGCCACAGCACTCCCAAACTAATCCCACTGCTTCACTCCTTCCCCACAGCCCTGTTTCTTTCTGTTTCAAATGTTTACCGATTTTCTCTTAAAAGACACAGTGGTGTCTGTCTCAACCACTCCCTGTGGTGTTTCATGCTCCAGTAACCTTCTGTGCAAATACATTTCTAAATTCTTTCCTATTTTGAAATGATAATCCTTTACACATTTCAAAATCTATAGAAAAGAATTCTCGTCACAGTTAAAGACTAATTTTCAGAAGCCGAATTTTGCACTGGAAACAAAGGTCTCGTCTTGCATGAATCAACTTCTCTCATTCCTCCATTCTTGGTATTTCTCACATCATTTTTACATGTTGTCTGTTCCTTCCTCCTTTCCGTCACACACACACCTTCTTTCTCACTCTTGTTTCTCATTATGTCAGCCTCTCGGTAATCCTCTCAGTTTCTCCCCCTTTACTGTGTCTAATTCCCTCCTCGTGTGCCAGGGCTGATGGGTTTTTGTATTTAAGTCAATGATTAACTCTGAATCTGGCAGATCGTGTTGCTCATTAGCTGCCTCCTTTCACACTAATTTAATGCTTATTAAACCCAGGCCACCAGCACAGAAGCATTCCAACAAGAACAGTATCCCACTTCCCTGCCTCTGTGTTATTCAGCCTCACAGCTGTTTATACATTTTCTACAGATTATTGTGTTCGGTTTTATACCTTTGTCATAAAAGCTGAACTTTGGTAATAAAGAAACACAATGAGACTTTCCCAAAAGTACCAGCAAATGACTTGGCTCGCAACAGAGATGAGAATGCTGAATTTCTGAATCTTTTCCCAATATGTACAAAAACAGCACCAGTCATCATTTCCCACAAAGACCCTTTTCAAACTTCTACAAAAGCAAACTTGTGTGAATCAGAAGTGCAGTAACGCCAGGGACGTGAGTGGAGTTTGATAGGGGTGGTTTTTGACCAGCTCTGGCTGATTTTACAGGGAGCAAACATTAGGCAATAATTGCTGATGTGATATCTTTACTTTCCAAAAGAAAGAAAGCAATCCTCCCTTAAAAAAAACTATAATGTGTATTATCAAAAGCCAACTAAAACATAAAACTAATTGATGCTCAGATCATGCATCAGCAATCTGTGTTACAAATGTTTGATATATAGTGGTGATATGACTCAGTTATTAACCTTAGCTCTCTTAAATAGCAGGAGATGCCTAACTCACATGAAGTCTCATTCATCCATCACCCCTATGCTTGCTGACCTACCAGATCAGTTCCCAGTTTGGGTATGTCTCAATTTTAAAATTATTATCCAAATTTTCAAAACTCTCCATGACTTCACCTTTTCCTATCTCTGTAACTTCCTCCAACCCTAGAATCTTCCAATATATCCAACTATGGACCACTGCACATCCCCAATTTTAATAATTTATTAAATAGATGCAGGGACAATGTTCCCGATGGTGGGTGTGTCCATAACCAGGGGTCACCGTATGAGGATTCGGGGTAAACGATTTAGGACAGAGATGAGGAGACCTTTCTTCACCCAAAGAGTAGTGAACCTGTGGAATTCATTACCACAGGAAGTAGTTGATGCCAAAACATTGAATGTATTCAAGAGGCGGCTAGATATAGCACTGGTGGTGAATGGGATCAAAGGTTATGGGGAGAAAGCAGGATTAGGCTATTGAGTTGGATGATCAGCCATGATTGTGAAGAATGGCGGAGCAGGCTCAAAGGGCCGAACGGCCTCCTCCTGCTCCTATCTTCTATGTTTCTAAGTTTAATTATACCACTAGCTGCCTGGGCCCAAATTTCTGGAATTCCCTCTCTGCTTCAACTACCCTCTCCCCTTTAAGGCACTGGTTACAACCTACCTCTTTGACTAGGCTTTTGGTTATCTGCCCTGAAATCTCCTTAAGTGGCTCAGGACTAAATTTAGTCTCATTATACCCCTATGAAGTACCTTAAGACACTTTACCCTGTTGAAACAGCTATATAAATGCAAGTTATTGATGGTCATTTTGCAATCAGATAGACTGTCATGTCACAGGATACTTGTGTGCAATTTTCAAATTGCAATTGTTCTCTTACAACATTACATTGTTATGTATCTTTGAAAGAAAGATATATCCTGGTGCTGCAAAATATTACACCTTGGCATTCCAATAACACCTTTAATGTAACAAAGTGCACACCAGGACAAATTGACTGAAGCATACAGCCTTTAAACACACAATATTTGAATTCATAGTTTTTCACTTACCGTGTTACTCCCCTGACATTCTCTGCAGTTCAAGTACTTGCACTTGAGATCTGCGATATCCCAGACTGAAATTAGAAACTCACCTTGTAGGTAGTCCAGGACTTTTCCTGCAATGGATGTTGAATCAATCCCCCTGAAGGAGGATGCAAGAGTCAGAGGATTCAAGTGGAGGTGAAGCACATCTTCCATAGGGAAAATGATATGTGGGCCAACTTGGATTAGCTGGAAGTGGTTCTGGCAGAGGCTGAGGAACAAGTCATATGGTTACCCTCGCAACTAAACAGGGAACAGGTGAAAATCTCTTTCAAAATGGGGGGAGGAAGAAACCAGGAAATAAATAAAACCAAAAAGGTTTGGCTTCAAACCCTATCATGTGCCTGCTAGTTTTCCACACTGTTAATCTAATAATACGCCTTTGTGAAGATGATGGCAAATGCTTGTTAATGCCCTGTGTTTTTTGTCTCATATCTTAAACAGGAAGCCTTTAGAAAACTGCTGGATTACAACAGATTCCTTCAAAGTTACATTTGGAATGATTTCAAAGTATTTGAAGGAGAAGTTAAACTGGGGGTTTTAAAGCAGTTTATTTGGGATTTGAATCAACTGATTAGATAAATCTGATTAGTTGACACTCTGAAGCATTACTTAAACCTCACTTTGAGAAGTGCTGAAATTGGGTTTCCCATAAATTAAGGACGTTTTTATGGACCAATATGTAAATGAAAGCTGTGACCTCATTCAAACTTTGGTCAGTAATCCAAATTTTTGATTGTTTCTTTGTATTTTTTAACCCTTTAAAACCTTTTATTGACAACTTGCAAAATATACACAATATGGGCATATGTGTATAACAAGAAATACAAATATCAAACTGAGCAATGACTCTTCTCATGACATAAACTCAGGAAATTAAAGACATCACAGAACTGGCTTGACCATATATTCCTACAAACCTCTGAAATTTACGGTCACTGATACCACCTGATAATCAGGCTCTGCTATAACTATAATAAACAATTATTTTTCTTATAAAAAATTATATAAGTTTCATTGCAGTTATCAGGCTATTGATGGCACAATTTGTGAAATGACTTAATTCTCAGGTTGAGTAAGTTTTGCTACTTTGAGAATAATTATTAGGCAAGAGGCACTGAAGCTTTAAAAGCCATGTGAAGTTATTTTTTTGGTATGCAAATAAGAAATCCAACTGTATGAGTAGAATTACAGTACAGAAACAGGTTTTCTCCCTAACTGATCTATACCAGTGATTTTGCTCCACACAGTCTCCACCCATCTCATCCATCTAACCCAATCAGCACATTTCTTTCACCTCCATCAAATTATCTGACTGTGCCTTTAATGGCTTATATACATGTGTAGAAAATTTGTATTTTATATCCAAAATATGGGGTTGGTAAAATGAAAGGCTCCTTTTTTTGATTGTCCTCCTCACATCAGTGTGTTTCTGACAAATGTTTATGGCCATCCAGCACAAAATGGCCAAACTGGATGTACAGGTCATTATGTGATTTTTCACTTGACCTGCTTGACTGGTACAGCAGTGACAAGAAAAATATTTCTAGCCGTTCAGTCAACTGAATCTCCCACTATCGACTGGGTTACCATTAACCAGAAACCAAACTAGACTAGCCATATAAATACTGTGGCTACAGGAGCAGGTCAGAGACTAGGAATCCCACAGCGAGCAACACACCGCCTGACTCTCTAAAGCCTGTCCACCATCTGCAAGGCACAAGTCAGGAGTGTGATGAAATACTCACCACTCACCTGGCTGGGTGCAGCTCCAATAACACTCGAAAAACTCAGCACCATCCAGGACAAAACAGCTCAGTTGATCGGCACCCCATCTACTACCTTCAACACCCACTTCCTTCACCACCAACGCTCAGTAGCAGCAGTGTGTACTACCTACAAGATGCACTGCAGCAATTCGCCAAGGCAACATAGACAGCACCTTTCAAACCCATGACCACTTCCATCTAGAAGGACAAGGGCAGCAGATATATGAAGACACCACCACCTCCAAGTTCCCCTCCAACCACTCACCATCCTGAATTGGAAATATATCGCCTTTCTTTCACTGTCACTGGATCAAAATCTTGGAACTCCCTCCCTAACAACAGTGTGGGTGTCTCTACACCACATGGGTTGCAAAGGTTAAAAAGGCAGCTTACCACCATCTTCTCAAGAGCAATAAGAAATAGCCAATAAATGCTGGCCCAGCCAGCAAAGCCCACATCCCATGAATGATTTTATTTTAAAAGGAAAAACAAACAAAGTTGTAGTTAAGACATTTTGTTCATCAAGGTTGACTGTCTTGGGACTCTCTTTTGTGTATTATCATCTGCGTGCTCATCTTATTCCAGATCTCTGCTCACTTCTGTTACAATTCCTCAAGTCAACTCTGCTTTCACCCTTGAGCTCAGACTCCACAATAATTCCCAACAAAACTTCTATGGGCTGCCATCACAGGACTGTCCAATGAAAGCCCACATGCAGAGTGAAGGAAATTATAGTTGACAGACCAGCAAGTCAGTTATTGCATCAGATTGATAACTCAATGAAGGATGGCTAGCTTACCAATGAACCTACAGCTGAGAAGTCACTAATTCTTAAACAGAGAGGATAGCTGTAAATTTGGGCAGGGGTTGGAGTTATGAAAAGGCAAATAGTTAAGTTAAAAAATGCATGACTAAAAGGAACCAATGAATGAGTGATACACAAGGATAAAGCAGCCAACAAGCTCATGGGGGATACAGGGTGTTTCCCTTGATGATTGTCCTAAGACTTCTGTTGAAAGCTGTCATAGAGTTTGAATACATAAGATTGGTGGGGTTGAATTTGGAGCCTTTAGCATACTTGACATCAGAGCTTTTCATGTGATGGCACACCTCCAGGTTAGATGGGACTTGAACCCAGATCTTCCAGCCGATGGATAGGGACACTACCAGTGCACCACAAAACCCAGTACAGCTGTAGACTCAGCTGTTTATGAGCACAAAACTCGTTGTGGAGTTGAGGTCATGTATTGCACTGCAGGTATGTGGGGTGGGGCACAGTTTGGAATGGCAGTTGTCCCTTTCAACAGTAAAATCATCTTGTCTCACCTGATAGTCTAAAAGAAAAGCCCAGTAATATTGCAACTTGAGGAAATCATACAAATTACAGATTTTTCCTCATCAACCTGTTTAGAGATGTTATTACACATTTCTGGAGAAGGGTGGGACTTGAACCCTGGCCTGCTGGCTCAGAAGTAGAACACTAGCACTGCACCACCAGAGCCCTTCATACAATTGACATTGAATTTCCCCTCAACAAGACTGTTAAAGATATTAATGCGCCCCTAACAAAATTAATTTTTTTTTCCTATTTTGCTGCGGGCTAATGATGAATTCTTCATTTAGTTATTTTCCTCAGTTGTTAAAGCATATTGTTGTGAGGAAAATACAGAATACAGATGTCATCATTTACCTCACCATAAAACTGGCAAGCATTGGTTCAAAATGTTATCAGAGAAGTGGGATTGGCAGTTGTCTTGCAGTAACCATAAAAAAAGGAATTGCTATGGAAACAGTCAATACTGTTCCAGATGGTTCTGCATATTGCTAGAATACCCCAAAGAACCAGGGAGATGTCAAACCCCACTTAAATGTGTGTTTGTTTTTAACCCGTTCATCTATATTCTTTATAAGGACAGAACACATGAGATGGGGTAGTTAATAATTCAAGGGTTTTTAATAAATACATTTTTATTCCTTGTTTTATACTATCATCGACATAATTCTGTACCTGCATTTGTGTTCCATCCACCAATGTAAATCTTGTTTATCTGAATATACTTCAAGAAAGTAAGTATCCCATGTTGTCCTGAAAGACTCACTGTATCCCTGATTTTTTTTTCCCTTAGATATCTGTCTCTTCTAATTCCTAGAGATTGAAAAACCTCTCTTTTCCAACCAGCCAACTGTTTCCATACTTTAGCAATACGACTTTGAATATATTTCTTCCAACAGAATCTTTTTTTTGATATATTAATTTGCTGCAGCTTGTTTGATTGCAAAATATTGGACGTTGATCAGTTATGAGGTAAGCAGGTCAAGGATCAGGGAAGGGATACCATACACTTATGATTAAAAATGATTTTCTTTCTGAAATGTCTAGCTCCACTCCTCACTGCCATAACCAGCTGAGGTACTGAAAAGTACCTTTATAATTGAATAAAGAAATAACAGTTGTAGTTAGTCATTTACAGACAAGTGGTGTATAGTCACCATATTCCAAGTCTGATAAAAGTACATTTTGATTGTGTTTTAACGAATTCTAGAAGGGAATTTTTTTGTGTGCGTGCTTCCTAGTTGTGAAGCCAGTAAGTATCTTTCTGCTAGTTAGCCATCCAGCAGAAAGCATTACCAACAAAAACCCATGAATGTTCAGCTGGAAGAGGGAGCAAATAAATCTTCATTTGCGCATGTTTAAAGTTTCCTTAAACAGTAGCTTTTACAACCTGCTGCTATCAAACAGATGTTTTAAAGAATTATCCCCTTCCCCAGCAGAGAATTGGACAACAGCAGAATTCAAAAAATAGTCAGCCCTGTCCCACCCTAATAACTGCTATGAAAAATTCCCACCTATTTCTTACTGGGCCACTCTGAGTACTGGGCTTACTTTTATAGGTTACCAGGATAGTAGATCCCAGCCCAGTAGAGAAATCACTGTTTTTATATCACCACAATTTACATGATTGTGTGGTATGTTTAGTTAGGAAGGTGGAATGATCTTACTATTGATTCTTAGCAGTAGCAAAAACATGGAATATGTTTCTCTCGAGATGTAAGTCATTGCAAAACAGTTAAGAGCATAAACTAGTGAGGAAAATGGTATTATTGCTACATTATGTCACTTGCTACATTACATGAGTGACTACACTGCAAAAATACTTTATTGACTGTCAGGCAGTTTCAGATATCTAGTGGTTGTGAAAAGCACAACTGAAATGCAAGTCTTTGTTTCTTATTTGAAAATTTTCTTCCAGCTATTCTTATCAGTTATTTCTTTCTCTACATATAATGCTGAGTTGTAAGTAACCAAACCAGAGAGAAAAAATAATTAAGGACTCAGTGGTTGGTTGCTGCCTTCTGGATTGTGTTCAGTTGAAAAGATTGGCGCTGATGTTCATATCAAGTCAGATCTGCCCAGCCTAAATGGAACAGACTGTCAGGAGGTTAGCTGTTGTCAGCAGGATGTAACTAAAAATGCCACTGTCATTTTCAATCTGAGGCCCATTTTCACACATAGCCCTTTATGTCAATTATAGCCCACACTGTCAAATCCGACCTAACCAACAAATGCAGCCACTGCTTCTCATGTCAGATTGAACTGAACTGAAGATGAATATGCAATTTAGGCAATAGTGTACAGTATTTTCTTCATAGGCCAGACCTAAACTCTCCATATCATAAGCAGAGATAAGGTAAACTTCTGGGGACAGCATAAATCAGAAGTAAATTGTCTTATCAACCTACAAAATAAATTGCACAAAACAATTGTTTCTTTAATAAATTGTCAGGTAACAGTACTGTGCGCACCTGAACTGTGCCTTTGGCATTCATTCTTTTTAGGCAAGCCTTTACTTTGCGTAAGAACATCATAAACTGAGTTATGTGCTGAATATGGCTTTGCCAAACGGAGAGGTTGACTTGAGCTTGTAAGGACCGATTCTGCAAATAAAATCAAGTATCAGAATACTGGATTCATACCGTAGACCCTCAAAAGTTCAAAACACCCTATTTTCCTTTAGGCATTGTTCACATAATGCACAGTTGGGTGCAGTTTTTCTGATGGTAAGGAAGCATGTTTACCACGATAAGCTCGGGATTTTCAGGCATAATTGGCTTCCTGTGATAGTGAATGGCTGGGTAATGTGTGGGCATTGTGAATGATGGAAAAGGTTTCAGAAAGAGAATGTCAAATTTTAGGTAATTCAGCACCTAACAACTACCTCAGGATAATATGGATCTGTGTGAGACATCGCTTTCTTGCCAGCTTTATCACAGGTTTGCTCCTCTGCCTCTGTATGCATACTGAAGCAGAATGTGTCTCGTGGCTCACAATAATCAAAAAGACAGGTCAGCATTATTCCACACAGTTATCTTGCACAAAATATCGATAATAGTTCTTGCTGATGCCACATCAGTGACACCAACGTGCAGGCATATACTAGTTGGAAGGGGTAGAAACAATTATGCTATGGACACAGACTCCACCAAACATTGTTATTAAATATATGTATTGTGTGGAGGTTTACGGATTCTGCACTTATTGTGAGGAGCTGTGGTCAAAGGCAGTATTGATGCTAGTGTTGTTTTACTGCTCATAAAATTGTGGATAGGTTAATTTATTGGGATCTTTAAAATACTGTTGTTGGTGATAGGATTTCCTTTGACCTTGCATTGAACGTTGTATGTGAAATAAATATGCAGGGCTGGATAAGGACAGAGGTAAACTATCTGGCAATCAATACAGGCTTTAAAAGGTGAGATGAAGTTCCAAAAACCTCTGTGTCACTTTGAACAGGTAAACATCGAGCCATGAGCACTTGTTATCCATGTGGATAACAAAAATATTTTTAATGTTGATTACTAGGCTGTTGAAAACATATTTGGAATTCCCTCGAAGACAGCTGCCTACTGTGAAAGTTCTAGATTGATCTAAAACATTGGAAGATGGCTGGAACAGACATATTTCATGCAATTTTTTGGTATATCTTAATTCATTTAAGTTGACTGGAGTTACATCACACTGGTCCAGCTCAACACAAAAGAAATGCAGCTTCAGGTTATGTTCATCCAAGATCTAGCTAAAGCAGACTGAAAAAAAAATCCAATACATTAATCTTTAGTTTTTTTGGTTTCAATTTATCAGTTTACATATCAGTAGTTTATTTTTGTTATATCTGATTTTTTATTATATCTGATTAAGTATAAGTTTATAGTTTGTAATAAACCTGGTTTATTTTTATTTAGCCCCAATATACTGTCCATCAGCATGCCTTTTTCCTGGCTCTTGCAACAATTGGGTAGAACGTCTTTCCAGATTGCACGTGCGAAAAAGGTACAGAATTCATGAAACTGTTTTGTTTTTGTGAGCATGAATACAAGTCTTGGAGGAGCCCAACTTGTAACAATCAGTGGTCAAGTGCAGATGAAACAAGGTGTTCAAAGATGAAAATGAAAGCTAATTATCAAAAGGAAATAATATATATTGTTAGAGCTGAGAAAAATGTGAACTTAGGGTTAGAATTGGCTCATCTGACTACAGAGGATAAAGAATAGCGACCATATGTAATAATTAAAAGTGCTTTAATTGGAGTCTGCAGAAGAACAGCATAAGCACGAGACTGAGCATCAACAAGGCAAGAAAAAGAGCATCAATGCCAATACAGGGAGGCTTTGTGCAACCAAGAGGCGGAGAAAAAAAAATAGAAGCAGTACTTACATTAAGCTAGCAGAGAAAGGCTTATCGCCTTTTAAGAGTCCAGTTGATCCAGCATAACTGTGGAGAAAAATTTTACTAAGTCTAATCTTACTCTATACTGTCCATTGTTGCATAAGCCTTTGTTGGAATGCACGAACACTAAGCTTGCTCGCCTGAGGACTTCACACAGTAGCAGCTACCAAGGTGAGCTTTCACCCTGTACTTGCTGGTTTGTCATCAGCCTACATCTCTTCTGCCCTATTCTCACACTGTTCTAAACCAGTTCTTCAGCATGTCCCTCACTCACTGTAAATCCCAAAACTTTGAGCTAACAACTGAGTTGTAAGATTGAGAGTGGTAACAGCGCCTGCTATGCTGTACGTTGCTGCTCTGGTCTCCATTAAAGACCACTGCTTCTCTCTCTCACACACACACACACACACACACACACACACACACACAGTTTGAAGGAACAGTAAGTAAGGCGCAACCGGACATAGATAGATTAAGTGAATACAAAAAATGTATGGAAAATTTATCCCAATGTGGTCAAGTATGAGTTCATGTACTTTGACTTCAGAAAGATAAATTGGAATGATTTCTAAAAGGTGAGAAACCAAGAACTATAGATGGACAAATCAGTTAAAGCAAACAGACTGATATGAACATATAAATTAATACCAGGAATAAGCCACTCAGCCCCTCAAGCCTGCTCTGCCATTCAGTTAGATCAGGGCT
>NC_063372.1:7342935-7344936 GCF_021869965.1 Rhincodon typus
TTTAAAAAAAAACCCAACTTGGACAGACTTCTGTGGTAAAGAATTCCACAGATTCACTACCCTCTGAGAGAAGAAATTCCTCCTCATCTCTGTCTTAAATGAGTGACTCCTTATCCTGAGATTATACCCTCTAGTCCTAAACTCTACCACAAGGGGAAACAACCTTTCCACATCAACCCTGTCAAGTCTTCTAAAAATCTTATATGATTCAATAAGATTGTCTCTCATTCTTCTAAACTCCAATAAGCATAAGCCCAAACTACTCAACCTCTCTTCGTGAGAAAACCCATCCATACCTGGAATCAAAGGAGATGTATCCAGCCGTGCCTTCAGGGATAGGCTTCATAGAGAGAAATCAACACAAATGGCTCATCCTTTTATACGTTTACACCCACTGGGAGAATCAGCAGCACTCCACCTCACCTCCAAGCCACATTTCACCTGAAATTGCTAATCAGTTTATTCAAATCAGGCCACCACATTTGGAGATATTTAGACATTCCTGAAAAATTCACTTCAACCCCAACGATGTCCCGAGGAGCTGACATTGTGACAAACACAATTCCTTTCATCGCAAAGCACTCACTTTTCTCAGCCAGGGAGCAAGCTCCATTGGTCGCCCTTTCTTTTGGAGTCAAAAGGTCGCAGATTCAAACCCCATTGCAGATATTCAAGCACAAAAATCTAGGCTGTCATCCACTGCAGCGCTGAGGGAGTGCTGCACTGTTGAAGATGTCCTCTTTTGGACGAGACATTAAATCAAGGCCCTGACTGCCCTCACGGATAAAAGATCCCAGAGCATAATTTTGAACGTCGCTGGAAAGAGAAACACAGTTCTGAAGCTTTTCATCTTGCACCCATCTGGACAAATGCAAGAATTCCAAATTTCAAACAAGTTTGAAGGGCAGGGGAATTCTCCCCGTTGTCCTAGCCAATTTTTATCCTTCAGTCAATGTCACCAATAAATTGATTGTTTGCTCACTTATCACTTTGCTGTTTGTGGGAGCTTGCTGTGTACAAATTGGCTGTGTGTCCCTACATCACAACACTGACTAGGTACTTGGCTGCAGAGCACTTTGGAATGTCCCACAGTCAAGAAAGTTAATGTGGTCTGAATTTTATATTTTTTTGTCTAACTCTCAGTTTATTCGGGTTTCGTTCCCTTCACGAGGCCCTAAGAATTTTCTCACTGTATGTTACCAAACTCGCCTCATTAACTACCTACCGTGCCCCTATAGCACCCCCTCATTCAATTCTAGCCCCATTCTACCACTCACTATACCCAGAACAAATCATCACTGCCAGAATATTCTGAATAGATTAGCATCCCTAGCTCCAGCGCCATCTTTAAAAGGCCATTGTAACACCTGGACGGGTCCTGTCAATCCGGAGTGGCCCTGCACAATTCTGGACATTTATTCTAGACATGGCTGACAAGGAAAAATTGGCTTCCCACTTTGTGGACATGGCCGTGGAGGTCCTGCTGGATGGGGTGGTGCAGACTTGGGACATTCTATTCCCCAGGACCAGTAGAGGAAGCCATGCCAACCTAGTCTGAGGTTACCACCCGGGTCAGTGCAGTCTCAGCGTCTGGAGGAATGCCCAGCGCTGTAGGAAGAAGCTCAGTGATCTTCCCCACTCCACCAGCATAAGTACCACCATCTTCTCTCCGATACCTCACACTCGCTCTCTCTCTGCTCCTGTACCCACCTCCCACCCAGCCTCATGCTCTACCACTCTCACTATTGCTGCAACATCTTCCCTTACTCACTGTCACCCACCCTAACCCCCAACATCACTAACCCTGCATGCCATCTGTGCTGCCCACTCACTCACTGAGGGCACCTGTACCAACAGTAACTGCTGTACCACCTACTTTCATCTCCCGCAATCCCTGCCCCTCTCTCACTCCAGGAGGAAAACAGCCCCCAAAAGGGCAGAAAGGCTGAAGATGGGTGGTGGGCTGCCTGACATTCAGCTCCTCAGCCCTTACGAAGGGAG
>NC_063372.1:7345036-7361637 GCF_021869965.1 Rhincodon typus
AAGCTTCCTGCCTTTGTGTCTGCACTAAATGGCAAGGAAAGGCAGCAGTCCAGTGAGCCTGGTATCTCTGGCTGAGGGACAAGGCAAGGCAGGGATGCTGTGAGTATCCAGGTGGGCTCAGAGTGAGGGAACGCTGAGAGAGCGAGTGAACAGGCCGGAGATCCAGCCTGGTGCAGGCCATGAGCTGGGGCTGTGTCCCTGAGCACACAGTGTCCCTTGCTGCAGCATTACAATGAGAATTCCCAGGGCAGCCTGAGGGGCAGCACTGAAGGACAGAAGTGTCCTGTAAGTGGATTAGAAATGTGCCATGAGGGGTCTTGGAGAATGGCACATGTCGGATTCCAGTGTCTATGCATGTGGGGTGTATGTGGCTCATGCCCATGGACCGTGCCCTGAGATATTGGTGCCCGGTGTCCAACATGGGAATCGTTCGGAACATGGCAAGCTGAAGCTGCCGAACTTCCATTCCGAGAATTCTTGGTATCTACTCTGCACACAGCGGGTTGTGGGATGGGAAGCTGCATATTAATGAGGTGCAATGGTGCAATTAATAAGGTCTTTAACAAACATCAATCTCCTTAATAGACAACTCGCCACTCCCTAGCGAGAATCTCACCTCGCTACAAAGCCTCACCTCGCCTGGCAACATAATTAGAAGATGCAGAGAGTTGTTTCTGATGTCAAGCTAGGCTTTGCTGGACATCTCGCACGTTTCTTGCCATGACCCACATCATTCAGGCCCCTACAGATTTCACCATATGTATTCACAAGTCTTTCTCTTTTGATGTCCCACAGTCTCTTCATTGAATAGTGTCAAAAGAAGGAGAGATAAGAAATGCAGAGAAAGGGTTGGAAGCACTTAGAGGAAGAACAGAACTGATAAAGAGTGAGAAGGGGAGCACAGGAAGGAAAGAAAAATTGAGAGTGTATGGAAAAGAGTGGAATCAGGGTGTGGGAAAGTGACAATGAAATTTATAGCTTAGAGGGGGCAATGCAGAGCCATGCACCAAAATATATAGAGACTCTCTCAGGTGGATAGTGTAAAAAGGGCTAGGATCGATATGTATGTTGTTCAAATAGATAATAAAATTATTAGCGAATAAGCGGTTGAAAAATGTCAGAGATTTCCTACATAATGCTCCCACTTGCAATGTCTCAGTCAAACGAATTCTACTTCAATTGTATTATTTTTAAAAGTTCTTTGTGGTCTTTTAAAGGCCAGTTGATAAGAGTTCAACATCAGCATGTTCCTGTGAGGATGAAAGATAAGGATGGCAAGATTCGGGAATCCTGGATGACAAGAAATGTTGAAAGGTTTAGTCATAAAGAAAAAGGAAGCTTTTCAAAGGTTTAGGAAACTGAAATCAGACAAGGCTCTCGAGGAATATAAAGAAAGCAGGAAAGAACGTCAGCAAGGATTTAGGAGAGTTATAAGGGACCATGAAATGTCCTTGGCAAGTAGGATTAATGAGAATCCCAAGGCATTTCATATGTATATTAGGAGCAAGAGGCTAGCTAGGGAAAGGGTAGATCCACTCCAGGACAAAGAAGGGAATTTATGCATGGATCCAGAGGAAGTGGGTGACGTCCTTAATAAGTACTTTGCATCGGTATTCACCAAGGAGAAGGACATGGATGATGGTAAAGTTCGGGAGAAGTATATTGATATTCTAGGGCATGTCAATATTAAGGAGAAGGAGGTTTTAGGTGTCTTGAAAAACATAAAGATAGATAAGGCCCCAGGGACTGATGGGATCTATCCCAAGGTACTGTGGGAGACGAGGAGAGAAATTGCTAGGGTCTTGACAGAGATATTTGTTTCTTCTTTAGCTGCAGGTGAGGTGCCAGAAGACTGGAGAATAGACAATGTTGTTCCTTTGTTTAAGAGGGGCAACAGGGATAATCCAGGAGATTGTGGGCCGGTGAGCCTTACATCAGTGGTAGGGAAATTATTGAAGAAGATTCTTAAGAGCAGGATTTACTTGCATTTGGAAAAGAATGGACTTATGAGGGATAGTCAGCGTGGATTTGTATGAGGGAGGTCATGTCTCACAAATTTGCCAATTTTGGAGGAAATGAGGAAGTTGATTGAGGGTAGGGCAGTGGATGTTGTCGACATAGACTTTACTAAAGCATTTCACAAGCTCCCTCATGATAGGCTGGTCCAGAAGATTAAGTCACATAGGATCCATGGTGAGTTGGTAAAGTGAATACAAAATTAGCTTGGTCATAGAAGACAGAGCGTAGTTGTGGAGGGGTGTTTTTCTGGCTGGTGTTCTGTGACTAGTTGTGTTCCATAAAGATCAGTGATGGGACCTCTATTGTTTGTAAGATAAATAAATGATTTGGATGAAAGTGCAGGTGGTCTGATTAATAAGTTTGAAAATGACACAAAAATGGTGGAGTTGTGGATAGAGAGGAATGTTGTCAAAGGATACCGCAGGATATAGATCAGTTGAAAAATTGGGCAGAGAAATGGCAGATGGAGTTTAATCTGGATAAGTGTGGTGCATTTTAGGAGATCAAATGCAAGAGGAAAATATACAGTAAATGGCAGGACCCTTAGGAGCATTGACATGGAGAGGATCTTGGGGTGCATGTCCATAGCTCCCTGAAAGTGGCAACAAAGTGGATAAGGTAGTAAAGAAGGCTTACGACATGCTTGCCTTCAACAGTCAGGGCATTGAGTATAAAATGTGGCAAGTCATGTTGCAGCTGCATGAAACTTTACTTAGGCCACATTTGGAGTATTGTGTGCAGTTCTGGGCCACACTATAGGAGGGATGTGGAGGCTTTGGAGAGGGTGCACAAGACGTTTACCAGGATGTTGCCTAGATTGGAGTGTATTAGCTATAAGGAGAGACTACACAAACTTGGATTGTTTTCGCTAGAACGTCGGAGGCTAAGGGATGACTTGCTAGAAATGTATAAAATTATGAAACGCGTGGCTAGGTTGGATAGTCCTTTTCCCAGGGTGGAAATGTCAAATATTCGGGGGCATAGGTTTAAGGTGAGAGGAGGAAAGTTTAAAGGTGATGTGTGAGACAAATGTTTTACACAGAGGGTAATAGCTGCCTGGAAAGCACTGCCAGGGGAGGTGGTAGAAGCAGATAAGAGACATTTAGACAGACGCATGAACAGACAGGGAACAGAAGGATACGGATCATGTGCAGGCAGATGGGATTAGTTCGGAATGGCAACATGGTTGGTGCAGACATGGTGGGCCAAAGGGCCTGTTCCTGTGCTATACTGTTCTCTGAATGTTCCCCCAAATACAGCACAGGAGATTTGGATCAATTCAGTTGGTGGGGAACTGGCCACACAAGTTCTCTGTCATGTCCTTATTATGCTCAAATTGTTCTGCAGAACACAAAGTGGAGTAGCCCGCAGAATCATTCTTTTTCTCAATAAATTTGATTTCCTTCATACTCTTGCCTTTTTTCACCTCAATTTTTTCTCTCTCTCCCCCCACTTCCCTCTCCCCCATCTTGCCCCACCTCCCCATTCTCTTGTTCTCAGTCAGCCCTTCCCCTCATAGTTCCCAATGTGCATTCTCTCCACAACCTTTCCTGTTATTGTCTCTGGCCTTATTTACATTATCAGATTACAGCCAGTTATGATCAGGATGAACTGAATTCAATGTACTGTTGCATCCTTTATACAGTCCTCTGCCCCGAGTCTGTTTACACATTGGGCAGTATTAAATTACCAGCTCGACACATGCACTTGGCTTTCCTTCAGCATAACTGATCCCAGGAGGTTCACATCAGCCTCTTACACCTGCAGTCGATTTTAAATGTGGTATCGGCACCTGGGAGCGTGTGAACTAAAGTTGGAGTGAACGCTATCTGCACAGTTTACACTGAAAGCACTGCCAGATATCCGTGTTATAAGGAAAACATATGACTAGTTTATAGGTGGTTTCTCTTTTTTAGTGCTTTATTTCAGGTCTGATTTTGTTCTCATTAATAGCGCTTTTACACTGCTCTCCAGTGCAATAAGCCAGCAGACAGGAGTAGCTGATATTGTGCAGCTCATACTGCCCTGCTGATACTGGTAGCCAACACCACTAATTATTTGCAAACTGACACCAAAAAAAATGAAGACATGACTCCTGTGCAACTGAAATAAAAATATGTTTACATCCCAATTGTATATACCAATTTGCTGGGAGTTAATGTTGACCAGAAACTGAACTGGACTAGCCATATAAATTGTCATTCATATAACTGATTTGGATGAGAATCTAGGAGGCATGGTTAGTAAGTTTGCATATGACACCAAAATAAGTGGTATAGTGCACATCTAAGAGTACAGTGGGAACTCGATCAACTGGGCCAGTGGGCCAAGAAATGGCGGATGGAGTTTAATTCAGATAAATGTGAGGTGTTGCATTTTGGTAGGACAAATCAGGACAGGACTTACACAGTTAATGGTAGGGCCCTGGGGAGTATTGTTGAACAGAGAGACTGAAGGGTGCAGGTACATAGTTCCTTGAAAGTGCCATCACGGGTAGACAAGGTGGTGAAAAAGGCAATTGGCACACTTGATCGGTCAGAGCATTGAGTTATGATGTCATGCTCCGGCTGTACAAGACATTGGTAAGGCTACTTTTGGAGTACTGTGTACAATTCTGGTTTTCCTGCTATTAGGAAGAATGTTATTAAACTGGAAAGGGTGCAAAAAAGACTTGCAAGGATGTTACCGAGACTGAAGGTGTTTGAGTTATAAGGAGAGGCTCAATAGGCTGAAACTTTATTCCCTAGAATGTAGGAGGCCGAGGGGTGACCTTATAGAGGGTTATAAAATCATGAGGGGCATAGATAGGGTGAATAGCCAAGGTCTTTCCCCCAGGTTAGGGAAGTCCAAAACTAGAGGGCATAGGTTTAAGGTGAGATGGGAAAGATTTAAAAGAGACCTGAGAGGCAACTCTTTTTACACAGAAGTTGGTGTATATATGGAACAAGCTGCCAGAGGAAGTGGTAGAGGTGGGTTCAATTACAACATTTAAAAGACATTTGGACACGTACATGGATAGGAAGGGTTTAGAGGGATATGGGCCAAATGCAGGCAAAAGGGACTAGTTCAGTTTAGGGAACCTGGTCAGCATGGACTAGTTGGGCTGAAGGGTCTGTTTCTGTGCTGTATGACTCTGTGACTCTATATAATGTGGGTGCAAGAGCAAACCAGAGGCTGAAAATTCTGAGGTGAGTACTCACTTCCTACTTCCCCAAAGCTTGTCCACTGTATAAAAGGCACAACTCAGCTGTGTGATGGAATACTCCCCACTTGCCTGGATGAGTGCAGCTCCAACAACACTCAAGAAGTGCAACACCGTTCAGGCCAAAGCAGCCCATTTAATTGATACACCATCCACAACCTTTAACATTCACTTCCTCCACCACATAAGCACAATAGTAGTACTGGATGCCATCTACAACATACACTGCATAAATTCATCAAGGTTCCTTTGACAACACCAAGGACAAGGGCAGCAGATACATGGAGACTCTGCCATCTGCAAGTTCCCCTCCAAGCCACACACCATCCTAACTTGGAAATCACTGTTCCTTCATGGGTCAAAATCCTGGAACCCTCTCCCTAACAGCATTGTGGATGTACCTACAGCACATGGCCTGTAGTGATTCAAGGAGGCAGCTCACCACCAATTTCTCGAGGGCAATTAGGGATGGGCAATAAATGCTGGCTCAGCCAGCAATGCCCACATGCCGTAAAAGGATATATAACAAAAATCCACATACATTCTTCCTTCTTTTTAAGGAGTTGCCATAAAGTATGGGTTGGAGAGAGAAGAGAGTGTAAAACTGTCCAAGAACAGACATGGGAAAGTAGAACAGTGGAGGTTGTTGGGGCTGCAACTTCTGTTGGCAACTTAAAATATACATAAACCCATTTCTTCTTGTGATCATTTTGCAGTCAAAGTGGTCACAACTAAATAAGTGTTTAGATATGAACTGTTCTTTAACCGTGTTGTCGATATACACTGAGTTACAGCACATTTAAAGCCACTTTATATACAATAAGAATGCAGCATTAGTGCCCTCCCTATCCATTTAAAGGTGCTAGTCATGCTGCATTCATCAGCTACTAGTAATGTCAGCTCCTGGGAGAACAAAAAAAGCTTGTGTCCTTTTTGAAGACAATCTAAAAAGTTCTTCCCTAATTTCCTAAGGTAATCAAGCAAACCCAAGGAAAGCTCAGTTAGCTGTGATTCAGCACTAGCTGTGCCCAATCCTATAATCCTGATCTCTTGAGAAAAATAAGTCTGCACAGGATCAAAAAAAGGTTGATTCATATCCATTGGGCCAATTTTATTTAGTGTCTGGTTAAAACCATATTTTCTCATATCTCACAATTTATTCATAACAACTTGGTGCAGTAATGAATCAGATAGAGCAGATAATTGAGGTGCATTCCCTCAGCTGTGCTGAGTCATTAATTTCAGCCAGGGAACCAGCATAACTACACTTTTGACTTCTCCCTCCTGAGCTTAATAGGGGGAAAAGAGCACCTTCCTGGAAGGTGCACATGTGGGAATGTTGGGCAAGTAACTTCCTTCACCTCACCATTAGCAATTGTGTCAGCTGTCTAGGTCCCAAGCTCTGCAATTTCCTTGCTGAACCTTCTCTTTCCTCCTGTAAGACACTGTGTAAAATGTGCCTCGATAACAAAGTGCCTGGTCACATGTCCTACATCTTTTTTGAATCAAGCACTATTTCTGTCCAACTATGTTCTAGTTAAGCACCTTGGAACGTCTCTATTAAAAAGTGCCATTTAAAGGCAATTTGTTAATGAAGACATGATTGAACTTGGCTCTTGCTGAGTCAGTAGGCTGCTGACACTCACCATCTAGCCTCACAAATGAAGAACAGCAGTTAGGTGAAATACTGGATGGTTATATGCACCTATGGAACAGTAACTGAGCAGAAGCCAATGCATTAAGTAGGGCCAAAGGGTTGAAAGCTGATTCAAAGGTGTCACTCAGTCTTACTTCACACACAGAGTTTTGGAGCATTTACAGGTTTATGCAGCAATTAATTCTGGTTTTTTGAAGGATTGTTGTTGAAATAGTTCGGTTTTAATTTAAACAGAATACACTCGGAATGAATTTGTATGCATTTTATTACAGTTCGCAAGACTGAACAAAATGCCATCCAACTCTTTCAGTTAGATAATCTCATTGTATTACTCACTCCACATTGTCACACCATCGCAATTGGCTGTCTCACTACAATGTTACCACTTGCTCACTCACCCCCCCAGTGTCAGCAGCAGTAGTGGGACACAAGTGACTGTGTGACAGCACCATGGTAATATAAAATTCAAATTGCAAAGCCATTATGTCATTCTTCTGGAATGAGAAGCAAAGTTTTAGTACAATCTATGCCATTGTTTTGCAAAACTAGAACTGAACCTTAAGGGTAAAGTGCCAAGGTTACTCACCTTCCAAGTAACGTGTTCCTTCTACATATTTCCACCCAATTTTTTTCCGACAGTACTGTCAATTTTCATGATTTTTTTTTAAATCAATAAGTCTGAAATATTTAACTCTATGCATCCTGAAACAGTCATAATATTGCTGATGCTTCCTTTCACAGTTGAGCACTCACAAACACTCTTGAGTATTAACTGCTATGGGTGCATTGACTCAAATAGACAGTTTTAGCTGAGACATGCCGTAATTATTCCCCTTAAAGGTGAAGGATTTCATTCAGTGAGCATCTGAGGCATCCAAATCAGGAATAGGTCAGACTTGATCTCCAGGACTAACTGCAGCAGAATAACCATGAGAATTGGCCTCAGCATTCCTCATTTTGGGGGGAGGCGGAACCCAGTTAGGATGTTCCTGTCTGACTCTTGTCTATATGAACATGTGTAAACACAGCATTGGGTACAATTGCAATCCGCTGCAGAGTCAGTTAGCTTTCCGACTCATTGCCACGCCTCAAACATAAGTAATGGCTACTTAGACAAGCGACCCCCTTGAGTAAGTTAGCAGCTACAGGAGGGATGAAATACTGTCTGAAGAAAAAAGGTTAATAAAATAGGAGAGAACAAGAACCTACAGTTGAACATAAAAAACAAAGAGAAAATTGTACCAGCTGTTTTGTTTTTCAGGCTGTCATTCTTCAGGACGTGTGGATTATTTTTAACTGGACTTAGATCCAGGTCATTTTCTCAAATGGAATGGCAACACCAGCAAATGTGGATGGAGAGAGAGAGTGAACCTGAATTCTTATAAAGTAAACAAAACAAAAGCAAAGAACTGTGGATGCTGGAAATCAGAAAGAAAATCAGAAATTGCTGGAAAAACTCAGCAGGTCTGGCAGCATCTGTGGAGAGAAAACAGAGTTAACGTTTCGGGTCCAGTGACCCTTCTTCACAATGCCCACTCCTGAGAACTATTTTGGAAAATGAATGTTTGAGTCTCAGCTGAGGGCATGGTCAGGTTTTTTCTCCTCAACATTCAACGACTTCACACATGAAGAATGGCTTGTAGTTGAAAAAAAATTGATGCCTCAGAACTAAACCAGAACCTGAATTAGCAAATCCAGTCTTCAAGCTTAGTTTGGCTGATAGGACTCTGACATGTTTAAACAGAAGACTGAGGATTTAAGCTCCACTCCAGCGCAACGTCACGGCTGATGTTCCAATGCAGCATTGAGCCACATGTAAAAGCAAATCTTTCTTCAATGGACAAGGAAATTACACATGCTATGTGTAATAAACCATAAACAACTAAAGTGAAGCAAAGAGACAATTTTTGCTATCTGTCCAATTTCTGTTTTTATTTCCTATTTAGACAGGATATCAAATGATGGAGGCTGTTGAGAAGGTGTATTTCATTTTTTTCGTATTTATCCTGAAAACAAATCCACCGTTCATTTCAACAACAAAAATTGATGTTATTTTTACTTTCACAAATACTATGTTTTAAATCCAGATGCTACAACTTGTATTTCATGATTTTGAAGAAGTTAATGTTAATTAATTTAAAATGTTAATTAATTAAAGAAGTTAATTAATGTGATAAACAGCATTAAGCTTTAGGCTCTGTGCTGTTTCTCTGAGTGACAAAAGGTTAGCATGCGGGTACAATGTGTGATCAGGAAGGCTAATGGGATGTTATCCTTTATTGCAAGCATTGAACATAAAAATCAGGACATTATGCTTCAGTTATATAGGGCATTGGCAAGACCACATCTCTGATATGGTGTGCGGTTTTGGTCTCCTTTTTCAAGGAAGGATGTAAATGTGTTGGAGGCAGTTCAGAGGAAGTTTACTAGATTAATACCTGGAATGAGTAGGTTGTCCTATAAGGAAAGGTGGGACAGGCTGGGCTTGTTTCCACTGGCGCTTAGAAGCGTATGGGGTGATGACTGAAGTATACAAGATCCCAAACGGTCTTGACAAGCTGAATGTGGAAAGAATATTTCCTCATTTGGGACAGTCCAGAACTAGGAGTCACTCTTTGAAAAATAGCTGTTGCCCTTTTATTCCAGAGATGCGGGGATTTTTTTCTTTCTCAGACGGTTGTGCAACTTTGGAACCCTTTGCTTCAGAAGGCAATGGAGGTAGAGTCAATAAACATTTTTAAGGTGGAGATAGACAGATTCTTGCCAGAGAGGGGAATCAAAGGTTATTGGAGATTGTTGGGAATGTGAGATTCGAAATGCAAACACATCACTTATGATCTTTTTGAATGGAGAACAGGCTTGAGGGACAAATGGTCTACTTCTGCTGCTAATTTACATGCTAGCATATGCCTGTCCCTTCTATTATTTTTCACAAAGCTAGCCATTTGTCCCTGTCCTTTTCTTTCCCAAATACACACCATACATAACAGGCCATTCATGACCAAAGCAAATGTTTCCTGCTGTCCTAATTATTTTTGCTGTTCCCACTGCCCACTTCTCTGTTCATAATGATGATTATGACAGTTACTTGGACTCTTGTTTGTGAATGGCAAACAGGTTTGAGTGGGCTATGTGGAGGGTGTCTGCAGTCTATGAAGTTTCAGAAAGTTGGTGGGACCCTGTGCAAATCCCCAACATCTCCCAACAGTAATGCAACACTGCAGCAGCCCACAAAGTTATTATTCTTCAAAACAATGAACACTCACCTAGTTTGTACAAAATTCTTTGGTCTCCTATTAAAAATAGGTGTTCATAGTATCACAATGACTTCATTAACACAGTCTGAAGAATGTCATTAAAATACATTAAGGGCCATATGCCAATAGTACAAACAGTAGTTTCTTGCCTTACCAATTCCACTGATGAATTTCAAAGGGTGCCTCTCAGGGGCTCCACACAATCTCTGTAAGAGGTACAAGTCTATCATTTCAGATAAGATAGGCTGATAACATTACTGAAATTTCCCTTTAAGATGTGGAATCACTTGAGCTCATCTGCTTTGCAATGTGGAATAGTTAACAGTGCATACTCCAACACGATGGAACAAAAATACCCTTCTCTCGAATGGGTCAGTATAAAGTATGGCCTGATTGTGGCCTCAGTCAACGCGTTGTGGGCAGATTGCAAGTGTGCAAACTGTACATTTTGTTTGCAAGTCGAGGCTCCTATCACTGTGACCCCCGTTGGTGTATCGTGGGCAGAGTCTGAGCAGATTGTATGTGCTTTGTCTGAATTCACAGACTGCTGAAATTCCACTCACAGCACATTGAGAGTCAATGGTGCTCGTTTAGTATTTGATTTTGCAGCCATCCTCTTTCTCCCCCCTCTCCTTCCTCTTCTGAAAATGCTGACTTTGGAACTACTGATCCATAGGGTGGCCCCCTCTGGTATCTTGCTCAAGTGATCTTCTTGTATCAGCTTGGAAAGATGTCCACGAACTATTTTATTTTGCTGCGTACAACAGCCAAGCCCTGTCATCTCCTCCTCCAATTCTCACATACACACACACACACAGACACGCGCATGCGCAATTTTCCGACAAGGCACTGGGCAGTGATCAAATATGTGATTTCTGGTTGACCACCTTAGCTCAGGAGTACTAAAGCTAATTGTAGCTGTTCCTCCATTTCACGGTCCCCCCCCGATGAGCTTTCATCACTATTATCGGTGGCTCTGCCTTCAGCTGCCCGGGCCTGAAGCTTTGGAATTCTCTCCATAAACCTTTTCGCCTCTCTCTTCTCCTTTAAGGTACTCCTTAATATAGACTTCTTTGAAGTCAATCTGCTCAGACTCTGCCCATGATACACCAACGGGGGTCACAGTGATAGGAGCCTCAACTTGCAAACAAAATGTACAGTTTGCACACTTGCAATCTGCCCACAACGCATTGACTGAGGCCACAATCAGGTCATACTTTATACTGACCCATTCGAGAGAAGGGCATTTTGTTCCATCGTGTTGGATGGGAAAACCTCCTGAAACGTCACTGATCACTGAAGATTTGCCATGAGGTTTGAATTGTATATTCATTAATAATTGAAAATATTTTAATAATTTTTAATGGATACCATCACGTGACTGAAGGGGTTGGAAGCTGACTTGGTCTCCGATCTTTGATAATGCTGCTCCTAGCAGTGCACTGGATGGCTTATCCTGGGATTTTCTTCCTCTCTTTTGGAAAGTCCTTTGGCCCAATGTGTTCCCTATGAGCAGAGTATGTGAATACAACTGTAAGGTAATTATAGATGACCTTCTATCCATCTGGAATGATCCTAAATTTCCCCTGTGGTACCACCCAAGTGGTTCTTCAAAGAATCCCAAGTCTTCCACCTTCACTAATCTATCTAAGAATCTACAATGGCCTTGTATCCACAAATAGAATTTTATGGCTACACACAGAGTCCTCCAAATCGGAACAACATTTAACATTTATTGCAGTAAAACATTTCAGGGTGCTCTATAGGAAGGTTAACAAACTTTAACGCTGACCCACATGAGATATTACAGGACAGCTGCCAAAGCTTGTTCAAAGAATTCAATATTAAGGAGTACCTTAAAGGAGAAGAGATAGGCGAAAAGGTTTATGGAGAGAATTCCAAAGCTTCAGGCCCGGGCAGCTGAAGGCAGAGCCACCGATAATAGTGATGAAAACCGTGGAGATGGAGGAGGCTAGAATTGGAGCAGCGCAGAGATCTTCAAGGATCAAGGAGGATGGTGTATTGAATCCATACACGTTCCGTTAAATAAAGCAATTGCACAATTTTCCATCAATGTTCATTGAGGAAGTTTCAAAAATCCCAATGTTGTCCTTGATCATATGAGAAGAATGTTCAGCAGCTGGGTGCAGACTGGACGAGATCTGATAGAATAGCTTACTGACATCCCTCCCCTCCCAACCAAGTTACTGGTTGCTCAAGAGGTACAAGGGGGCAAACAAAAGGCAAGATCGGTCAACATCATCTGCAGAGGAGTAACTATTGTTGTGAAGGCTTTGCTTTTTGAATAAGATGAAAGAATCAGCCTTTAAAAAGGGGGCCTTCAGTACTGTCCGTGGCACTTGTTTTACAACATTGATTTAGAGAGAAGACAGGAGAAAATATATTTCAGTAGGACTATTGGGTTGGATCTTTCCTACTTACATTTGGTGTAATAACCCTGCCCCTCCCCAGCACAAGCTCATCGGTTCTGATTTCAGGCTCCAATTAGAGTGGAAATATCCTTTGCTGGGCTTAATGTATAGGATTTTGTTTCCTCGCTTGCAGACAAGTGAGAATGTACTCAGCACTGTCTCAACACACATTTCAGTCCCCTCTCCATGATTCCCCGAGAAAACCCGAACACACTCTTTCTGGCACTGAGTTCCTTACCCACCCTTCCTGCCTCATTATAAAGACGTTCGGCTCCTCACAGCTCCAAGTCTTCACCCAACCCGGCCATTCCTAGAGGGGTCTGAACTGTGATCGTTATCAGCTTATTCATCATAGCCAGGGCCCAATGTTGGCCTCACTCAACATCCACGCACACACACACTTCGAGCAGGGGAGGGGCACTGATAACAACTACAGCAATGACATGCATTTCTCTAGTGGAAAATTACCAATGGGAACTCGATGAGGCCAAGCCAACTTTCAGTACACCTAAGCTGAGGTCACTGCTCCATCAGAGTAGTGGTCATCTATATTCAATCAACACTTGCCTACTTTGATGTGACATTTGCAAATGCATATACAGAAATATTACACAAATACCAGGTAAAGGGGCAGTGCAATGGATTCCAGGCTGCCAACCCCTCCTCTTCTCAAATTGCCACATTTCCCCAAAATAGAGAGTTTCCAGGCAAGGATTGGCAAATGATGTGGGATCACAGAACTGCCTTGTTAATGATGAAGATGCATCAAAAAGCAAAGGATCAACAATTTGTATCTTTATACACATGCGTCTTCCACTGAAAGTAGAAAGATGTCTCAGGGCATTTTATAAGAAATAACTAGTGACCCCAGTAACTACTATTAATTAATAATAATCCTGATTACAATCCTTTCTAACTAATGACTAATGCTGAGAAAAAGAGACCTTCTGTTGCAGGTTTGTGTCTTGCATTCATCTGAACAGATGTGAGAATGTCACATCTCAAAAAGGAGCAACAATTCAGCGTGTATGAGAAGTCAATGCTAATTGCTTGGCGAGTTAATTCTGATTGATTGAGGCATTGGCATGAAGAATGTAGCATGTCTCTTCTTTCAGCAAACTCAGCTTCTTAGCTATCAAGTGAATATTACTCATCAATTCTTCACGTCATTAACATAGAACAGCCAGTGGAAACATGGATTTTCATTTTTAAATAAAGCATAAACTTTTGGGGCTCATAAAATCATGCAGTATGAGAGGAAGCTGTTTGACCCATCGTGTCTGTTCTGTTTTTAAGGAGAACAGGCCCATTTCCTACAGCCTCTCTACATAAGTAGATCTTTCATCCTTATACTTTTCTAGTAAATTTCCTCTGTGGCATCTTCAAGACCTAGACATCTTAGAGTGATGTCCAGAATTGAACACAGTTACTACAGCTGAGAACTATGCAGTGATTTATAAAGGTATGGTGTAACTTTCTTTTCTACCTTTTCTGCTTCAATTTATAAGTCATTAGCATTCAAGCCTTGTCAACTTGTCCTGCTACTGGCAAGAATTTATGAACATGAACTGTCAGGCCTCCCTGTTCCTGGAACCCCAACATTTTACAAAATAGAGTTTTGGATACCTTTCACACAAAAAAGGGCCATTCTGTCTAATACAGAGAAGTGAAAACAGACATCTTTTTGCTCAGTTCTTATCAGCATTCGGCTAGTTGGTTGACCTCACTTCAGGAAACCTCATAATAAATTTGATTCCCAATGGAGAAGTCAATAAATCTGGTTATCTGTGGGTTGGCAGCAGAAAAACCATATAAAATCCACTGCTTCACTGATGTTCAGGGATGGGAACTGGTTATCTCTGTTTTGGCTTCACTGACATTGAACCTCAATTTTACATAACGTTATTGGCTCTTTGTGTTCTTTGTTATGATCCCAACTCATAGTAATACTGGATAAGTCATATCCCTGCGTGAAACCTGGCTTGATAGAGCTTACGTTTAATCTTTGCATTTTGTTACCATGATGGTCAGTTGCTGAACATATTCACATGAGGCTGCCAAAGATCTTAAATGAAAGAATACTAGATTATTACATACACAAAAAGTTATGACCATTTACAAAGATCTAAGCAGACAGCAATCAAAATTTCAACCTGTTTCCCCGCAATGCCTTTTACAGATATTCAATCCCAGAGAACTATCATTCTTATCTCAACTCTACTTGGACTCCTTGTACTGCTGAGACCAGTTTACAATTTACTTCCAGATCTGCTGACCTGAACCTCCTTTTGATTCTGCTGGCATAAACCTCTTCAGATCTGACAAGGTGAAAACTTCTATATGAACTCTCACATTGAGTCATACAGCTTGGAAACAGACCCTTTGGTCCAACTCATCCACACCAACCAGATATCCTAGATAAATCTAGTCCCATTTGCCACGATTTGATCCATATCCTTCTAAACCCTTCCTATTCATGTACCCATCCAGATGCCTTTTAAATGTTGTAATTGTACCAGCCTCCACCACTTCCTCAGGCAGCTCATTCCATACATGTACCACCCTCTGTGTCAAAACATTACCCCTTAGGTCCATTTTAAATCTTTCCCTACTCACCTTAAACCTTTCATTTTGGACTCCACCACCCCGGGCAAAAGACCTTATCCATGTTCCTCATGATTTTATAAACCTCCATAAGATCACTTCTCAGCATCCAACTCTCCAGGGAAAATAGCCCCAGCCTAGTCAGCCTCTCCCTGTAGCTCAAACCCTCCAACCCTGGCAACATCCTTGTAAATCTTTTCTGAACCCTTTCAAGTTTCACAACATCCTTCCTATAGCAGGGAGTCCAGAATTGCACACAGTATTCCAAAAGTGGTCTAACCAATGTCCTGTACAGCCGCATGACCTCCCAACTCCTATACTCAATGCACTGACCAATAAAGGCAAGTGTACCAAATGCTTTCTTCACTATCCTATCTACCTGTGACACCACTTTCAAGGAACTATGAACCTGCATTCCAAGGTCTGTTTGTTCAGCAGCACTCCTCAGGACCTTACCATTAAGTGTATAAGTCCTGCCCTGACTTGCCTTTCCAAAATGCAGCGCCTCATGTTTATCTAAATTAAACTTCATCTGTCACCCCTCGGACCATTCCCATCTGATCAAGGTCCCATTGTACTCTGAAGTAACCTTCTTTGCTGTCCACTACACCTCCCATTTTGGTGTCACCTGCAAACTTACTAACCATACCTCCTATGTTCACATCCAAATCATTTATATAAATGACTAAAAACAGTGGACCCAGCACCGATCCTTGTGACACAATGCTGGTCACAGGCCTCCAGTCTGAAAAGCAACCCTCCACCACCACCCTCTGTTTTCTACCTTTGAGCCAGTTCTGCATCCGAATAGCTAGTTCTCTCTGTATTCCGTGTGATCTAACCTTGCTAACCAGTCCACCATGAGGAACCTTGTCCAACGCCTTACTGAAGTCAATATAGATCACATCCAATGCTCTGCCCTCATCAATCCTCTTTGTTACTTCCTCAAAAAACTCAATTAAGTTAGTGAGACACAATTTCCCACACACAAAGCCACATTAACTATCCCTAATCAGTCCTTACCTTTCCAAAGACATGTAAATCCTGTCCCTCAGGATCCCCTCCAACAACTTGCCCACCACTGATGTCAGGCTCACCAGACTATAGTTCCCTGGCTTTTCCTTACCACCTTCCTTAAATAGTGGAACCATGTCCAGTCTTCAGGTACCTCACCTGTAGCTATTGATGATACAAATATCTCAGCAAAGGGCCCAACAATCACTCCCCTAGCTTCCCACAGAGTTCTACAGTACACCTGATCAGGTCCCGGGGATTTAGCCACCTTTATGCATTTTAAGATGTCTAGCACCACCTCCTCTGTAATATGGACATTTTCCCCCTGAAGTTGCTATTTATTTCTCCACCTTGGAGACTTCACAAACTAAAACCCCTCTGCTATGGAGCGAGAAAGAAACAGAGTTAACATTTTG
>NC_063372.1:7391637-7403797 GCF_021869965.1 Rhincodon typus
ATGTTGCTTGGCCTGCTGTGTTCATTCAGCTATACACCTTGTTATCTCATACAATGAGCATTGACCTGATCAGTATAGCCATTGTCCTGCTGGAGAGCTTTGACGTGCTCTATTTCTGCATCAAACTTGGAAGGTGAACAGATATCTAGGGCTCTATTTGCAAGATTGATGATAAGACTGAACTTATGCAGTATGGATCCTAATGTACGTGTTGACTGGTGGAATAGGCTTGCAGTGGTGGAGAATCCTTTACCAGATTTCTCAACCCAGCTCACTGAGGAAGTGGAGCATGTTAGACTCCTACATCGCAAAAACCAAACCAAGTGTAGGTGAATGTATATTCTGATCTGTAAGATAATCCTTATGTGTGGTAGTAGATTCAAAGATTGTGAAATATGCGCACAATCAGAGGTTCGATTTCATTCCATCAAAAAAACATTCTTTGAGGAAACCAATGAAAATGTTCAGGACTGCTGGACCTAGAGGAGAATCTCCTGACTACACCATCTATTTGTATATACTTAGTGTCATTAAAACTGAACTCAACTGTGCAAATTGCTAACCTCACAGTTTCAATTAATACACATTCAGGAAATAGTGGCACGTGTATATTACTGTGAGATAGTGACATGGCAGAAATACCACTGGCTTCTGTCTGTGGTATGTTCAGAAATAAGCTAGTAATGTTAGTACCAGTGAAATGTCAGATATCTAGGTTGTGTGAATTGGCTGATTTAATCACACAACACATTCCTTTCGTTGTTTGTAAGAGGCAGAGTCCAGGACATACTCAACCAAGCCAGCCTTGCAAAACCAAAACAAAATGTCTGCTGTTAGATGTGTTTCTGTGATTGAGCAACAGTGGCCAAACAATCCTGAGTGTGCTAATAGCTACACTTATAACCAGCTTCAGATAATCATTCGAGTTTGTAAAGAGACCCAGTCACACTTGCTTGAAGTGACTTACATAGATACACAGGGATCCGGAACTTTGTTCAAGCTTTGCACCCTATTTGTCCCTTTATCTAAGGGAGATATACTGGCATCAGAGGCAGTCCAGAGAAGGTTCATTTAGGCTGCTACCGAGTATGGAAGGACTGTCTTATGAGGAGAGGTTGAAAAGGTTGAGCCTGTACTCATTGCAGTTTAGGAGAATGAGAGGAGACTTCATTGAAACATATAAGATTCTTATGGCAATTGTTGGGGAGATGCAGAGAGGTTTTTTTCTCCTTGAGGGAGAGTCTAGGATCAGAGGGTATAATCTCAGAGTAAGGGGTCACACATTTAAGACAGAGATGAGGAGGAATTTCTTTTCTCAGAGGGTAGTGAATCTGTGGAATTCTTTACCGCAGAGGGCTTTCGAGGCTGGGTCATAAAGTATATTCAAGGTTGAGATAGACTTTTAATCAGTAAGGGATCAAGGGTTATGGGGAAAAGACAGGAAAGTGGAGTTGAGGATTATCAGAGCTGCCATGATCTCATTGAATGGCAGAGCAGACTTGATGGGCTGAATGGCCTATCTCTGCATTTATTTCCTATGGGATTGCCTCAAAGCTTACGGAGCCAATCATAATCCATTGTGTTTCGAGGGCCAATCACAATGGACTTGCCAAACAATCAGCATTGTTCTCTCCTGTGGCTTTAAGCTTTTATTTGAACTTCGCCATTTTTGTGTTTGCCTTGGTGAGTGTAAGGCAAGAAGATTCAAAATTCAACTCTGTATTACCAAAAGCAGTTGATATAGTTCTCGGTTACAAATATGTCTGTCTATCCAGATGATAGGATCCACAGTCATCTGGTATGTTGATTTTCCTTTTAGGATTAGACTATATGGAAAATTAAGTTCAATGGAATTGTTTTTCAGCACCTCCTCTAGTCTGGAGATCATTATCCACCAGAAAATATTCAGGGTTATTGGTGAATAGTCCATAAAAACACAGCCAACCGATAACGTTAACCCCACTCAAAACAGACGGATGGTCAGGGGTCCCTGGTACATCCAACCCATAATCACAATATGAGCAGCATAACTAGACCACATCATCTTTGGCTGAGTTGGAAGAGAACGTTATATACTCTCAATCATCAGCCACCTCCTGCTCCCATCGAAATCACTTCTTACCTTAGGCCAGCTTACTCTGATAATTGCCTGCGTTGTGATATGAACAGCTAATCACTTCCTCTGGAACACTTTCCAAGTTACCCTGTGAATCAGTTATTACTGACAGCTCCTTTCCTCTTCCAACACTGTCATAACTCAGCTGGCACGACAGCAAGGACAAGCCCAAACCTTGCATTGTTAACCATTTTGCTGCCAAATCAGTTTACTTTCTACAACTTGATGTTAGCTGGGGGAGTGATTGACTGCATGCCGTGTCTAAGAACTCATGCTCGTACACGCAGGGCTTGAACCCAGTGATGCAACATGGTACAGGCTTGTGAATAAAAGATATTCTTGGCATATTTGTGTTCCATTTTTCCTGATCTTTGAGTTCCCTCAAGCTTTCTGTTTCATTTATTCAACACTGCTGTAATCTGTAGACTTAGCAGAAATGAAAGTCGAGGGGTAAAGAGGTCAGGTCCAGCAAGTAGTTAGTGCATTTCACACCAATGCATCTATCGGCTTAGTACAGTTCAACTGTGGATTAAGATGCTCACTTCTAGCAACTCTGCCTCTGTTTACATTGCATATGAGAGGGACCCGAAACAAAAGGTCTAACATTTCCACGGGTAATGTGAGCTGCTATGTGGGGGATGTGGTGGGGGGGTGGGGGATGCAATGGAGGGGAAAACCCAGACCCTTCACCACTTTTTACTGTTGTAAAGAGAGTCTGGGTCAGGCTTATGTTGGCATCCAGCATGATTACGCCAGCCTCGCTCCAGGATTGACAGCATTATGCTGTTGCAGGCTTTGAAAAAGGTCACAGGTTGGCAGAGCAGAGATGCCAGTGTGGAAAATCAAGCCACCACAGAATCCATTGTTGCCTGCACGCAATTGGGAAGATGAAAGGCCTCCTCCCTTTGTGAAGCCAGAGGCCATTATACCATGCTGGTACTGGCACCAGACCAGTACAACTGGGGAAAAAAATGCTACTTTACTTCTTTTCATCAGTCTTATCACCAGAGAGATCTCAGGACAACTTACACTCATGATCCTGTCAGCTACTTTCATATGTATTCTGGAGACTAAAGAAAAAAACAAATATTTGCGCAACTTAATTAAACTATTGACCATTAACATCCCTGTCCCACTCAACTCATAGAACGATATATGAACAAATCATCCAAGTGACGCACTTCAGTTGTACTGCAATTTCTGTAACAAATATATTCCCACAAAGAACTATTCCCTCCTGAACCTCAGTTTACTCCCTCCCCTCTCCTCTCCTGAAAGGATGGCTTCTTCCTGACATACAACCCATAGGTGCTAACACTTGCGTCACCTTGACTAGGTGGTGGCTCCTCAAACTCCTTT
The DNA here is from genome assembly GCF_021869965.1 of Rhincodon typus. Taxonomy (NCBI): domain Eukaryota; kingdom Metazoa; phylum Chordata; class Chondrichthyes; order Orectolobiformes; family Rhincodontidae; genus Rhincodon; species Rhincodon typus. The sequence continues at coordinate 7,395,113 of NC_063372.1, forward strand.
TCCAACCAACCAGTCTTCATGGTGCTGAAGACCATGAATGTTAACAAGCTATTTGACTATGTGGACCATCACAGTGTTCTTTAATCTGTTTGGTATCCACCCACCACACAGACACATGCACTTATCAGCAAGAGTCACTGAATGTTATCAGCAGTGAGGAGAGGACAGAGTTAAAGGAACAAAAATAATTAAAGAATAGCATTAAGTACCAGCAAATGAAGAGAAGGTGAATGTTTTGAAGCGCTCAGAGTATGGGAAATATACTAAGGATTTCAAAACCTGTGTCTCAGGAAGCCATAGATTTAATAGCGCCAGTAGAAACTTGTCTGTGAACTGGGCAGGATTGGACATAGAACATAGAACATAGAACAGTACAGCACAGTACAGGACCTTCGGCCCACCATGTTATGCCAACCCATTATCCTACTCAGATCAATCTACCCTGCATACCCTACGTTTTACTGTCCTCCATGAGCCTATCCAAGAATCACTTAAAAGTCTCTAAAGTATCTGACTCCACTACCACTGCCGGCAGCGCATTCCACACACCCACCACTGTGTGTGAAGAACCTACCTCTGACATCTCCCCTATACCTTCCTCCAATCACCTTAAAATTATGTCCCCTCATAATAGTCATTTCCGCCCTGGGAAAAAGTCTCTGGCTATCCACTCCATCTATGCCTCTCATCATCTTGTAAACCTCTATCAAGTCACCTCTTATCCTTCTTTGCTCTAATGAAAAAAGCCCTAGCTCCCTCAACTTTCCTCATAATACCTGCCCTCCAGTCCAGGCAGCATCCTGGTAAATCTCCTCTGCACCAGTAAACATTGGACTGTAATTTTGTTTTCCTTAGAAGGGATAGAATAAGTAAGAAAGGCAATGGAGAAGCAACAAGATAGGATAGGAGATAGAATAGAAAAGGAGATAGCCTTGTGATATTTTTGCTAATCCAAAGACCCAGGTAATGTTCTGGGGATCCACGTTTGAATTCCACTGTGGCAGATAGCGGGATTCAAATTCGATGAAAATCTGCGATTAAGAGTCTAATGACAACCATGAAACCATTGCCGATTGTCAGAAAAACCCATCCTATTCATTCATGTCCTTTACAGAAGGAGATCTGCCATCCTTACCTGGTCTGGCCTACATGTGACTCCAGACCCACAGCAATGTGGTTGACTCTTAACTAGAGAACCCAACCAGGGATGGGCAATAAATACTGGTTTAGCCTGCAGTGCCAACATCCTGTGAATGAATTAAGAAAAATAAGATCGAATAGAATATCGGACTGAATAGAATTCTTCATTAAGATGGAGTGTGATAATAGTTGATTTTAAGACTCGGGTTCTGAATTTAAATAAAGGAAACTATGATGGTATGAGGATCGTTATTTAAAGGAATGACAATAGATAGGCAATGGCAGAAATGTGTGCTATGAGGAACATGTAAAGCAGCTTCAAGAGGATTTGGCCAGGCTTAGTGAATGGGCAAGAACATGTCAAAATGGTATATAATGGAGAAAATGTGAGGTCATCCACTTTGATAGGAGAAACAGATGGACAGTGTATTTATTAAATTGTAAGAGGTTGGAAAGTAAAGATGTGCAAGAGGGACCTGGGTGTCCTTGTAGATATGTCACTGATGGTTAACATGCAAATGCAGCAAGCTTTTAGCAAAGCTAAAGGATCTTTATCTTTTATCCCAAGAGGATTCAGGTACAGGAGTACTGAGGCTTTGCTTCAATTGTACAGGAGCTTGGTTAGACTGCACCTGGGGTGAGGACTGTGTGCTATTTTGGTCTCCTCATCTCAGGAAAGATATTTGTGCCACCAGACTTGTTGCTGGCCAGGTCAGGACTGTCCTATGGAAAGGGGAGGCAGTGGTATAGTGGTAAAAACCGAAAGAACTGTGGATTCTGTAAATCAGGAACAAAAACAGAAGTTGCTGGAAAAGCTCAGCAGGTCTGGCAGCAAATGTGAAGAAAAAAATCAGACTTAATGTTTTGGGTCTGGTGTTCCTCACGTTCAGAGGAAGGGTCACTGGACCCGAAACGTTATCTCTGATTTTTTTCTTCACAGACGTCAGACCTGCTGAGCTTCCAGTGGTATAGTGGTCATGTTGCTGAACTGGTAAACCAGGGTCAGAGTCCTTTTTTTCTGAGGACGTGGGCTCAAATCCAAATACTAACTGCTTCTAACTTTTTCTATTTCAGATGTTCAGCATCAGCAAAATTGTGTTTTTAAAGCTATTTTCCCCACAATGGATTCTGAACACCTTCTGGCATTTGGCCTCAGTGGCCTCCCTTCTTCATGCACAAACTGAAACAATGAATAGCAGCAGCCCATTTCATCAAAGCAGAGTTGATTCTGCTCTCACCAATGTCCACACAAACTGTGAAATGAATATTCCTGGGTAGCAAGCAGGAATGGAAACCCCATCCTCCCCTTCCTTAGCTCAGGACACTCTAACCGATTGAACTTCCCCTAGTGGCTGAGATCTGCAAAGACAGCACTGGTCAGAGCATCCAGGTTCATATACTGCTCTAGCAATTGGGAGATCCCCTATGGTTAATTTCTTAGAAGCAACTTCCAAATCTTAACAGGAAAGCAACAAAGTCACGTCATTTAAAAGAGTGTAGTACTAATCACAAGATACAAATTAAAATCAGTCCAGTTTCAAATTGAACTTTTCTTAAAATTAGGTCTCTCCGTCCATTAAAGTAGTGTTGCTCAATCTGACCAATTGTTAAGTGCTGTCTGTCTAATGAAGGACAGAGTGAGCCAAGACCCTGTCAGGCTTCAGGGTGTTATAGGGGCACCAGAGCCACATAACTTCACTCCTCCCAGAATTTAAACTTCACTAAAAATTTGAAGGATGCAAAAAAGCTTTTTGAATATAAACCAGTAAAATGATTCTAACTTGAATGGTTACCCAAGTCAGACATGGGGTTCCACGTGATTTGGAAATGTGAAAAATTTGGAAATGGATTTGAATCATCCATTTGTTTGACTGGGTCAGAGGATCGTCTTGATGTTGCTTATTACTTTGCCATTATTTTCTGACCAAAATTGATGTTATCATCACAATGTTTGTTTAGAAGCTGCTCACTACCTTGTTAATGGTGTAACTCGTCCTATGGATATCAGTAAAGGCCCAAGGACTTAATTTAACATCCATCGTGAAATTACTTGCAACAACATCATTCCAGTGACACACATCAGCTATGACTTCAAGCATTAAATGCTTCCCCTTTCATACAGGAAAGAATGAGGCAGCTAACCTGTTAATTCCCAGGCCAGTGCCTAAGAATATGGAAAACATGGCAGGAGAAAAGGACCACTAAGCCTACCCAGACTTGTTCCTTCTACAGATCACAGGAAGGTCAACGGCATCTAGTTTCAGAACAGCCTCACTGCCTATCCTCCCCTGCTTTGGGGAACTAGCTGAACAAAGAGCTGAAATAAACTAAAAGGAAAAGAGGAAGGATTATTCCTGGAGTTTTTAGGGGACAGTTGCATGGGACAGCCACGACTGAGAATTCACATCAATTTTGTTTTTTAAATGATTTTGAGAAAAACTTGCATTTTATATAACTACTTACCATCAGAACTTCTCAAAATCAGTTCAAGTCATGAATTCTTTTTAGGTCCAGTGATTGCTGTGATAGAGGGAACACAACACAGCCACATTGATAACAAGCCTTGGAAGATCCCCTCCCAGTTATAATAGATTCATCCACCCACACCACATTCATATTAAAGCTAGGCTTGCATTTGTTTTGCAAATTTATAGTGCTGTTAAAAGCCAACCTACATTTGCAGTTCTGGAACTCTAGCCATTGCCTGTTACTTCAGCATGAGGTGGATTTCACAGCTCAAGCAGACTGAGGGAGGATCGGATGCCAGTGAACACAGCTGAGGACATCCCATTTTGAGCTGGAAAGCAGCCACTGGCCTCACCGCTTTGGGAACGAGCTACAAGTGGGGCCAAAGCAAATTGAGCGGTTTCATTCTCACTACTTGCTACTGAGGCTTGCCTTGTTTGTATAGATCTGTAAAGTGTCCTCTTGTGGTGCAGTGATAGTATCCCTACCCCTGAACTGAGAGACTGGAGTTCAAGCCTCACCTGAACAGGTTGATTAGGAAAAATAGGTTGAATGTATCTGTCTGGCTTTGGAACTGAGATCAGTGTTACAACAAGATACCTCCCATCAACTTGGACAGAAGGAACAACTATGAGCAGCTTGAAAAACAATGGTTGGTTGCTAAATCTGGAAGTCTGGACACCATTTAAATTGTGAAACTGCAACTATGAAAAAGAAAACCTTGAACTGATATGGTGCCTTTCACACCTCAGGGTAACCCAGCTTAACAGTTAGTTGTGAATTTTAAAATTGCAGTGTATGAAATTCCTTACAGTAATTATCAAGTATTGCTCCTCTAAGGTTTTGAGTTTGAGCTACAACTGCTTTCTGCTGTTTAAAAACAAGGTGACCTGGAGGATTGAAAATACTGATCAAAATTGATAATCTCACATTTAATCTGTACAACTGTTGGGATCCTCATTGCATACCACACCATTCATTGTAAGGTTATTTGCTGCTTTTTGTGTGCCTATTGAACATTAGAATATATAATCGGAGGATGTATCGTTGAATATTCTGTCACTCAACAAGTGTTCATTGTTATCCTGGGTGCATAACACTCAGCACAATTGAGCTGGTAGCATCTTGGTGTCTTACCAATCGTGTGCCTGACAAAGTTACAATCCAATTCCCAATGGACGCAGCTCACAATCAGCTCGAAGTCAATACTCTCGCCAAGGACGCACATTAGTGTGGGAAAGTGGAAAAGTTGTCATGCCATCACAGCACTGCCCTAAGACCTGGGCAGCCTACATTTCACTGGCTCTCTGAAATGAGAAGCGTCCCAAGGCTGCCCCAAATGCATTGCTTGATGAATTTTCAAATGTGGATGGAGTCGAACAACAGAAATAGAACCTGCAGCAGGAAGAAACATTCTTCTTCTTTTCACCATTTCATAGGTGAGGCCATTTTGAGACAGCACAACATGTTTTCAGAGCTGAACCATTACCAGTGGCGTGCGCGCGCTGTTCATTTCCGAAGGTCGTTGATAGATGTATGAGCTGGCATAAAAATCACCAGGAATTGTACAAATTTGAGTCCTCTACGTATCTGCTGAGGAAACACAACCTCCTTTGATTTCACATTTTACAATTTCCTCTGCCAGATTGCGCCCAAAACATCCATCTGCATCAACACATGCAAAGGCTAATCGGAAGAAGCTCATTAGGCAAAATAAATGTTTGTTGTGACGCAATTCAAATAATTAAAGCACACTTGACAGAAAGATGTACTCTGCACTTCCCTCCTTTCCTACAAATACTGAGAAAGACAAAGCAACTGGGTCTCTTTCAAACTAAAATTAGCTAGAAGAATACTTGACCCTCAGAATTGGTACTGTTCCCAGACAACTCCAGCGTGCTTCCTTTCCAGCTGCCATAGTCTCAAATCACGACAATCAGTATGATGACAATGTTACAAAGTACGCTTTGTCGGTTTTTTTTGGGAGCATTATTTTATGTATTTTGTGACCCCAATTTGTTCTCTCCCTGTCTCCTTTTGAGATGCTGATTTATGCGGTGACTACAGGCAGCCAGCAGTTTTTTATAGTGTCCATGTTAGAGTTCAGCCATTAGGAACTGTTAGCCTGGCCCAGGAGAGGAGGACCCCTCCCAAGTGGCATCACCCAATGTCAACAAACCCGCAGTTTCTAGTGCAAGATGTTGGGGATTCGGTGTCACTAGCTGGGCTAATATTGGGCACCCATAACTAATTGCCCTTGAGGAACAGGTGGTGATCTGCCTTTTTGAACTGCTGCAGTCCATCTGGTGTAGCTAGAGACACATTTTGACCCATCAACACTGAAGGAATGATGATATAGTTCCCAGTCAGGATGGCGAGTGGCTTGGAGGGGAACTAGCAGGTGTTCCCATGTATCTGCCGCCCTTGTCTTTGTAGACGGTAGTGGTCACGGGTTTGGAAGGTGCTGTCAAAAGACAATTCAGACAACCTGGCACTTCACAACCCTTCAGCTACTGAGGTAGTCCATGTCCACATGCAGAACGACCTGGACGATATCCAGGCTTGTACTGGTAAGTGGCTAGTCATATTCCCACCACACAAATGCAGTTCTCTCCAACAGGAGGGAATCTAACCGTCACCCCTTAACATTCAATGGCATCACCATCACTGAATCCACAACTAATCAACATCCTGGGGGTTGCCATTGATCAGAAACTGAACTGGACCAGCCATGTAAATACAACAGCTACAAGAACAGGTCAGAGGTTAGGAATTCTGTGGCAAGTAATTCACCTCCTGACTCTCCAAAGCCTGTCCACCATCTACAACATATAAGACAGAAGTATTATGGAATACTCTCCACTTGCCTGGATGGGTGCAGCTCCAGCAATCCTTGACACAATCCAGAACAAAGCAGCCCACTTGATTGGCCCACATCCACCACCTTCGATATTTACTCCCTGCAGCAGTGATTCTCAGTAGCAGTATTGTGTACCATCTACATGATGCACTGCAGCAACTTACCAAGGTTCCTTTGACAGCACCTTCCAAAACCTATGTCCTTTATCCAATTTCCTGAGGGCAGAAGCACATGGGATACACCACACCTGGATGATCCCCAAGTTATACATCATTCTGGTTTGGAAATATATCTCTGAACTTCCATTGTGTCTGGTTCAAAAATGCTAGAACTCAGTCTTAAATTGCTGCCGTCTGTGTAGTGTTGGTACATTCAGTGCTATTTGCAAGGGTGGTTCACCATCACCTTCTCAGTGGTAATCCGGGATAGGTAATGAATGCCCTTCTCTTCAGTGCCAGTTCTGGTCAGGTTTAGTTCCACTGGTGGCTGCTGCCTTCTGATTAGACCTACTCATATCGAACAAATTTGATCAAACTTTAGTTCTTCCACTTAAAGGTGTGTTTTTTTTTCTTCAAAAGGGAGGTGGTGGTATCATGGTATTGTCACTGGACTAGTAATCCAGAACCCCAGGCTAATGTTCTGAGGACATGGATTCAAATCTCACCATAAGTTCAATAAGATCTGGAATTCATAGACACTATTGATTATCACAAATACCTTTTAGGGAAGGAACGCTACCATCCTTACCTGGTCTGGCCTATATGTGACTCCAGACCCCACAGAGTAATGGTGATCAACTTTTAACTACCTTATGGGCAATTAGGTATTAGCAATAAATGCTGTCCCAGCCACTGATGTCCACATCCCATGAAAAAAATTTAAAAACTGAATATATTCAATCTCTTCTGTTCCCCACCAGTTAGCTGAACTACACGCCATTACACATCCATAATTGAATTAAATCTCAAATCCACAGATGATGCAGAAAATTCAACTTCTGGCCATTTTACAATATTCACTGTACTCTTAATAGCAATAGTGAAGTAACAGGGTACTGCCAAAGGCCTTTCAGTTTTGGTCCCACATTCAAGTTCAGTCCACACTGATGGAATGGATGTTGCTTCTCTCCGCTGGCTCGAAGGGTCCTTCTTGAAAAGAGTTGAGGCAGTCTCAGGCCAGTTGTTAATGTGTGTGGGCGCTTCGCACAGAACTGGCAGTCTCACAGGACAATGATGTGGGAAGTGGAATTGACATGTTAGTCCAATAGTAGGAGGGAACCTTTTGAGGTTGAAATAAAGACTCATTGTTGGGCTAGAGTAGTGGGAGCTTTATTCTGCAGCTAGCCCTCGTGTAATTGACTATTGAGTACTTAGTACCAACACTGGGTGAAGTGGAATGTGCTCTTTATCCAGCACCAAGATATCCCTCATTTTGATGTGGGGAAAATTTACAAAAATGGATACAGATCCTTTAATCGAAAAATTAAGAACATGTTATTGCAACCTCTGAAGGGTTAGCCTATCACTTGTTATAGTCTAACAGGATCATCTTGGAAATAACTCTTCACTCCCGCTCCAAATTGTTTATTGCATATGATAACGTGCCATCAAAATCAGATTTAATTTCATGAATATGGAAGGGAAGAATATTAGGAACTTCAGGAAACTTAAACAGCGATGTACTTTGTGATTTTAGTACATCTCTCCTCAGCGAGAACTTCCCATGCAAGATCGAAGCAATCAGTTGGCAGGAAGCACACAGTCATTAAAAAGAAAAATAAATTTCAAATTCCAAGCACAAAGTGGTGTCATTTTCTCAGCATTATCTGTAAATGCAGCACAGGCAACATTTGAAATCAAATTTCCTTTTCTTAAAAAAATAGAAATCGTTGTCGTGACAAACACAATTGTACTCAATAGAATGGCAAAATAAAATAGGAAGGCTTTCTTCCTACAATCCTCCCAGTGTAAAGTGCCACTCGATGACAACCATTCAGGAACTGAAAGAAGAAAAGGCTTTATAGATCCTGCCAGCAACTAGAAATCAAAGATATCTAATGATATGAAGTTAATTTGTTGCTTTGCATGCTCAAATGCAGGATGATTACTTTTATCAGTTTCAAAACTACTTTCCATCTTGCAAATCCACCCATCTTACACGGAATAGAAAGAATGGTATTAACAGCTAAAACAAAAAGCACAATGTAGGCATAAACTTTA
>NC_063372.1:7403897-7410636 GCF_021869965.1 Rhincodon typus
ACGGCTTCTTGTAAAAAGTCCAGAACTTTCTTCCAACTGATTTAGAGGTCTTGCTACTTCTGAAAAATTACCAGAAACTTTCTTCACCTTCCTCCCACTCCACAGCCCGTAAAAAGGACTCCACTAACCCAGATTGTGATTAATGTAAAATCCCAAGTTAGTTTTGTGAACCAGAACCCACAGGAGGCCTTGGTGACTGAAAAGGACAGAAATAAAAAGAGGGAAAGAAAGACTGGGTCAAAGAATTGCCCAATTAGCTATTTTCCTACCTTTTCCCATAGTCCTGCAAAGTTTGCCATTCTAGTTCCAATTAAGGATTGAGGATTATTTTCCAATGTATGGATGATCTCTCAATTTCAAGACAGGAGAGAGCATCTCACTCATGACACCAACATACTAACCAACTTTTCTCTAATAAAAGCCAAGCAAGTGCCAGGCTGAAGTATTGCACTTGGATCACTGAAGGGGTGAGGGTGTGTCAAAGAACTGCACAATTAGGTGCTATTGGGGCCATACCATGACCAAAAGAACAGATGTGGATATCATACATTGGCCAGTCATTTATTGTAGGCTTAGGAGGACAGTAAAGTAGAATCTCAACCAAGTGCAAAGTAAATATTACAGATGCTGGAAATACAGCATGTCAGGCAGCATTCACTGCATTTAATCTTTAATGTAGAAAATGCTTTTGAAAGATTAAACATGCTATAATGTGCAACTATGTTCAAGGTAACTGGTCTAAACTATGCTCAAGCTTACAGGCTCCACAATTGGCATGAGTAAAGTAGCCAGGCTAGGTGAATCACTTGGAGAGGAACACTCGACATGCAAAGTGTATCCACAGAGAATAAATGCCTCTGAATACAAGCGACTGTCACCACACCATTAGAGAAGCAGGACTGCACTTATTCATTCTCATTAAAATCCTGTGGCACGTTAGAGCTGACAAAAAGTGCATGTCTAGTGCAATAGACTCAGTTTGACAAAGATCATCAACACTTTTGCGGTTCAGAAAAAAAGCAGATTAACATCTTGTCTAATCAGGAAGGGGTGCTATTTTGCTGCTCGTTCATTTTTCTTCAATGGTATTTCGGAGTTTCGAATGGGGGTTTAAAAAAAACAAAAAGATCGGAAATGGAGCGAGAGATTGTTTTACAATAAAACAGTTTTTTCCACCCTACGATTGGCCTGCTGTTGGAATCATCCATTTCTGGTATAGATATGATCATGGCAGATATTAGTTTGTATGCAGTCAATGTCAGAAGGAACAGTCAAGTCACTAAATGGCAACATCTTTGCTTGTTTTTTCGAATGTGTATTTAATTGGCTGTTTATTAAAAATACTGAACTATTAAATTTGCTTACACTGCAGTTATCAGCCATTTTTTGAACATGAAAATAAGACAACTTGTTTGACAACACTATTTTAAAAATGTTTGACAGTTAAAACTTGTTTTTTTTTCCATTTCTGAAGGCAGGAGGATATGAAAACAGGTTAACATTCGTAGCTGAAATAAATAAATGGAAGAGTGTTCTCTGTTCATGCTACAAATTCAACTCATTTACCCGCCACATACGTGCAAGAGCTGTGAGAAACATAGAAGTAAAAAATGTCCAAGAGCAAAAGAAAAATGAAAAACCCTAACTGGTGACTCATGTCACAGTCTTAAATAGGGACTGGAGTCTTACACAATTAAGTTAAGAAGTGAAAACAAACAGGACCTTTTAAAAAATGCATTTTACTTGTATTGTCTTTAACAGATTGTACACAAAGATACAAACAGATTACATTACAATTTCAAATCACAACACATTTACCAAACAATGGAGTTTTTAAAAAGACATAGTCATAGGAGATGATTATACAATCAAAGCCATTTCACTCCAATATAGAGCAACTTTAGGAGATCAGGCTGCTGGAAATTTGGAATGCTAGACCTCCCAAGTATTTGCGATTCCTTAACTAACACAGCATTCAGGATATTCGCCATAACTGGGAATTTTCATCGTTCAGCCAAAAAGTCCTCACAGGTTTGAAAAAAAATCTGAACCTTACATTTGGAATGTCAATTTTTGATGAGAGAGACAGATATTCTGACAGGGAGCAAAGAGTCATTGCTCGCTGAAACAAATTGCTTCCCAACATTATCTTTTCCTCTTCTAAAGGCATTGACTCACATTGGGGTACAGTCCAATGGGCACCAGTCTGTCTATAGCCAAATAGCCCTTCGTGTACCAGCCTAAGCAGCGAGCTGCTTGCATTGAGGGCAGCAGACCAACTGATCTACATGGCTTATTAATTGGCATCCATCTGGGGAATGAATTTGCACTACATACATAACAAAGTGATGAAATGAGAAACACATTGGAAAAAGGCATTCGGTAATAGTTAATTTATAGACTAGTGTGGTGAAAAAAAAAACTATGCTCTCCAAATTGTATTTCCATCCATTGTACTTAAATTTGACTGTGATGAAAAAAACATTTAATATGTAGCAAGAGCACCAAAGATGACAAACATTGTTCATTGCAACCAGAGGTCAATTTCACTGCAACCAATTCCATTCTACTTCTCAAACACACTTGCTGTCTGCCAATACATTTTTACAAGCTGATTATTTTTCAGCTAAATTGGTTTCAGATTTTAACAAGCATTCTATATTAGTTTCATTCATACATATTCTCACAGCTTAAATCTTCCAGGATGCCTATTTGATACAAGACACTTGGCAAACTCATGTTTTGGAGTTAAAACTGTGAACACTTCTCAACCTCCTCCTCCAATTCATAATGCTGAAGGTATGAATGCAAACTGTCCATTCAGCTTTTTCAAATCATTTGGATTGATATAAAGACTAGCCCACAACAACCAGCTTGGATCTATCTGGATTTCTTTCTATAATTACCTTTTTAAACACTGCAAGAGAGAGTTTTGTTGCATTTGAGAAATCAAAATTATTTTCAACCATCACAATCCACGTGGTTGGTCGGAGTGAAGTTCAACACAAACAAATGGTGGAGTCATACAAAGACCTCCAGAGAAATCAGGCAAAGCAGCTGCAAGGATAAACACTGAGTCATCCCAAACTGTCAAAATGGCCACTACCCTTCATAAAGGATGTTTCAAGCTAGCATCAACAGAATAGGACTTCACTCAAGTTCAACTTTAAGAACTTTAAATAGCCGTCAGACTTGGCTCACTCCTCTCCTAAATTCCAAACAATCAACCTTTATCCTGGTTGGTACTGGGATGCTGAGCAAAGTCACATCTATTCTGCTCAAGTAGCAACTGCAAAGTTCCCTCCAAGTTTCTGTCCAACTGTACTGACATCTACTGATATGCTTGGCTTCCAGCACAAGTACTTCACACCATTGATGCCTGTTCTTTTGCAGAAATCACCACTTCTGAATCTTTTACAGGCTTACACAGCTTAAATCAACTCTTATATTCAAATAAAACCTAAATAGTATCCCAGAACAAATTATATCTTACAATTATCTACCACTGCTGCAAACTAGCCTAATTTGTAACTGCAATTAATTATGCAGCACTATTTTAGGAGCAACATTTGAAATTACTTTCTGCCTGGGACAAAGACCGAATGACCAAGATGCAGGGATGTAATTAGAGTTATTTGTCAAACATTTTGCAGTGACAGGAGTTTTCAATTTCCAAATTTTGATGCCATCATGAGGAAGTTCCTCACCAATAGGAGTCAGAAGCACTGCAGGGGAGCCAGACAGTCACCACAAGGAAACCAGAAGAGCCAGTACCCACGTGCACCCTTCTAGCAATTGGTTATGCAGTGCAGGCTATGGTGGACAGAAATGCATCAAAGGTGACCACCACTTCTAAAAATTGGCTTACCATAATATCTGCAAGCTGTTACACAAAAAAAAGCTTTGGACTCCGGTGGAAAAAACAACCCAAATGCCTAAACTAACACTAGCAATTTTATAATAAACCCACACAGAGATTAGTGGCTAGAAAGCATTAATCATCTGGTTTTTGATGTTGGAAATGGGAATGATTTGTCGACAGCTCATTTATTTATACAGACTACACTTGTGTACAGATACCTCTCTAATCCGCCGTGCTGGCAGATAACTCAAGTTAGTGCCATTCAAATCTAGTAGAAATGAAATGCAATTCAATTCAATCCTTCAATCGAGTGAAGTTCTGCCTTTGGGCCAGGCAGAAAGCAACCCGAATGTTTGCAGAGATGCAATTTGAGCTCCTGACACACTTAATCCATTAACAGAACAAAAAAGGTTAATGATGTAAAAACTATTACCAAGCAATGGGACAACGAGTTTGGCTTCATTAACATCCTTAATGCCAACATTACCCACTCCATTTACAAAACACCAGTTTAGTAAATACTAAAGAAAATTGCCAGCAATCAGTGCAGCTTAGAACTCCAGTAATTTTGCATTGAAACAAGTAATACAATGACAACCATCTCATCTCTTCTGCCCAAATCTTAACCAAAAGATTCACATTTACGACTTAGTATTCTCTGACAGTTAAATTAGTAAATCTCACTTAAGCTCTAATTTTCTTCACTGCATGGTTAAACCTGGGCGTGCTCAGTCAGCAGTACTTGTCACTGCTTCTATTAAATGATTCTGGAAGGTGCATGATCTGGAGAAATATCCTGGAGGACTTTCCCGAACAGCATCTTGCAATAATTAAGACGGTCAAAACTCTTCAAACTTAGTCACTTTATAAAAAAATGTGTTTCCATACAGAAAATGCACACTTCAGCTTTATTCTGAACAGCTTTCAGCACTCCTAACCCCAGTTTCCACTATTACTGGCAGACATGGAAATGCTTCAGAATGTAGCCATTTTGACAGGCACTACTTGAAAACAGTTTAAAATAAAAAAATGGAAGGAACACCAACCAATAAACAGTAAATTAGAAAAGACACTGGCAACATCCAAAGATGGAAAACACTTTAAATAAAACAGACTAAAACCACATTTTTAAAAAAAACATATTGCACAGAATATGTAATGTAAACATTTAACTGTTTGAAATATCTGCCTTTTTGGATTAATTCCATTTCATAGTAGTTGCGTAACTGTTAGATAATGAGGTCTCACTCATTATGGTAATTCCAGCTTCGACTGATGTAAACAAAGTTTGGTTTCTCGAAGGTGGGAGAGAGAAATTTGAGGCATCCCCAGGAGTCCAGGGATTTGCTGAAAGGAACTGTCCAATCCTGAGTTTAAAAGTTCATGTTCCTTGAACCTGGAATCACGAGAAGGCCTTGGAACTTCGAAACCCAACTGATAGCAGCATTCACAGTGTAGTGTTGACATTATTCAGTCCCTTTTGTGGCTGGTCCATCAAACATAACCATCCAACAATGTTACACAAATCCTTTGCTACTTGCTGGACCCATCTTGGCAGAGGTGCGGGATCTGGTGACCGGAAGAGGCAATCTGTCCAAGCCTGAAGAAATAACGTTGAAAAGAAAGTTAGAATCACAAGTCAATTCATTCACAAATATTTACAGGTAGTGAAAGACCTCATAAAAAGTTAAATGTCTATTTTCATCTAATTTCCCCAGTTCCAACTCAATTTAAAAACTAAATTTTGTACACTCTCCTCTGTGCGAGTGCTCAGTTTTTTCATCATCCACGTGCAATGGTAGGACAAGCAAATCCAGATTCCAACCCATGAACTCCCAGCCTACAGGCAAGTGCTGCACAATATTAACATTTAGAACAAGGTTTACACCTTGCCACGCTGAATATCTGATAACTGCCATCACACAATTGCTCAGTGAAGCTAGTGATAAAATTATTTCCAAAGACAAATTTGCCTCAAGATCTGTAATCCTCAAACAAGCAGGAAGACAAAAACTCAGATTCTAACAATCTAGTTCATGTAACCCACCTCTTTGCTGAGATAAGTCAGCAGTACAAGAGAGTTTATGGTCTATTTTAAACTAATCTTATCAAATTTAATTATAAATAACTTAGCATTTTTTTACAGTCAGAATTCATTGTGATCAAGAAGTCCCCACTGTGAGCCCAGGCCTAGTCAGGCCCGTTTAAATTTTTTTTAATATAATCTTTCCATCCAGAAATGGAAGTTAATTATTTTAGAACACAGAATTCAAGTCAATAATGCTCAAGTTCTTTCCATATTTTGGATTTATTCCAGCTGGTCAGAGAGTTTAGTTATTGTCAAAGTTTGCCCTTGGTCAAATAAATTATTCAAAAAGAAAAAAATGAATGTGAAAAATCAAAGGCACATTTGTCAATTGGGCAACTTAAGTGTCTGCAAAGCAACAGAACAAAAATTTTACAACGACTTTACAGACAAAGCATCCTGAAATATTTAGTCTGAGTAACCACTTACATTTTATTAGGATATCTGACACAGACATGACAGACCAAATGGCCTCCCTAGTATCATAACATTTTCTATATTTTATTAGGTAGAAGTATCACAGGCAGGGGTGAGCCATCGGAGGAAAACCCCAGCATCTACTGTTCAGTTTGAAAGAAACAAACAGTTATATCCAGATATCCATATCTACTACATGGCAGGTGATGTTGATAGTCACACAAAACAGGGGCCACTAAAACAGAAAGCTAGCCTCTGCCATACCACACCAACAAGACAGAGCAGCAAGGGGAGAACATAGAACATAGAACAGTACAGGCTCTTCGGCCCATGATGTTATGCCGAACTTTTACCCTAATCCTAAGGTCTATCTG
>NC_063372.1:7415636-7434218 GCF_021869965.1 Rhincodon typus
ACAAGCATCCTTCTTCCTCTTAACCAGTCGTTCGAACTCTCTCAAGAACCAAGGCTCCCTCAGTTGATCGCATCTTCCCTGCCTGCTAAGGACAAACATGTCAAGCACACACAGAATGCATTCCTTAAACAATCTCCACATTTCAATAGTGTTCTTCCCTGACGGCATCTGTTCCCATTTTATGTTACCCAGTTCTTGCCTAACAGAATTGTAATTACCCTTCCCCCAATTATAAACCTTACCCTGCTGTATGTACCTATCCTTTTCCATGACTACTGTAAAAGTAACAAAGAGTTATGATCGCAGAAAAGGCAAGTAAAACAGTGGTCAGATTCAAAAGAAATAACTTGCATTTCTATGCTGTTGTTTGTGTCCTCAAGACATCCAAAAAGCACTTCAAAGCCAATGAGTTACTCATAAAGCAACTCTGTAGACAAGTGTGGAATCTAATTTGCATACAGTAAAATTGCATGCACAGCAATGAATGACCAGGTTAGCTCTATTACCTCAGCCTTGATCCAAGAAGGGAAAAACATTATGCTGGACAACAGAGATACAATTCCTCACTGCAAACTCCTATTCTTCCCCTACCCAGGGTCCACTTAGCATCAAAAAGCACTATAAATAGATTTTAGTAGATTTTATTAGATTTTATATTCTGGAGAGCACCTTGTCACAGTCAGGCTGCTTTATTGGGGGCGCATAACTTCATACTCCAGATTCAAAAGCACCTTATTGAATGAAGCAAAACAAAAACAAAAAAAAAAGGCATTTGGCATTGCAAGAAAGTCTGTTCATAAATTTAGGAATACAGCAAACAATGGCAGGTAACTTAACTGATTGAACAATTGGTGCATATTATCTCAATAAACTTATAAATACCATACAATTCGGCACATTGTAGTTTGCTTTTGAAGTATAAAAACCCTTCACAATCTAGAAATTGCCTTTATAAAAGACGGCTAACGTGCCAATATCAACTCCCTCCCATAGGTGGGTACAGGCTCCTAATCATATGGTGCAGGCGAGGCTCTTCATCCCTTCTTATCTTGACCCTTCGAAATGAGCTGCGGCCCCGATTTTGTGCTTGGGCAGCCATTGCATTCAATTTGTTGACAATGAGAGATTAGAAATAGCTCCCAGGAGACAAAACTTTTCTCAGCAACATTTACCCAGAGGAACCAGACTGGGATTGTATTTCAGGACAAACGTCACTAGTTACTGACCACAGATCTAACATGGCCAGAGTGTAATTTAACCCTTGTTGATGCAATTTTCAAAGGAAACCATGAAAAGTCAACTTGGAACCCGCTTCAGCCAAAATGTGGAATGCCAGATTACTACAACAAAGTTTAACATTTTGTACCTTAATCCAAAAATAGTATTCAATCTACAGTACTTGGCTTCATAGACCTATGAACAAACCTACTGCAATCAAATCTTCAGCTGTCCCTCCCTCACCACTGCCTCAATGGGCACAGTCATTATCAAATGCTAATATAACAATGTTAATGAGATTGCTCCAAAATCAACAACTGGAGATTGAATCGGAATCAAAAATCGACAGCAGAATATTTGGAGAAAGGGGGCATTACAGCACCTTCTGCACAATGTGGTTGCAAGGAATTAAATTTGGCTTCAAGTGGCATCCAAATTCAGTGAATTTGGGACAGTAGAGATTAAAAAAAACCTATTAATTTGTAGTTATTTCTCCCTGTCCCCCCCCCACCTTAAAATCGTATATGAATTTGTTTTGGTAACTTGCAGCACACTGATCTGCTTGCTGAGGCAGAATTCTTGTGTTTAGAAAGGTCAGAGAGATACACAAGGAATGATGCCCAAGACTGGAACGGGAATTTATAAATGAAGCATTGGAACACTGAAGCACAGTCACTAGAGATTAGCAAGGAAAGAAGTAATGAGCAATTGGGACTTGATGCAGGATAGGATATGCCCAGAGTTCTAGCTTAGCTGAAGTTGATGGAGAGTGGAAGGTGGAGTGCTGACTAGGAGACCATTGGGATAGTAGAGAATACACATTACAAAAAAGTACAGGGTGAGGGGTTTAGGGACAGAGAGCTTGAAGGAAGATCAAAGTAGGTGGTGTTTGAGATTGAGAGTATATGGGGTCAGAAACTCAGCTTGGGATGAAATAGGATGGCAATTTGTAAACAGTTTGGTTTAACTGCGATCAAGGAGAGCGATTGGGTGGGGGTGCGGTCAGTGGTAAGGACTGCAGCAGGAACCTCCAAAAGAAAATATAAGAAAAGAAAATATTAAAAACACCACAATTCAGGCCAATTCAGATAAGAAAAGCCCAGTGCTGCCTTTCAAGAACCTGAAAGTCACGAAGTGCCTTGAAGCACGACTCTTGATGATAACCGAAAGCAATACTGCCAGCCATACTGAGGTCACCTGTACTTGATGACAAAGATGTTCTTTGCTTGCTGGCCTGTATACGTTATGCCAACAAGTGAAGAACTCAGAGAAGACAAGGAAAAAAAAGTCTGATTAAAATTGAATAATAATTAGTGGCCACCCAATGTTCTGGAAACTGTAGAATCTGCCCTGCAATACAAATGGCATGCAGCTCAGAGGTAAACACATCTTGGAACAGCTCTACAACGTAAACTTGCCAGAGAATTGTGCTTCAAGCATTTAAACTAACTTTAACGCAGAAAATGTACAATTACTCAGCAACAAGGGATGCTTGCATTATTGGACTGGCTCACGATCTTTGTTTCAATCATTATGCAGCTGTCGAAAGTTAGTTGGTATTCTCAGGTGAAGCCAAGCATCTCTAATCTACACACTCATATCTACCTGATGCAAGGTTTTGAGTTCAATGAGAGACAAAATGCGTCAACTGTAGCAATCAATTAGGATTTTGTACCCAACAACTGAATGGAGGTTCAATAAGTTATCCACATGTTTTTAAATGTTACAAATGTGAACATCACATCATCACACTCTCAACATGGTTCTTATTCTAAAAAGATATTTATGACATTATTGAAAGCACCTTGGTCCTGTCAAGATGTACCCAATCAGAATGCCTGACAGGAAGGTAGCATTCTTTATCCTCAAAGTGGAGTTCAATAATTAGAATCACGAAAAATTAGTTTACTGATGTGTCATAACATGGTTGTACCTGCACAGGTAGTACTTACCAAATGCATGGAGAAGTTCCGCTTGCATAGCCCTGGTGAATTTTTTGACCAGACACATTGCAGTGAGGCCAGCAAAAAGCATGTTGTAGAGAAAGATGATGTAAAAATTTCCAAGCCAGTTAAAACTGCCAAAGTTCCCCAACAAGTCAAAGTTTGTGATTCCTAAAATAAAAAAAAGGTCCTAATAAAGGAGGTAAGCAATTCCAACATCTGACTTAATGTTTGAAGGAGAAATCAGGAGGGTTGCATGCATCACTTTACTCATCATTTCCTACTGTGTAGTCTCTTGTTAAAAGTGAAATTGTTGTTAAAGTGGATCTTTTTACATTCAAGCCTTCAATAAACACATGCTGTCATATGACCACACCAAAAGTGAGAAACAAGAGCATTTATTGCCCATCCCCAATTGCCCAGAGGGCAGTTAAGAGTCAACCACATTGTTGTGGGTCTGGAGTCACATGTAGGCAAGACCAGGTAAGGATGGCAGATTACCTTCCTTAAAGGACATTAGTGAACCAGATGGGTTTTTCCAACAATCGACAATGGATTAATGGTCATTAGATTGTTAATTCCAGATATTTATTGAATTCAAATTCCACCATCTGCCATGGTGGGATTCGAACTCATGCCCCCAAAACATTACCTGGGTCTCCAGATTAATAGCCCAGCGATAATACCACTAGGCCATCACCTCCCCTAAATATACCTTCTTAAATCAAATAGCTAATTAACAGTCAAGATGTGCACCAATATTTAGCAGACAGAGAGCCCGTTATGCATGCAACTATATTCCAATGAGGGAACCAATGCCTTCGAGAGAAGAAATTCTTGAAACATTACACAAATTCTCAAAACTTCTGCTTCACAAGAGAGAAAAACTGAATTTTATACATTTTTGATTTGCAAGTTGAAAATGGGGCTGAACTCCCAGTGGCCTTAGAAGTGTTTGGTGCCATCTAAAGGCAGTCTTAGGTAACTCAAATGCCAACTGGAATGGTGCTCAGAAGACGCCATCAGGACCAAAGGCTTGTCACGACTTGTGTGAAGCAAATTTGTTTTTATTGCATTTGCTTCTGGGATTTCTAAATAGCATTTTGGAGAACACATTCCACAACTTAATCTGTTTTTACGTGGAAACAGAAAACCAGTGCCTTCCTTTTATTATACAAAGAGGTAACTATTCCTTATTATCAAATATCATATTAATGTTCTCTGGTTACCAGAGGCAATATGAAAAAGGGGTAGCAAAAGGTCATTCAAACAGTCAAGGTAACAGGGAGCGAATTCTCTCATTGCTATTGGTTACATCCAGAGAAGTCACAAGAGTGACATGATGGGCAATAAATCACTTACAGGTGGAGTGGGAGTTTACACTGCAATTTTTCTGAGATACTAATGTTAACAACATATCATCCAATATAGATTTTCCTTCAATTTTCTCCATTCCACTCAAAGCCAACGACAAATGGCTCAACCGTATCCTCGCCAAGAGATCCTTGACATCAGACATGTCTAGGCCATTTAGCCAGAAGGAGCAAATGCCTTCAATTGCAGTACTGAGGGAATGCTGCATTGGAGATGCCCTCCTTTTAATAAAGCATTAAGCAGAGGCCTTGCCTACATGCTCAAGCTGCCACAGAAGACCCATTGGAACTTTTTGAAGAGGGTTTCATCCTCAAAAGCAGATCAAATAATCCATTCAAAGTCATTAATCTCATGCTGGTTTTGGGCTCCAAACTGACTATTGTGTTCAATGACATAATAACAGCATGTCAAATTTAAAGATACATTGATGGAGCTCTGCCAATGTGATATGTTGCTGTGTAAATTCAAACTCCTTCCATCTCAACTTCACTTGACATTTCCCTCATTCGTGCATACAAAAAAAAAAATCACGCTTTAGCAAAGTACGTGTTAACAAACTGATAACTCGGGTCAGCCCTCCCTAGGCCGAACAGTTCAAAGCAATTAAGACATCCCCAGTACTGTCCCAGCAGAGATGTACACACTCAGCAGACCAGGAGAATTTGAATGATTTAGACACAGTAATTAAAAGTTGAGGTGGAAGCTACAGTCACTGAAGAAATTTACAACCGCTTACCAAGAGTCCGGGAGAATACTGGCAGAGCTGAGCTCAGAACAAGCAGTGACACACAGTTCCCGATTATCTAGATAAAACAGATTGTTTGAAAGATTTTATTCATGACAAGATAATAGTATCCTTTAAACGACTTTATCATGCTATATCCTGAATACAGTGTATAGTATTGGTTCCCTCAGATAGTGCAGGATATAGAGGCTGCAGAAAAGGTTACCAATAGGGTTACTAGATTGATAACCTAGTTTAAAAGGCCCTTAGTTACATACAAACAAGGAACAAGAGTAGGCTACTCAGTCCTTCAATCATGCTCCACCATTCAATAAGATCATGGCTGATCGGACTTAAACCTTAACTCTACATTCCTGTATATCCCCCAATAATCAAGAAAGCCAACGCATTACGAGCAGACACCAACACCTACCAACAGATGGCGATAGACCCAACATCACAGTTAGGGAACCGGATTACAACAACCCTGAAGAAATTACTTAGCTCAGGAAACATCAGAAAGACAGACTACCAAAATATGAAGCCAGAGGGACCCAACACACCCTGCTTCTATGGACTCCCTAAGGTACACAAGCCAGGTGACCCCCCCCCTAAGATCCATTGTCTCACTACCAACATATAGACTAGCCAAAGGACTACAACAGAAACCGAAATACTTAGTTGACAACACTACCCACTCTATCCACTCCTCCCAAGAATTCCTCAACATCATCAAGGACACCAGGATAGAAGAGGACGAGATAACGATATCCTTTGATGTAACATCACTATTTACATTCATAAACACTGACCCAGCCAAAGAGACAATTGCCACACTGCTGGTCGAATCAGGAAGACAAACACCCCATGACACCAACAGCATCAACAAGGACAGCACCCTGAAACTACTGGATCTGTGCCTCACAAACCACTGAAAAACAGAACAGGAAGTAATACCAACCACCCTAGCAAACCGAGGCAGATAAATAACAAGTGAGACAGAACACCAATGCTTCACCGGAGGCGCACGGACAATGTTCCCTCGCAGGGTGACAAAACATTTGCAACCAAATCCACCGGCTTGGCGAGCACGTCTACAACCTCATCCACAACCCGAGCTACAAATCTTCACAATTCCTTATTTTTCAACTGTGACCCCTAGTTCTAGATTCTTCTAAACAAAGACATCCACCCAATGAAGCTCCTCTTGGGATCTTATATGTTACAATTAAGTCAACTCTGACTCCAGACAATACAGGACTAATCTTTCCCCATAAGGCACTCTGCCCATTCTAAATATCAGTCTAGTAAACATCCTTTCGTAAGTACAATGGATCAGTACTGTACCCGGTGCTCCAGATGCAGTGTCACAAATGCCCTGCATCACTGACGTATAAACACCCCCAACTCCTGCATTCATTTCCCCTCACAATAAAAGATAATACGATCAGTTTTCCTGATGACTTGCTATAACTGCTATCCATGCACTAGGACACTCAGATCTCTCTGCATCTCAGAGCTCTGTAACCTCTCGCCATTTAGATAATAAGTTTTTTTTATTCTTCTGCCAAAATGTACATTACATTTTGCCATATTGTACTCCATTTGCCAGATCTTTGCCCACTCACTTAACCTATCTATATTCCTTTGTTGTCTCCTTGAGTTCTCTTCACAACTCGCTTTCCTACCTATCTTGGTGTCATCAGCAAATTCAGCTACTGTACCTTCAATCCCTTCATCTAAATCATTTTATATAAATTGTAAAGAGTTGAGATACCAGCACCGACCCCATAGCACACTACTCGTGACATCCAGCCAGC
Source organism: Rhincodon typus (assembly GCF_021869965.1). Classification (NCBI taxonomy): domain Eukaryota; kingdom Metazoa; phylum Chordata; class Chondrichthyes; order Orectolobiformes; family Rhincodontidae; genus Rhincodon; species Rhincodon typus. The sequence continues at coordinate 7,422,716 of NC_063372.1, forward strand.
TTGAAAAAAAAATCACATTTATTCTTACTCTCTGCTTCCCGATGGCAAGCCAATTTCAGTCCAAGCCAATATGTTAGCCCCACACCACGAGCTTTTGTTTTCAGCAACCTTTGATGTGGCACCTTATCAAATGCCTTCTGATAATCAAAGTACAATACATCCAATGGTCCCCCTTTATTCAAAGCACAAGTTACTTATTCAAAGAACACCAATAAATAAGTTAAACAGGTTATCCCTTTGACAAAACCATGTCGGCTCTGCCTGATTACCTTGAACTTATCCAAGTACCCTGTTATAATGTCTTTAAAAATAGCTTCTAACATTTTCTTTATGACAGATGTTAAGCTAACTGGTCTGGGGCTTCTCACTTTCCGCCTCCCCCTTTTTGAACAAAGGAGTTACATTAGCTATTTTCTAATCTAATACAACATTGCCTGAATCCAATGAGTTTTTAAAGAATTAAAAGCAACACATTAACTATCTCACTAGCTACTTCTTTTAAGATCCTACAAATTACTAGGACAGACTGAGACCTGGATTATTTTTTTAAAGTTTTGGATCAGATAGTCTCCAAGGAGATAAAATTGTGATTCTTAAAGTAACTGAAGGAGTAGATTCAGACCACGTGGATAGGCTACTTAAGGTCAGTAGGGAAGACCAATAACACAAGCATTGGTTGCAAAAGCATACAACCTGGTGAGATGCTAGAAGGCAAGACTTGTTTATGCAGGGCCTTATACTCTGGAATAAATTGACAGCAGGCTTACTACAAGCATTCAAAAGGGATTTAGACAAGTTCCTGTAAATGTCTGACATCTCTATATACAGAAGGTAGCAGGATCATGGCGGGGTAGCGGGGGACAGTATTATCATTCATTGTTTGATCACCTCCAGAGTTTGGAGAGGGTTGCTGCAGACTTCCTCCTCCTCCTCCTCCTCCTCAGCTTTACACAGCTGGCAGGGTTTGAGTTTTAGCTCACAATACTCACTGGCAAGACCTATCAGCTTTTCCTGTCCTCTTTCAGATGTTTGTAACTACACAATATTTGACAGAGGACTTGATGGCTGTATTCTAATATTAAAAATTTAATCCATTAGAACAAGCGGAACAGTACTGTCCGTAGCTGCTGTGTAACTTGACAATACAGCTTCGTCGTCAGCTAACTCAGCTTTTATACCGTGGGCAGCACTTCGACCGGCATAGCTTGCAGTAAGAATTAGTAACCAGTTTATAACTCCATACAGACCCTAGTGTGGATGTTTTTTTTGTAGATTTAACATTTATCATAATACTGGAATCAGGGAGAATATGATGGGAGATTTCAAAGGGGAAAATAGCCACTGATCTGACCCTTTCCCAGTGTTGTAATAGCATACACAGAAAACAAAGAACAACATGGCACTCTAAGTTATACCAGTCTGACCATTATAATCCTCAAAGAGGAAATCATTCTAATAGATACGTTTCCCAACCCTTACCTTAGTCATGGTGGTGTCCTGCTTCTTGGGGGCAAGTTTGATGAAAAATGGGGAACTGTAAAATCCAACAACTGATGACACCATTAAGTAACTGCACTGACATTAAGGTGCAATAAAATACTCAACATGCCAGTCAAAAAACTAGTCCTAGAGCATCAGAAACTAGTGAGCCATCTTATTGGTGAGTAGTTAAACCAAGGCCCCGCCTCCCCTAAATCCATGATTTTTCCCTCAATTATAAAGGATAACAGGTGGGGGCATTCACTTGGACTTGTGATTGCACAAAATTTAGTGTCATCTGTGACTCCTCAGTTACTAAGGCAGTTTGTACCTACACATAGCAAGCCCTGGACAGCTTTCAGGCTCGGGCTGAAAAGTATACTCACACCAGATAGCGTGCCGTGTAGAAACCATTGCTTCTTGATATTCAACAGCATTGTCACCATTCCTCAACATCCTGGGGGCTACCATGAATCGGAAACTGAACTGGGTCAGGCACATGAATACTGCAGCTACGACAGATCAGAGGCTGGATATTTAGCCTGGTCAGCAATGTTCCTATCCCACGATCAATTAAAAAAGTCAAGGCAGATTATTGGAACATTCCCTCATACTCACTGTGGCACTTGGCCTCTGCCTACTACACGTGACAACCCAACAACATGCAGGAGACTCTGGTGAACAACGGGAAGGTGACCGACAAAGAGGACAACATCGGTCTTTACAGAAGAGAAAATTGCTGAAAAAGGATACAAAATGAGAACAACTTCCACAGCTGCTCCAAGTGAACCAAACATAGAGAGAGAGTCTTTCCCCAGAGGAGGATCCTGGAATAGAAAAAGGTCTTAACAGCACTCCAAATATCACATGTCATGAGTAACACATGAGTTCAACTACAATAAGGCTTCAGAATGGGGGCGGGGATGGTGGTCGAAGAAGAAAGGAGATGGAGTGAGAAGTTTGGGAAGGGGAGTAGCCCAGTTGGGTTCCTAAGTGATAATTAATGCACGATACTTCACAGTACTGCTGTGATATTAAGCTGGATAGTGAAAATGCCTTCAAACACACTCTATCCAGGTTCACACATGAATGGTCTTTTAGACAAAATATTGTATGGTGGTCAATACCTGTAGTGGTTGTAATTCAGCAAAGACTTGGGAGGATACAAAATTCAGAAATCCACCACCACAATTCAACAGTAACCTGCAAACAGACAGCTGCCATTTTCCTTCAAAAACAGATACTGTGCGCATGAAAAAAAATACTGGAGGTATACAAGAGGCTGGTCCACATTTGGAAGGAGAAGAAATAGGCCAATATTGTACTGTCAATTAATTTTCAGAGTCGCAAAGGAGTTGTGAAGAGTTAATCCAGTTTTTTCCCTTTTTGGCAGACATGCAGTGCATGTTCCAACATTTTTTATTCTTATTTCAGATGTGTGCTGTACATGGTGTAGGAGCTCCCTCTCCAGGTTATTAAAGCTTGTGCATGATGTATCTCGAAAAAGGTTTAGGGACCACATTGTAAAACAGTACAACAGCTTAAAAGGCTGGAGGATATCTATTGGAAGAAGGTACATAAAATTCACTTTTGCTTACGTTGACACATTTTGTTCTTCTGTTTGCATATATGATAAAAAGGAAATCATCTATATCCGACTTGAAACATTAACTCTGTTGGGCAGCATCTGGAGAGAGAAACATTCCAGGTTTCTCCAGCACTTTGTCTTTATTAAAAGAGAGTATATGCTCCATTTATAATTCAGCATCAAGTGCCGGTTTAGAGAGTGGAGTTACTGTTAAAAACAATACTTTTACAAGTGAATAAGCAGTTTTAAAAATGGGGTGACCTTTTTGAAGTTTATAAAAATCATGAGGGGCATGGATAGGGTGAAGAGCCAAGGTCTTTTCCCCAGGGTAAGGGAATCCAAAACTAGAGGGGCATAGGTTTAAGGTGAGAAGGGAAAGATTGAAAAGGGACCTAAGGGGTGCCCTCTTCACACAGAGGGTAGTGAGAGTATGGAATGAGCTGCCAGAGGAAGTGGTGGAGGCTGGTACAATTACAATATTTAAAAGGCATCTGGATGGGTATATGAATAGGAAGGGTTTAGAAAGAGATGGGTTAAATGCTGGAAAATGGGACTAAATTAATTTAGGATATCTGGTCAGCATGGATGGGTTAGACCGAAACGGTCTGTTTCCGTGCTGTACAGCTCTATGACTCTCTGCACCAGACTACACATGTGTGCATGCTTTTCTACATTCAAACTAAACATCTTGTCATGTAGATCCTCACACAGAATTAAATGGCTTCTATCTTTAAGATGACCATTTAATGAGTTCGGTTCCACTGCACTGTAACAAGGTCACAGGTAGTTGATCTTGTTACAGAACGCACGATGTATGACTGTCTGTGCATTTGTACACCAGTCACATATTTAACTTTGGAGACCTCCCGTGCTGAATTTTAGAAATGATAAAAGGCACCAAACTATGGTAATTCCAGCTAGTCACAGGGTAATAGCCAGACAGAAGTTACAGGAGCCAGTCTGGGAAATTTCAGCTACTACACAAGAAACAGGAGAAGGTCGTTCAGCCTATTAAGCCTGCTCCACTATTCAACTGGACCATGGTTGAGTAACCTTTAATATTCTCACCTCACAAAAATCATGCGGAGTTTTCCAAATCAACGATGCACAGCTTTTAAAACTAAAATATGTATTTGGGATGGCGGGGGCGGGGTTGGTCAGGGTGAAGAGATGGAAGAGCATGGAGGAGGCAGATGAAACATCACAGCTCTGTGAATGCCTCTGACACACGCAAACACAACACACAAATATCTGACAGTCTGTGCTTTATTTTAGATTTCTTACCTGCATTCCTTTAGGCATGGCTGTTTCATCGATTAGTAATTCAAGAACATGGTATCCCACCAATAGCACTGAGATACCCTGAAATTACAGCAGATAAAAAAAAATCAACTGGGAAGAATGTGTAATCCAGTATTTCCCATTTAGACAGACATCACTGTCAGTCCCAGAGCAGTCGAGATTAAGCTACATCACTATGTTTCAAGAGCAGTTTATTCATTCCAGTGCAGTCAATGCAACTCTTAAAACTGATAGGACAATACAAAGTGAGTTTGGAGCCATCAGTCAGCACAAGCCCCCAGTGTAACCCTTTGCAACCCAGCGCGAATAGTACAATAGAAGTTGTAGAACATTGTGGAAGCAGAGCAGAGGATGCTGAATGCTGTGTTTGGTCCATGACACACCTCCGGTGGAAGGGCTCGATGCTGCTGCTAGCTGCTGAAGTGTTGCATTTTTCACTAGCTCAGACATCTTTATTCGGGTAATACTTAAGTGTGATCGGGGCACGAATTTTAAAATACTGGAAGTTTTGTTTATGGATCAAGTAATGTACAATTCCTGGCTCACATTTGCATCAGAACTAAAACAGGAACCAAATATGTTTGTGCCAAAGGCCAGCAGATAGTTTATCTTCTCAATGAGGGCTTTCATGTGAAGTTAGGTTTTCTGGTTCAACCAATTGAACCATAATCAATTAATTCCTGTATAAAACAAAGTTTATTTCAAAACTATGATGCCATTCAACATTTTGGGTGAGTTATGCAAATGAGTCACTCATAAAACATAATGCAGCTCCAGGGGTCTCAGGAGGGATTGGAGACTGAACTCTGAAACCAACACTGAATTACAAAATGTATGAATAGCCAAAAAAAAAAAAAAGGCTTCCAAACCACTTCACAAAGAAATGAGGTAAAAACATTTTTCTTTTATTTTTAAATATACTTTCACAGGATGTGGCTGTCCCTGGCTGGGCCAGCATTTGCTGTCCATGCCTAATTGCCCTAGAGAAGGTGATGATGAGCTGCTTTCTTGAACCACTGTGGTCCTTGTGCTGCAGGTACACTCAATCTTCTTAGGGAGGGAACTCCTAGAATCTGACCCAGTGACACTGAAGGAACAGCGATATATTTCCATGTGGGAGACTTGGACGGAAACTTGCAGGTGGTGGTGTTCCATGAGTTTGAGGCTTTTGACCTTCTAGATATTACAAGTCACGTTTGGAAGATGCTGTCAAAGGATCCTTGGTGAGTTTCTGCAGTGCATCTCGTAGGTAGTACACACTGCTGCCGTTATGCATCAGTGGTACAGGGAATGAATGTTGAAGGTGGTAGATGTGGTGCCAATCAAGCGGGCTGCTGTGTCCTGGATGGTGTCAAGCTTTGAGTGTTGCTGGAGCTGCACCCATCCAGGCAAGTGGGGAGTATTCCATCACACTCCGGATTTGTGCCTTGTAGATAGTAGACAGGTTTTGAGGAGTCAGGTGGTGAGTTACTCACTGCAGGATTCTCAGCCTCTGACCTGCTCTGATAGTCACAGTATTTATACAGATAGTCAAGTTGAGTTTCTGGTCAATGGAAAGCCCCAGGAAGTTGATAGTGTGAGATTCAGTGATGGTAATGACACTGAATGTTAGGGTGATGGTTGGATTGTCTCTTATTGAAGATACCACAGTAGATTCTGTACAATTATCCCAAACTGCAATGATTAGAAAGATGTTCATTCCCACAGTAAAATTGAAATGGGCAAATGGACACCATGCAGAAAGCTGAAGCTAATTGAGAAAGCAACAATAACAAAAGACTGAACTTGTCCTATTCAAAAGTCTGACAGCTAAATCTGATTAAATAAAAACAGAAAATTCTAGAAACCCTCAATAGATCTGGCAGCATATGTGGGGACAGTCAGTTAATGTTTTCAGTCTAATATGACTTTTTTCCAGAACCCTTGGTTGACTACGCGAGATTTAAGTCTGCACTCTCCCTAGCCAATTTGGCATTGGAACTCCAAGACCCAAGTGTTCCCCTGTATTTTTCTTCTAACATCATAATGTGTGGACAACTGGAATGACAAGTTGCTTGAAAATGGTCCTCCTCGCAATTCCTTCCATTGAGAAAACGTTTTTTAGGTTGATTTTGTTCACAGCCAAAACAATGCTTTTTAAGATTTTGTAAGAAGAAAAATACACAACATTTATCCCCCATCAGTATTTGTTTGAGAGAGAAACACCGATTTGTACAAACAGCAAAAACACAGACAATATTGTGGCTTTAAAGGAGGTGTATTTTGTCCTGATACTTTTATTTTTTTTTTTTAAATGAAGAAAGGTCGAGACAGAGGTTATCAAAGTCAATAAAGTAAACAGCTTGTGAGGCCTTGGGTTTTTCTTTAAAAGTTGGAACAATAGAAGCAGCCTGAGTGGGTCGGCTCAAGCTCCCACAGAACCAGGATTTTTAGTTTTAGCTTTCAGCACTTGCTGGTGTCTTGAAGGTGGATGTGGAAGCTCTTATTACTTTCTCTGTTACAGCTAAAAGCCAGGGTTCTCTTCCTGCTGCTGGAATTGTATTTGAGACAATGTATTTTACTGAATTTGCCTTTGCCAAGGGTGTGTTTATGGGATGCTACTATATTGGAACAGTTAATTAATAGCAGTTAGTATATATATATTGAAATGCTTAACAAAATAGAGTTACAGTTAAGCCAATTCTTTTATTTTGTCTGTATTTTAACTGTAGAGTAAAAGTAAAGTGTGTTTTGCTTAAAGTCGAGTAGTTTGACCAATCGAATTGCATCTGGAACACTACGCCTTACACTTACCTTTAAAATAAGAAAAAGTTAGGGTCTAGGCTGTCTTAATATATTTTGAGGGAGGTTTGGTCTAGTCCGTAACAAATATGCAAACATTTGTATTCAATAGTTGAACCCAAAACAAAAAAAAAACCAACTTGAAAACCTCTTACACTAAAAGAAAGGCCAGACTATAAAGCATGCTACAGTCTCTAGATGACATTTGAGGTGGGTTGGCTGCATCGAGTTGGCAAAGCATTAAAAACAGTTTACAGAACACTTTGTAGTTAAACGTTCCGTGTGATCGGCAATTCTGCACAGAAAGTGAACAAGATGTGATTGAGTACATGGCCTTCTATGTTTGGACAAGGTGCGCATTTATCAGAAGAAGGTTGCAGTGAGAATTAAGTCTAATTTGCAGGTTTGTGTTTTGTACCATTGTAACATGAACATAGATTGCACCCTTTGAATATTAAACCAGTTTGTTTGTGCTTTATAAAAATAGCCATGGAATAGAGGTTAAAATTTGCATTAATTACAGGTGGACAACCAAGTGGCTGGAGTCTCTTCATCAAAACCCGATCAATATTTTTAACACTTACTGTTAATGCCAGAAGCAGCAACATGACTAACGGATATCCCAGGTTTCTTTGCCAAGGTGATGCTCTTCTCCTTATTTCTGTAGGAACAAATTTGCTGTTAAACATGTCGCACTATGCAGTAGTACAAAGCTAATCCAGATTTTCTGTCCCTTACCCAACTTAATCCTCCTGGCATGGATACTCAGGAAGTGATACTTAAGGGACTCCACACTGAAAAACACCCAGCAAGGTGACATCTTGCCTGGCACCATAAGAAAGAAAAAACGATACATTAGCAACAATGTTGCATTTCAATGCCTTTCAAACATATTAATTTTTCTATTTAACTAAAGATCAAACTTTCCATTGTAATGATCAGCTATCATTGGAACACAAAACTGCACAGCTCAAAAATATATCAGTTGTGACTCAAACTATTGTGTAGGAATCTCACATACTTGACAGAAAATGAAAAGGTATCAAATTCAGCTAAGCTTTCTGCCCTATTAAGGATTGTGTTGTATACAGTATCATATGTACTATAGTATTACTGCTGGCAACAAGAGTTTCTGCATACCATTTAGCTTATGCAGCACAGCAGCCTCCTCAAATCGTGTACAATTGAGTTGTTCATCCAGATCCTCCAAAAGCTACAAATCAAAAAGTAAAGCATTAAGATTGATGTATTCTCTCTCTTCAATAACAACTTGCATTTACATAGCACTTTAACAAAACTAAAAATCCCCAAAGCTCCACACAAAAGCATTATCAAACATTGGGACAGATGGTCAAAACCTTTATGTAAAAAAGATACGTTTTAAGATCATTCTTAAGAGAAGAGTGGGGCAGAGGGGTTTAGGGGGAGAATTCCAAGGCTTGGGCCCAGGCAGCTGAAAATACAGGCCAGGGAGGTTCAAGACGCCAGAATTGGAGTAGTGCACAGATCTCAGAAGGGTGTGGGCTGGAGGAATGTGAACACAAGGATGAGAATCTTAAAATTGGTGTGCTGCTAGACAAGGAGCAGGTGTGGGTCAGCGATGACAAGGTTAATGGGTGAGCAGGACTTGTTGCAAGTTAGAGTACAAGCAGATGATAAGTACGAGTGTATGGAGGGTAGGAAGGTGGTCAGCCATTGAATCTGGAAATAACAATAGCACAACATAAAAGTTTCATGAGTGATGTGCTGAGGATGGACAGAGGCTGGTGAATATCAGAAATGAAAGTACAAAGTAGCTCTTAGTGATGGAGAGGCAAGGGGGTCAGAAATTCAGCTTACAGTCAAATAGAATGTCAAAGTTCAATCTCCATTACCAGGGAGGGGATGTAGTCTGTGCATTAATGAACACAGTTTGTGGCAAAGACCAAAAACAATGGCCATTTAATACAGATAACATCTAATTGGAGGAAATTTATGCTCATCTAATACGGAGTATTAGACAGCAGCACAATGAATTAGAGGCAGTTCAGCCACTGCAAAACTAAGTTAAATGGTACCTTGCAGTTCCAATACATGACAATGACAGGGCAGTGTTTACAGTCTCGTACATAACCATGAAGAATGGTTATCAGGGAAGGGATGAAGGGGACAGAGTCATCATTAAATCAGAAATAAAGTCAAAGTATTGGCAAAGATCTGTAGCTGGGGTTGTGGATGAGGTTGTTGACTTGCTCGCCGAGCTGGCTTGTTCTCGTTCAGACGTTTCATCACCATGCTAGGTGACATCATCAGTGGAGCCTCCAATGAAGCGATGTTATTCTACTCTGCTTGGAATTTATACAGTCCGGTCTGTTATAGTGAGTAGTGTCATTTCCGGTTTTGATCTGTATGGATTTGTATATAGGGTCCAATTATATATGTTTGTTGATTGCATTACAGGTGGAGAATCATGCCTCTAGGAATTCCCGTGCATGTCTATGTTTGGTTTGGGCTACTATGGTTACTTTGTCTGAATGTACAGATACTCAAGGCCATCAGTTTAACTGGGACAAAGTAACCATAGCAGCCCAAACCAAACATAGACACACACGGGAATTCCTAGAGGCATGGTTCTTCACCTGTAATGCAATCAACAAACCTATAGAATTGGACCCCATATATAAGCCCATACAGATCAAAATCGGAAATGACACTACACACCATAATGGACCAGACTGTATAAATTCCAAGTACATCGCTTCATCGGAGGCGCCACTGATGTCATCTAGCATGGTGATGAAGTGTCTGAACAAAAACAAGCCAACTCAGCGAGGAAGTCAACAACCACAGAAATAAAGTTAGTTTTTGCATGAATCTTCTCATGTAGCATTTATGTTAGAGAACTACTTCTTGAAGTAAAAGGGCACTGTAAAACATGCATGGGAATGTGAGCCTCTTCTAATAGCACAAATGCCTTTGTTTATAATCAACTTATCACCGACATTAGAGATACAAATAACAATCTAAGTACTAACAAGTTTATGAAATCAAGATTTGATTCTTTAAGTGGGTTACCAGAATGAAAGCTAGAAAAAAAAAATTCCATTTCTATCGTGTATTTCATAAATTCAGCACATCACAAATGGCTTCACAGCCAAAGAAAGCAGTTTGAAGTTAGTCATTATTGTAACATAGGAACTAAGCAGTCACTTAGCTTACATAAAAGGTCTCACAAACAGCCAGAAGATAATTTTGACTAAAAAAAAAGTAAATTTTTTCAAGGACAAATATTGGTTGACACCTTCTACTGCTCAAAAGAGTGCCACAGGATCTTTTTATGGGTGCCCAAAGAGGGCAAGCGGAGCCTTGATTTAAAAGGTCCCATCTAAAAATGGCACCTTCAGCAGCATTCGTGTCAACCTGGATTCTATTCTCCAAAGTGGAACTTGAACCTCGATGTTCTAATTTAGAGGCAAGCCTTTCCACTGAGCTATGACTGAAACTTTAAATTAATGAAAGTCCATATGAATACTCAAGAAATTTGAAAATGCAATTCATTTTCTTCAGTGACTTTGTGGATAAATGCGCAAGTGGTGTGTAATGACACATTAGAAAAGGTCTCACATTTGGTTAATCATTGCTGTCCTAATTGCTGTAGGAAGAATCAAAAGGCAGACTATTATTTAAATTGAGAGAGACTCAAAAAATGCAGCAAATGGATGTACTTGTGTATGAAACACAAAGGATTAGCATGCATGTGCAGCTAGTAATTAGGATGGTAAACTGTACATTGGCCTTATTGCTAGGGGTTTGGAATTTAAAAAGTAAGGAAGTCTTGTATCAACTGTACAGGGTGTTGGAGAGTCTGCACCTGCAGTACTGTGTAGAGTTTTGGTTCTTGTATTTATAAAAAAAAAGTACACCGGCATTGGAGGCAATTCAAAAAGAGATTCACTAGGCTGATTCCTGGGATGAAGGGGTTGACTTACCAAGAAACAGCTAAACAGATTCAGCCTTTATTCATTAGAATTTAGAAGAATGAGGGATAATCTTATTGAAACATACAAGATTCTGAGGAGGCTTGACAGGGTAGACATTAAGAAGGTACTCTCACTAGTGGGGGGGATCTTGAAGAGGGGACATCATAACAGAATACGGGGACACTCGTTTATAAAAGAGATGTGAAGGAATTTTTTTCTCCCAGAGGTTAGGGAATGTCTGGAATTCTCTACCCCAGAGAGTTATGGAGGCTAGATCACTGAGCATTTGAACAGGAGGTTCACAGATGTTTTGAAGTATTAAGGAGTTGATGGCTATGCTGAGCTGGCACAAAAGAGGAGATAAAGCTTGGAGCAGATTAACCATGATCTTATA